>NC_136643.1:6037936-6357936 GCF_949748355.1 Melanostigma gelatinosum | reverse complement strand
TAACCAGGATGTATCTTTACAGGAGTACACACACACTCCCACACACATCTGTGGTGGGTGGAGCCCACTAAAATATTACCATGAGAATGGCAAAAAGTGGCAGCCATGGAGAGGTTAACATTAGATAGGCTATTCAATCTGACACAATTTCTCCTGGGGAAACACACCCACACACACTCTGCAGTCTGTCATTAATCCTGCCTAATCAAGCAGGGACCCCCCGATGTTTCTGGAAGGAGGAGTGATGAGGAGGAGGACAAAAAGAAGTGAGGAGGAGAAGGGAGAGTTTAGAGGAGGGGAAGTGGCGAATGGGAAGGAGGAGTGTGTGTGTATGGGGGGTGGGGAGGTACCAGCTGGTCTGACTGCTCCGCACCCCAGCAGTGACACAGTAACTGGCATAGCCATCTGTCCAGCCAAACACACACAGATTGGTGAAGGTGTACAGTAGGTACCACATGGCCACGCTAGACAACAGGGATGAGAACAAAGTTCAACTGTACACTTACATCATGTACGTTGAAATCTGAAAACTTGTGAAATGTCAAATGTCAAAGGGGGTTCTGCCCACACCTTGTGTTTTTAACTAATATCCTAGAAGCTGTCAACACAAAAGCGTTTCCGGTTTGTCAAAAAATGTATGTTTTTAGCAGTGCTGGGCAAGTTAACGCGTTAATTTAGCGTTAACGCATTCATTAATTAACGCCGACAATTATTTTATCGGCGTTAACACATTTTTTTATTTTTTTTTATTTTGATAGTCCGTTGCTCACTGGCAGCAGTGGCGGAAGTCTTCAGCAGACTACGTTGATGCAGCGTGTGGGAGAAGTATAGTTAGATAAACAAAAGCAAGACAAGCTAACAAATGCTACAGAGAAGTGGAGACAAACTGCAGCTGATTAGTATTGATTAGTATTCGCATCGCGTTTGGTGTGAACGCACCTTTAGGATCGCAACGAATGATGGCATGTATGAGCCTCAAGAATGAGCTAAGAAAGTTAGGGGAAAGATTAATGTGAGACAACATCCGGTTTCTTCGGACGAACATCCGGTTTTCAGAATAAGATATTTCAGATTAAGATAACAAAGTATGAATTATATTCACATGAGTATACACAAGTATAAAACATGCTACCTGCACCTAATACACCTAAATTGTGCGTAAAGTGTCTTTATTCTTTGATCGCTGGGTAACCATCATCACCTCGGAGTTACAGCATTATAGTGATGAAAAGTAGAGCTGCATTCACATGCTCTGACTGTCATGAAGACAGACATTTAGATGAAACGTGCTGAAACATTTTCTTCCTGTTGCACAGCAGTGGAACGTTTCACATACAGTCACACACTGAGCACAGATAGTGAAGAGATAGAACTGCTACTGTGTAAAAGGAATACTGCTGTTAAAAAGCACCTAATTTGTTTTAATCAGTGTTTGCAAACCAAATGTTTTGCCCTTTTGTTCATATTGCAGTACTTTTTAAATAAAAGTGCACAATACACTACTTTTGAATTCATTATTGAACCTTGCCATAACAATGCGATTAATCGCGATAAATCGCAAAAAATCCATGCGATTAATCGCGATTAAAAATTGTAATCGTTGCCCAGCACTAGTACACAGTAAACTGTGTACGACACCCCTACACGTCATATTTTGCAGCTTGGGCAGAAGCCTCTGGTATCATACCGCAGAACGTTTCCGCGTGCTTAACAAAGTGAAACAAGGCGGTTGACGTTGTAACACGTAATTAATATTGTGAAACTGTCGCGGTAAATGTTGTAACAAGTGGTTTACTGGGTGAAACGGTCGCGGCTAGCGTTGTAACACACGATTCCCGTTGTAACACATGGGTAACGTTGCGTAACAGTCGCGGTTAAAGTTGTCACACGTGATTAATGTTGTGAAACGGTTGCGGTTAGCGTAATAACAAGTGGTTAACATGTGAAATGGTCACGGATAACGTTGCAACATATGATTAACGTAGTGAATGGTGTGAAATCGTTGAGATAAATGCTGTAACACTTGGTCATGCAAAGGTTGCGGTAAACGTAACACGTGGGTAATGTTGTGAAACCTATTATTACAGCTCGTGGGAAATATTTTAAGATTGAAAACAGAGGACTATTTTACTGTTTTAAGCTCTCTTTTTGGTCATTGCTCAGCAGCATCAATTAGGCTGATGATGTCATAGGCTGAGATTTGTTCGACTGGACATGTACAGAATATATCTGAATATAGCACTCACAGGTTTATGCACAGGACTTTAGGCTGGTCAAAGATCTCTTTTCAGATGAATTTGTGAGGACAACTTCTTGCTCGAGTTAAACATTTTTAACCGGTTTCTTTATTTTCCAACTCAATGTGACATTGCACCCTAATTACTGAACTCTCAATGAAGTTTCCTGCAGGATCTGAAGACTGATATAAGGAGAAGGAACCATCTGAGAGACCGAAGAGTTTGCTGCAGTGTGCAAAACATTCTATTGTACTTTTGAGTGTTGAGCTCTGTCTACTTGCATCTGGATAGCCTGCCTAAACACACACACACACACACACACACACACACACACACACACACACACACACACACACACACACACACACACACACACACATAGAATAGCCCTGACTAATTAATAATGAATAAAGCCTCTGGCAAATTGAATTTTTAATTTCTCATTTTATCCTCTCCCACATTTTGGTTTGCCTCTCCTTTAGTCATATCATTTGCGATTCATTTTTATTGGGAATGTTCAGCTTTAATAGTGTAATTAAATTAAAACGCTCGTGACATTGCGATTCTTATATTACTCATCAACCAGCACCTGGTTTTATGTCTCTCTCTCGCACCCGGTGCAGTCACTGCTGAGTTAAATTGCCCGGCATCAGAGAGTACTGCCAGCCTGTCTGCATTAGTGTCCCTGTTCACGATGCATATCTAATTCGTTTCTACAATAGTATTCTACTCGGAGCTCGAGGACTGACTGCAGAGCTGTGGAGGTCTGGCTGTGATTTATGGTCGTGTTTGAGTCGTATTTAGGAAGTCACTGAGCCTGAATTGGCCCGTATTCATCTCTACGTTTGGGTTTCACTGGTGTGACATAATGAAGTAAGACGATTGAAGTTCACTGTCGTTTATAACGAAGAGGTTGAAAATCTCTGCAGTTCTCTGCATTCATACATTTATGTTTTAAGCCGTCAGCTCTCCTATACATGTTGAGATAATTCTCTTACCTTTCAGCTTTGCAAAATTCTGCATTAAGTGCCACAGCGTCACACCTGACACCCCAGTGTATTATACTGCTGCAATACAATAATAAATTAATACCATTATTATATTTATTTCCGCTGCATTCAAGCCTGTTCAAACTAAATGCCCCCATATTTTCTTTCATACATTTTCAATAATAAATAATTCTTTTTACTATGACTTGACTGAGTATGCAGTATGCCAAGCTAATCGGTATTTTGTTGTCAGTGTCAATCAGTGGCGGGCCGTCAGGCCCTGCAAGGCCTTCTCTGCTGGCCTAAACACAATCACAAAGCTATATATATAAAAAAAAAAGATATATATATATTATAATTTAATATTTTTTCTTAAATACACTACATGTATTATAATTTATACAAATATTTTTCCCATAATCTTATTTTCTCATTGCACAGCTACTGTCTTCCTCAGTTGCTCTGCTTCCAGTGCAGCTTGTTTTAAGTAGAGGTTTTATCTAATCAGATCTCACCTCTGTGTCTCGAGGTAAGAACAGAGGCCCGAGGCCTGCACACTCACCTGCAGCCAGTGCAGATTAAAGTAAATGGGGACGATATTGTTGAGTGTCATTGTGTTCAACCAATCAGATCTTTAGTTTGACATGTTGGGCTTATTCTTTGACATGTCAGCGCCTGCTAGCCGGCCTATAATAACGTCAGCATTACATGCCGCTCAGTGTTCATCTGTAGCTTTCCCGCTAGGTGCAGAGTGTGCTGTGATTGGTCAGTGGGCGAGCACGTGACTATCGTGAAACGAAACTTAACAGCCAGCAGAAGCTGATGGGTAGTGAATCACATCACGTGATGCAGTTCAGCCAATCAAAATGCATTCTGACCAAGTAAGTTGCACCATGATAGAGGGTGCTGAGCCAAGGAAAGACATTGCAGAGCAGTACGTTCAACTTTCAAGTTGTGAAAGTAAAATCCTATGATAATCTCTTTGGGTTGCGGCTTGTCATTCAGGAATGACAGTGGATCCCACAGCCAGACCAGCTGAGAACATTATATTTTCCTGAATTTAGGCTTTTGCATTTTCTAAATGCTCAAGCGTTATTCAAATGACTCGTACCGAACGGTTTAATACGAAGTACATAGTTACAGCCTTCAAAATGAATAATAGCTGTTGCGCGACAATGTGGTTATGAGGTTGTATTTCAGTATCGTATTGTACTTTTGGTATCGGTATTACTTTAAAGGTACTGGTAATAGCACTGGCATTGTCATTTTTTAATCCTTTTTAATACCCAGCCCTAATCACAGGTCACTTAGATTCTCAACTAACAGAATGCCAACTCTGCATATATGTTTCCACCACCTTGAAAATACTGCGTAAATGTTCACTTGTGTTTAAACCAGAGTGCACGGTGGAGGGTTCAGGGGGCGTGGGACTGACAAGTATACACACTTTTCCTGTATTTTCCATGCATGTTTCATGTATATTCAGGGTGTTGGATTGACGTGCGTTCTCCGTTTCTCTCTGCAGGTGTTTCTCTCGGTCGGACCACCTGGCCCTGCACATGAAGAGGCACATCTGAGGGCAAAAAGAAAAGGAGAGGGAGAAGGTGGAAGAAGCAAGAGGAGAAATAGGAGGAGGAGGAGGAAATAGGAGGAGAGCGGGATGGGCACTCAAGCTACCAACTGCCCGCCTCGTTCACCCTGTCCATAAACCAGCCGGCGGCCATAACGCCTGCAGGGCGGCACATCCATCTGAGAGGGCTGCGAAGATCAAACGCAACGACGGCCCTCTCCTTGGAGGCGGCGGCTGGAGGAAAACGAGGAGTAGCTAGATTGTTGTTTTTTTCTTTAAAACTACAAACTTGCAATAGTGGACGACCAACAAACCCGTCTTTGAATACATCATCCCGGTAAACCCCGGGCTCTCTCGTGTGGCTCTGGGGGCTTGGACACTGCCAAACCAACATATACTTATCTTACTTGATCAAAACATTACGCCGCTTTTTTTCTTTCTCTGTAGTCAGTGTGTTTCAACCATAAAGAACACTTTAGGTAAGGAGATAGTTCAGTGGGGAAACTTTAAATATCCATATCGTCAGTTGTTGTTTACCGGCTTTTGAAATCAAATACTCAACTTTTTTCATTGTTTTTTCAATATTTCTCATACACGGAACATCAGAAACCATCATCTGCCGCAGTTAGCTTCAGTAATCTATGTGAAGAAAACAACAGCCAATCTGCAGGAGAGAGACTGCCCAGATTAACTTCCAGCATAGCTGACAATCAGGGCTCGGACGCTGGGTGTTTTTCGGCGCACCCATGGGGCCTGGTCGGTCAGCTCTCAGGCTCTCCTCCGGTGGGTGTTTGCATCGCTCACCTACGCAGAGACGCCTGCCGCCTCCGCAGGACATCTGACAGAAATGCGCAGCGACACTTTCTTCCCTTTTTTTCTACTTAGAGGACGATAATTCTTCTTATTGTGGTTATTGCAAAGAATAACACTTTGTTCTTTGTTTCTCTCTTGGAGAAAACATCTTAATACTCACTGAATTGTGTTTGAGGAAAAAAAAAGAAAAGAAATCTTTAAGATGACTTCAACCGAATGTGTGGGATGAGAAGGAGAGCGTTGTTGGTCTTTTAATCCCCATGTGCACCGGCTCTGTTTCTGCAGTCTGTAAGCAACCAGTGGACTTTTTTGGACTAAGATAAAAGCGGAGAGGTCTTCAGGTTTCTTTGTTTTTTTCAGCACTGCTCTTTCTGCCCCGCGATTCACTCCAGCTGAAAAGCGAAACCCTTTGCATGACCCTTTGTGGTCTCGCACTCTTAACGGAGCCAGGCGGAGGACTCGCTGGAAAAACAGACTCCCAAGATCTCATCTTGCTGGGCAGCACTGCGGGGCACGAGCGGAGGCTGACGAGCAGCTTTTTGCTCACTCGCGTGGGACTCAAGGCACCAGCCAAAACCTTTGTGTGGCGGTGCCGAACAGACGCGTCACGTCGGCCCGGTCGAATTTGCCTGTTTTCGTATCCATTGACTGCACTGACTTTTTTGGGGTTTTTTCAATGTTATCTGTGGTTTTTTTTCCTTTTTTTTTCCTACAGCTGAAAAAAAATAAACTCAAACAAAAAAAAACTCATAAAAAGAAGAAAAAAGAACGACACAAAAAACACTTCTGTCTCGCGCTTACACATTGTATAGAGAACAAGAACACATACTCCGTCAACACACAGACTTACACTGCGGTTTCTTTGCTCACGGCTCCTCTTGAGATAAGACTAATATGATTTCGGAAAATAATTATTAAACGAATAAACTAAGTTGGAAAACAAAACACTGCATGGCAGGCTTTATTGCGAACAAACACACTAGCTCATGTACACACACATACACAGACACACACACACACACTCTTCCTGGAATTATATGTTCTGCTCCCAGATCTTTTTTCCCAGTAGGAATTTAGCAACTGGTGTTTCGTAGAAGAGTATCTTAGCTCTCGGCTGGAGGTAACAAACGATTCCAAATCCTTTGAAGTGACAAATCAGCTTGTTCTCGGGTTCAGCAATCACCCACATATCCCTCGCTACAGTTTGTTCCTCCCATTTAAGCAGCGCTTTCGCTTCAGAGATTCTGGTAACGTCGTTGGTTACGATTGAGGGTGTAAACGACTGCTTTCGTCGAATAATAAATAGAAGTAAAACAATTGCAGCAGGTCTTTTTTCACAAAGCATGTTGAAAACATGTCAATAATCCTCATAGACTTTTCTACCCCGCCTCTCGTGTACAGTGAATTTGAATGTCTTGACCTCGAAATCTGGGAAATCAGTTTTCCAATAATTGAAAGTCCAGTGAAAAAAGTGACTAAATCAACAGAAACATTTGCGGAAAACAGTTATTTAAAAAAATTGATTTTCATATCGACAAACTGTCATTGGGATCACAAGTTCCTCAAACTTCTTTCCCATAACATATATACTGTTGTTGAGGATTGAGTCTTGTGGTAACCCCCTGCATTGATGTTGGTGATATATCAATGAAATTAATTTGAACACCTCAAGGCAGCAAATTAAATCTCTGTGCCGAATTTAATTTTGCCATTCTAATTAGCACATCAAGGAAGTGAATAAAATACATGTTGATGCCAAAGGCCTGTGGGATGGTTTGCTCACAGCCGTTTGCTAGCTTGCTAGCTAGTAACACGAAGCCAACTAGCTAGCTTGGGGCAATGCGTGCAAGACATGGATGTATTATAAGATCTGGATACCGGTCTTATTATACATCCGTGGTACAACTGCAACAAGGGATGTAGGACTGTCGTTTTCCAACTTCTTGTTGCGACCGAGTGTTTATGAGCATGTCTTCAAAAAACACACATGGCCTGCTGGGGGGTTTTCTCAATTTACTTTTATCTGTGAACTGAATGTTAACCCTTAATGCTAAAATGTCCAATGTATAAAATGATAAATTATATAAAACTGTGGCGAGCACATATCCACAACGCCTGCTTCCTTCGCCTAATGGTTGCAGGACAAAAAAAGAATCTCTCCTTGCAATCAGGGCATTGCTGATACCGCCAACACCGACACCGCTGCTCTATCCGCCCACCACCACCTATATGCCCCATAGCGCATGCAAACAGTTTTAACACTCGCTGCTGTTGACTGGTGCAGCTGGGTGAGGGCGCAGGGTTCCCTGAAGCTGGCGGGGGGATTTCACATCCCAGTGTGCCCAGTCATCGCGCCAGTCGACCTTGCCAGCCTTCATTAGGTGAAATAGTGAGAACATTCCCCTTTGAGGGGGTTTATGGTGCAGCTTTGAACAATCGATACCAAAAACCTCCAGCGTGGAACTGCCCTTTAGCCACGGGCAGAGTCTCCCTGGTCAGGGGAGATCAGCGGGAGGCCGCCTCCATATGAGGCCTCTGTATCCAGCGTAGCTTTTTCTCAACTAACTCTCTGTTTCTGCTAAATACGACGTAAAGCAACCCACATCTGAAATAAATCCACCGTCTCACTTTTGATTTCAATTCATTGTTCGGTTTCTGTGACTGAAGCTCTATTGATGGTTGTTTTTCTTCAGCTTGGATGATGCAAAGTCACGCTAAAATGTTGAGACATGCGACGGGATGTATAACGAGCCCTCCTATACAGGATGTACAATCATAGAGGGATGTGGATCGTAGCACTTTTGTGAGGCTTTTGATGGCATGAATGTGTACGTATGTATGTGTCCCCGTTAGGCATACTGTAAGGGAGGCAGTGATTCAGCAAAGTGGTTGATAACAGATTTTTTTTACTGCTGAACATGTGTGGGAGAAATGTTGGTTGATGCATTTGCTGTTTGAAAATGCTGTTAATCTAAGCAACGGCTAACAATGTGTTTATTAGGTTTTTGTTCAGACCCCTCATTCGTTCATACATTCATTCATTCATTCATTATTTCAAGTCATGGAGCTTGATGACTTGAGTCAAAAGAGATGAAAACCTGCACTTTGTATTAAAACATGCTTAAATCAGACTCCTCTCTGCCAGATTAGTTTAAGTGATAGTTTTCTGAGGGACACTTACTAGATTATTGAAAGATGGGAAAGAAAAATTATACAAATATCTGGATGTAAATCAGATCTTAAAGATACCACTTAGATCACAAAAACTAAAATGTTTAGTGACAGTATTTTCTAAGCTGGTAAGGGCGCAAGAAGACCTACTTTACAAAAAAATCAGATCAGTCAGTGTCTTCTTGCAGTGGCAAACGTTTTCATGCATGCTGACTCAAAACTGAAATTGAATAACAATTTAAATTTATGTTTTTAAAAAAAGATTACAATATGTCTTGGTTAAAAATCAATAAACAACGAAAGTGATGAGCCTTAAAGGTGTAGTGTGTAGGATGTGGCGGCATCTAGCGGTGAGTTTGCCACCAACTGAAACTTCCCGTGTGCCAAGCGTGTAGGCCAAGGGTTAGCAACCTTTTTGATATGACATGCCATTTTTAAATGTTGTTGTTAATCAATGTGCCATATCAACATTAAATGTAACATTTATTTGAATTATGACACCAAATCAAAATTAAATTCTCCAACAGATTTTTTAATTGTATTCCATCCATATAGGCAAAGTGCATATACAAGCACTATACAAGAAGGCTGCCATCCTCATGAAAACATCCACATCTGAATTAAAATTATAAACCCTACCAACCTCCCACCAATCTTGTTCATCAGCAATAAAGTTAACAAATTCTGCGAAGGTGGCAAAGAGTGCTAGCCAATCGGAAGCAGAGTAGGACGGGCCTTTGTGGAATGCCAATGGGAGATAAAATCAATCATATCCATATTTAGAAATAAACGGCTCATTCGAAGGCATTGAAAAAACACTTACATTCCATTTCTGCCAATGGAGCCTTTAGAAGCTACACACTGTTACTTAAAGTACACTCTAAGGAATGCGTCACTTTCAGGACATTTCTGTAATTTTTTTAGGAATAACACATTGATCAATTGTGTCCAGAACAACAAAGACGAGCATGCAGCAAATACAACTCACAGTTCTCTTTCAGTAAAATCCATCTTGACATTGGACAGATCTCAAAGTTCCTTCACAAATACTTTAGCTTCCTTCATGTTGAAGCAGGTTTTCTGTCACAGTGTTGCTACGGGTCTTCCGTCGTCCCTCAGGCTCCTCCAGGCCAGCTAGCAGCCGTCCCACAGCTCTGATTAGCATTAGCACTCCTGGGTCCTCTTCTCTAGTCGCAGTTCAGCTAATGAGATAGCTCTGGGTCACAGGGAAACTCAGTGGTCTGGAGAAAAAACAACAACAGGGACCTTGAGCCCGGACCGATTCCAGCACTATGTACCCAGTGGACAGATCTGATGTGGAACAAATAGAAGATCCCGTTGGCATCGAGAAATGGCAGGAGACAGCGAGATGTTTGTTACATAGACTAAACTACGATGTGAACAAAGAATTTCCCTGCATGAATATTCAAATCATTAAATCAGCCTGTGCGTTTTATCTCATGGATTAGGGCTAAAATAAATTACCATTTATCTGCAAAGGCCCTACAGATATAAAATCCACTCTGTGTCTCCAAACCCTCCCTCTTCCTTCACAGTTAAAGGGCCATGCTTGTCTCCCTCCATCCTCACCCCATCTCTCCCTCTCTGTCCACAGCAGTTGTCCATGCACTATCAGCCGCAGGAATGCTGAATGCACACTTTACACGTTTTGCCCCAAAGATATGCATATTTTCAAGTTAACTGCTGTGAATGTAGTAGCTGTAGAGGAAAGAGCCGAGAGGGCAGAGACGCAGAAGAGGAGCGTTGGATGCAAGGTGGAAGGAGAGGGATTGTTTTTCTTATGATTGTCCCATTAAATCTTAATTACCGGTACACTTCGCGCTTCATAACGTTCTCGGTCTCTTGTCTACTGTCAGCTGGAGCTGAACTCATTGTTCACAAATGTAAAATAATGTTCTCATGGTCTTCTAGGCAGGAGTGATGAGGCTTTACTTTAAGTTAGCTTCTGAGCACACTGCGAATAGTTGATGTCATATTTCAAAGTCACAGGCGGGCTGGAGACCATTCCTAAACATCAAATGGTTAATAAATCCAGAGGAGAAGTTCTATCCTTTGGGATTTATTGAGGACGCTTACACACTGGCAGGTTAGTCTGAATGCGGAAATGGTTTGCCCAAAAATACAAAGTTTTCTCAAGTGCAAAAGGAACTGCGCCCGAACCACCTGAATGAGGTCATCCGAAAGGTGAACTGTTGACGAACTTTAGCGCAGTTCGTCTGCGGTCAGAAAGCAGTTCGTACTCCACAAGGAAAAACTTGTCCGCATGTCATGACAAAGTCATTACTGGCATCCTCGCAGAATTCGGAACCCCAAACCAACAAACCCAGTGAGAAAACAGCCTTCAGACGTCATCTTTGACCACAGCCAGTTGTTTGGAGACAGTCCTTTAAAGGGACCAGGCTTCAGTCTCCACAGTTTTCTACCATATCACCCTGAAGAAGGAAGCTTTTGTAAATAGCGGGAGATCTTACGCACAGATCGCTCTGTGTGAAACAAAACCGGGGCGACGGCACCGTCTCAGACTTTTCAGCGCTTCTATAGACTTGCTTTAGTTCACGCAAAACATTGCACTACACGATCATACCTAGCTACCGCACTACTTCCATGTGCACGCACTGCTAGCTTAGTCTATTGGAGCACTCTGTCAAATATCCACTTAACATTTCGTTACATGTCCAGGATGCTCTTCGCCACCAAGAACCATTTACTACAGGTCCACTTGCGATAGATCAGAGTGATGCATCGGCTTCCAGTGAAATGCCTTTTTCATCTCCGTCGTTTGGGAGGAGTATGTCATACTTTGCAAACATTCAGTCATGCTGTGACTCGGTTGGAACTTTCTTGGTATCAGTGGCATCCCTGACTCTGTCTGTCTGTAACTACTGTGTTTGTCCATGCTTGATGTGTCAGTATATAAGAGATTCACAGATCTTTACCCCTCTCCTTGTGTCTGTATATTTCACCTCCACCCACTCAAAACCCTCTCCACCAAAACCACGAGCAGTCAGAGCCCTCTGGGGCCTAAAAGTCTTCAGATATCCGGCTGTACTAGGGAGTTTTCTCAAGAGCTATATGCTGCTTGGGAGCTCTTAGCAGTTCTTGGTCGAGACTGCAATATCTTTTCCACCTTTCCAGCTAGATATCCGGTCGGTGGGTCCAGTTTTAAGTTCAGTCGACCCATCCTTGTAGGTGCTTTTCCATCTCTGTCAATTAATCTGCTCAGTTAGACCCTAACACCTAGGATTATTAATACCTGGGAACTACTTTTTGGAGTTTTCCAGTTCTTTGACCCCTCGAAGTGCAAAAAAGGATTGGTATCAAAAATGTTCCGTTTGTCTGTCTATCAAACAGCACAGTACAGTATCGCATTTGAGATAAACTTAGTAAGGGAATTTGGCATTACTTATTTTGCCGATCAACTTGTTTTAATTCCTGTGCAAACGGAACAAGATATGCTTCAACTAGAACAGCATCAAAGATCGTCCACCTTGGGAAATGTGTTATTTCTCTCACAAATATATATATTTTTAAAATTTAACGATCCTCAACAAGTCAGGAAAATATTGCGATGTGTTGCTGACTGCCCGTCTTTCAAGATTAAAAATGTTCAGGGGTGAAACAAGAAAGATATCCTTCAGTCCATTTATTGAAAGCTTCGAGGCATGTCCACCTACGCACCTGGATCTTTTATATAGAGTTAGAAAGATTCATTTTTATTTTATTGAGATTCCCTAATGGGATAAATAATAACTTCCCAACAGGAAACAGTTAAAATAAAGTTCTTGGGTACCATTAAGTCTTGTTCATGACAGGGTAGAAACCAAAGAACCTTTCATGTCGCCGATCAACGTGATCAAACGTCAACAGGATTCCTTAGTTCCTTCCTAAATGTCGTTCCTGTTGGTTCTGACAACCAATGTTGCTGCTCACCAGCTGCTTTTCAGAGATCTAGGACACGATGGAAAAGACACCTGACACCTTCATATATCCTCCGGTTTAAGTGGCAAACAAATGTTTTCAGCCACTTTTGGTTAAACTTGAGGTTTCATAAATGCGCAAGATGGTCCTCTTGCTTGCCCAAATCGACGTTATTGTAAAGATGTATTAAATGCAACCTTCAAAATCTCTGCAATGCATCTGGTGTGTAACATACTGTTGTAATCAAAAGGAATGAGTCAGGCTCACGTTAAAGAGAATACCCACACTAACTACAAATACTCGGCGGAGACAAATTTATTTTGTGCCAATCCTCAGGCCACATATTCGGGGGGGTGGGGGGGAGTGACCAATCCAGTGTCATCATTTCAGGAAAACTGTTTTAGCACCTTATTTCTATCATCACAGTGATGTCAAACCGTAACTGCGAAGGGTTCACAACAATATGTTTCCTGGGATAAGAGAAGAGAAAACTCTTTTTACCATCACAACGTCACGACTCGCCCATCCTGCAGTGGCTCTGTTACTCTGATACCTTTCATATCAACCTTTGATCCATAAACCCTCACTCCACACTCGCCTTCCTCTCCTCTGGTACGTCACCTCTGTTGACTTTTTTTTATCTTAAGTTCTCTTGTTTTACTTACAATTTTTTGCTGTACAAAGTGTTTAAAATATTATTTGTATTATATGATGTTAGTATGGTAATGTTCTTTATTAAGGAAGAAGAAAATTTATTTTTGTTACTGGTCTGTTTCATAATTCTTTTTCTAAATTGGTATTGTAAGATATCTATGCAAGAACTGTTAAGTGGAGCATTTTTATTTAAGAATGTAATATGTGTAATAAATGGTAGAATCTGCTCATGGCTCTCCTGTGGGTTTTTTTAAAGGTTATCTAGTATGACTTTTTAATCTCAGAGAATATTCAAGTTTCTTTTTAGTTCTTTCTTGTAAATTAGGTTTTTTTTCTAATGAGTTTTTCTCATTTATTTTCCCTTTTCCCCCTAATATGGCCCTAATTCACCATTGTAGCTCAGAGTGCAACAAATGATTACATCTTGACTAATCAATTTTTCATGTGGCCCATAAATTGTGAGAAAATAGTATGCATAAATGCAGTAATATTTTAAAGAAATTCCAAGTTGGCGTCTTTAACATATTTGCTAACAGTCTGAAACCTATAGATCAGGGGTATTCAATTAAAATTCCAAAAGGTCCAGATTGAGAAAATCTCCTCGGGCAAAGGTCCGGAACATTACAATAATATCTAACTTGCACTATTTAGTGCCATATTCAAGAAGCCTAGTATTAGTAACAACGTCTCTGTGTAGTCAACAGCTGTCAAATAAAATAAAGAAAGTACACATCAATTATATTTTAACAAATTATTATTCTGTTTTCAAATTTAACTGGATGGATTATAAATAATACATAGAAATACATAAATAAATGTTCTCATTTCAAGTAAAATAATGGCTGAATTAAAAAATAAATTGCATAACAGAAAGCTTTTGAAAAATGTGCATCTTAAAATAAAGTACTTCATTTTAGAAAAATCTATTTCACTGAATTGTCCTGCAGCTTTAAATTCAGTTCATTTAGGTGTGAAGTGATGTCAATCAAAACGCCACAATATTATATTTTTCTCATCTAAAAAGAGAAATGTTTGAGCATGGACTTTATCTGTGGTTATTAAACCACTTGTTTCAGTTATATTCTCTCTGTTAACATCATTGTTGGTCAGTAAATTCATGCGTTAGGATTCTGATCATATTGGGCTCTTAGGTTTATTTTCTGTGTCTTCATTTAGATGCGAGTTTGCTCAAAAGAGTTGCGCTTTGTCTCGTAATGGCACTTCATTTACTGCTTTTATCAACAGTTACGGTCTCTGCAACACATGAGACATGCTGGTTTTAAACTGTCCGTGTGAAGAATGAACCTATAAGTGTCTGTTCATTCTTGGTTAAAGACTCTGGTCTCTTTGACCAGTTTTCTCTTTTTGGAGAACGTCATGTGAAATAACTTCTCTGACTCATGTATTATTCTCCTGCTCTTCCTTCTCTTTCCTCATCTCTCCCCCGGTGTGTGTGCATATCACTCGAGTCAGGAAACTTGTCAGAATGCCCATATTTGATTGGCTGAGCTGCATCATGTGATGTGATTTACGACGCATTGGTCGGTGTGTTTCCTGCACCGCTGAACAAGTGCCGTAAAGGCTGAAAAAGCTGCGCCAGTTAAAATAGAAGTGCTCTGTCAAAATAAAATCGATTTTAGGTCCTGGGTCCCGATACACCGGCGTCTGGGTCTGGATCCGGACCCAGGGCCTAAAATCGATATTATTTACAAAATGTATGAATGCCTAAGACAAAGAAAAACAGGTAATCCTCACGACAGAGAAGCTTGAACTAGAAGGTGTTTTACATTTCTGCTTAAAATATTGTTAAAATGTCGACTTTGTCGATTGACTAATGTTTGCAGCTCTGAAGATGATGCAATTGAACTGAACTATTGAGCTCAACCGGAGTGGAAAGGATGCCAGGTAGACACTGCATTGACTGTGTTTTGACATCTATTTGTGTGTTAAACTGTTAAAATTGCAAGATTTTCCTCTGAAGTAGGATGCAACCTGAGGAGTTCAATTTCGGAACTGTCAGTTATCATTTATTCTAAGTACACCTGTGCGATAAACTGTGCTGCTTAAAAGAAAATTCTACCTGATCAACATGTATCTTTTCCCTTTTATTTCCATCTCACGCCTTCACTTTGAACAAGGCGGGCAGTACATAACTTTCTGGAGAACGACTGAAATCACCCCCTGTATGGTCACCCACACGACTTTAATCATGAGTACCGTGGCAGCACATTATTCCGTCGTAATGGCCATTTGAGGCAGATGGACACATCCTGTCCAGCCGCTAGCAAGAGCGCGGACGTACGGAGAAGCAGCGTCGCATTACTTGCAACAGCAAGGCTCATATTCTCAACACTGCTGGTAATTTCCCTCTTTATTACAAATTAAAACAATCTCATGAATATCTATAGCTCTTCCCCTGCCTGTAAATTGCTTCTCCAAGGCTGCTCATAGTGTCCTGGTCTTTAATTAGAGCGAACTTGTCACCGACTGAGCTGACATACAAACCAATGACACGCAGACTAAATGAGGTAATCAAATAATTAATGGCTAATTGGGGATCAATTAAGCAGACGTAAGGGAGCTCATGTACAATGTATCAGCTCTGCCAGTTTGTCCTCTTACATAGAAATTGCTAATTCAATTATTAAAGGGGACCAAATTGTGATTGTGTTCCTCTGGAAGGACATGGTTGATATTCAGTCCTGTGATTTAAATCATTTTAACTGCTCACTCGGCTCTTCTGTAAATATACACTTTACATGCTCCTGTATTCTTTGCTTACGGCATGCTTAAGATGCTGGATGAAGACATTTCTGCAAAGCCAACACGGAGGATTATTATCATTTCTCAGCAGTTGGCTGGAAAATGGGAATTCACAATAATGACTAGTGTGGACATTTTGAAGTTCCGCAAGCTTTTTCAGTTCTTGTCAGAGGAAAGAGAAGGAAGGCGAGTGAGCCGTGTGTAATCTTATTCAGCAGCATTAGTCCGCGTAGCGTCGGTAGTGTTTACAGAAACAACACACCGTCAGCTTTCCTCAACAGCAGGAAGAAACAGAAATGTGGTGAGTTGCCCCGTGGCATATTCTATACTTATCTCCCAGAAGGACCATGTCAGCTCATAATTTGAGCGGCTTGACCGCGCTGTCCACCCTCACCTACCCACATGATGCTGCTTTGTACTCAAAGAGGAGGCACATCATGGAGGTTGTGCACAGAACAAAAAAGCAGTTCTGAAATTACTCCTGATGACTCTCCGGCTATCTCGCTGTTTAACTGCTGCAGAAAATAATCCGCATTGTTAACCAGTTGGTCACTGACGACACTGTGTTTTTAGTGTCTTTATGACACAAGTAGCGGCCTGCTGCGGCCAAAAACAACATTATGGGAGCATTTAGCGTGAACCCACTAGTAAAGTTGCGGGGCCTGATGAGTTTTAATTTTGGGGGAAGGGATTTGGACGACGTAATACAGTGTCTTCCACAGGATTTTGTGAGTTTGTGGTGGGTGGACCTTGAACCTCTAGGGTATCCTAAATGTTGTGCTCTATGAAAAATGTAATCATGGACACATTGGTTGTGTTCAGCGTTTGTAGCTATACCTACGAAAAACAATTCGCTGTAATTTGTATGTAACCCACAAAATCATTTTGTATATTATGAGAAAGTATGAGGAAGTATAAAGACCGCAAACGCACACACAGGGCAGGCAGGAGGGGAGGTGGATGGGACCAACGACAAGCGTCTTTCAGCCAGGAGACAGCTGTTTGTTCTCCATGTGAAATGAGAAGTGAACATTTATTTACTTGTCAGGTAACTTGTGTACTTCATTAATGACACTTCGGTGGCTATTTTAACCCAAAAGACGATCTTTTTCTAAACCTAACCAAGTCGTTTTGTTGCCTAAGCCTAACTAAGTATCTCACGATCTTGTCCTAAACCGAACCAAAAAGTTTTGTTTCCTCTGAAGATTCTTTGGGGATTTTTTAAACATGCAACGATCGGAAATTCATACGTGTTGGTGGCTTTCGTAGGAAAGTGCACAAAAGATGAGGACTAACTTTTCGGATGATTTACGAGTGAGGAAACGTGCATATATGAATGGTGGTCACACGGCAATTAGTCACACCCACAAAGCATGGTAAACGAGACGGGGTCCGTGTTTGACGACACCGCCGCAGACCCCTGACCAGTGAGGACAGCCCTGCGCAGACCGCCACCCATTTCTGAAATGCAAAATAATATTTTCGGTTCATCATGGCATTGTGGCCGGCTTGATGTTGGCCTGAATGTGAGATCACTCTGACTTCATTTGAAATTGGGTATAAAATGTTTTAATAAGATTGGATGAAGGTCCAACATGTAAGACACAATGGGCTTAAACCAATGTTCTACGACCGTAATACCTTGGTTAGACGTTACAACTTTATTACCATAACACTTGAAAGTGGATGGACAAAAAGTCCCCCCTTATTCCGCCGCCTATGACAATACGTTTTAACTGACTATTAATCTGATTGACAGCATAGGGATTGCCTCCAGGCATGAGTGGGCCTGAAATAAGGTCTGTGACTGAGACTGGTGATCACGGTCAGCAGAACCTTTGACAGAGTTGTAGTTGCTTATACCCTAAATATTGTTGTCAGCTTAGGTGAATTTAGATTGGAAACCAAATGCAGGAAGCACACACACGTGGATGTTAAATATTGATCCCTCAACAACAGATCATTTAGTAAACAGTCGACCATCTGGACTAAGTCATTATTTACACACAACAAAGTATTTTTTATTTGCCAGAAATGGTTCAACATTTGGATAATATTTTACTTTCTGTGTGCTCAAACACAGAGGCAAAATGGCCGCCATGCCACGTCAAGGTTCTTCGATGAAAGCGTGAGATTTGAGTAACTTTTAATCACAAAGGTCTTAAGAACATCCTGACCAAAGGAGAAGTTGAGAAAGGAGAAATTCTCTAGGAGGAGTTCGTTAAAATGCGAAGGCTGAAATCTGCAAAAAGTAGCAAAAAGGCCAACTTTGCGGGTTTGCTGTAGCGCCCCCTAGTGGGTAAATACAAAACAATTATCAGGGTATGTTACAGCATGCGATGTGCACATATGCTGCAAGTTTTGGAATTTTAGGACAAACAGTTGAGAAGTTATGTGTATTGATATTTAGCCACGCCCCTAATACGTGTATTGGTCCATATCTTCTAAACGCTAAGAGGTATCAGAAAGCTTTGAGTAACTTTAGATGAGGTAGATCCAATAATGATCCACAGAAAATTTGGTAGCAATCGGACCCAGCATGTAGGAGGAGATAGCAAAAATGGGTTTCACACTAAATCCAACATGGTGGAAAATCTAAGCAGGCGGAGCTTAGGGGTCTGAGAGGCTTTTTTTTAGATATAGCGGATTCGGATTTCAAGTAAATCGGACATACTGGCCGAGGGGCGTGGCCGGTACGATATGTAGGGGGCGCTAGAGAGCCATTTTTTTCCACACACATGCAAATTTGGGCAGCAGAGTTTCTACCTCAGATCTGAGAGGGGTGCAAAAATGGTGAGTTTTCATAAATTCCAAGTGCCCCTACAAGCTCCATCCCCACAAAAAGGCAAATCAGAATAATAATAAACATTACAATTTCAAGAGGGCCTTCGCAGGCCCAACGTTGTCGGTGGCTCTGGCCCTAAAAATACATTTGACAACTTCTGGGTTGTGGGCCCACATAGATGCAAAAATATTGTCCATCTCCAGTAAAGAAAGTTAGATAGCTATAGAAATGACTTCATAACATCGAACATGAATAAATATCTTCGATGCTCTGCAGCCCGGAGAGTATTAATTCTTCATAAATATTCAGTCTTGTAAAGCAACCGCCGTCAGAGCCGTTTGTTTCGGCGCACTCGAGATGTGTTTGCGATGAATACAAAGGAACCCGGAGCTCCCGCCGTGCTCGCCTCGGCCAGGTGTGTTTCTCTGCCGCTGGTTCTGGGTCGTTTCAGGCTGCCAAACTCAATACAGCACCTGCCAGCTTCTAGAGGTGGGAACCCTGATTAGTTTTGACTCTGTCTTCCTGCGTTCCGAACACTATGGACTCAGTGTTGATAGCGTTTGCCTACTTGTCTCCTGAGCTAAGTTTTGCTTCAGTCTTCCAACAAAAAAATGAAACAGTTTGCAGTTTTTAACCAAAAACTCGCTCTTTAGATTTGTTTCTTCTACTGTTCACATCTATTGCAGCTTGCATGTATTGTAATGTTAATTGAGGGCAAAAAAAGGCAGATGAACTTCTCTGAGAGTCCAGCAGCTTAGTCTGCAGAGGTCAAAGCTCAAGAGTCTGGACTCCCAGGGTCACCGGAGCAGAGAGAAGCGGCCCGTGTAACGTACGTCTTTACATGTTCAGATAGATGAACTAATTACAGCGAGTGTCCGCGGAGGTCCACAGACAATCGAGTCTTTAGTTTATCTGCTGCTTACAGCCACTCAGGAGGTCAAACACACATTAGCCCGCTATCGCCGCTAATCTCCATCTCCCTGTCTCTGCTTCCTCCTCAGTCCGCTCCAGTAACTCTCTCTCTCACACACGTACACTAGTGCGTGTCGATTCGTTCTCACTCCATGCAACCCGTCAAATACGGCAGATTGGTCAGGACCCGTTGTGTCAACATGCATGGTAGTCCTATAGACTTCAACCTTGTGTTCATAACATAAATGTGTGACGAAGGTTAAGTACGTTACATTACTAATTGGTTAGGTTTAGGAAAAGGTTGTGGTTTGGGTTAAAATGTATGTTTGTTACATAACTTCGGTTACGTACGTGAGCTAAGTACATTACAAAAGTTAGCTTACGGATGGAAATTCTAAACAGTCGACATTGAAGTTTGGTTTCACATGGGACAAGAAAAGCGGTCTCCTTGGTGACAATCCTGTTTGTTTGACCTATCTCTCCACCCTGACGTCCATTATTGTGGACTTTGTCGCTCTTTACATTACATCTCCTGATATCCTCCTTTACTCCCGTCATAATTGCTAGGGCCACTAGAGGCAGCCCATCAAAAGTGAAGTTAGAGAAGTAAGGCCACTGACCAAGCTGTCGAGTTTGACAAGCTGGGAGTGAGAACGGTTCTGCCAGTGAAGCCAATGCATTCTCTCTAATGTCCATCAGGGGGCAACACCTCCGGTTGCAAAATAAAAGGTCTGATTGTATCGAAGTCTATGGGAAAATGATACCTATTTCTCACTTGATTTATTACCTCAGTAAACATTGTAAACATGAGTTTATGGTCTCAATGTCTAGTTTCAAGTCTTCTTCAATACAGCATGATGTTCATTGAGTAAATTATGGTCCATTTAGAGTCAAATAGACCATAAAGCAGCATATGCTGTAGGGCGGGCTTACTGTGATTGGCAGGTCGCTGCCGCTACCAGAGCCGTATACAGCATCTCTACGTCACTCCTCCGCATCCCAAATGTAGTAACCAAGATGGCGTCAGTCAAATCGCCAAACTCAAGGCTTTTTGTCGAGGCCCTCCCTGCATTATCTCCTTTCTGAGACTGCACATTTCTTAAGTTTAAAAAATGCAAATCAACGTTCATCTTTCCAAGCAAACGCTGACTCGAGAATGAGCCATAACCCTTTGAAACGTATGATGTTTTTGATGATTTTGATATACAGTTTGTAATTTGTATGACCTTTTTACATCCTCCTGCGGCCTGAGTCATTAAACTAGATTGAGCCGTTGTTTTGCCTTCATAGACTTATCTGATATTTAAATCTCAACAAATCATGAAAAAAATTGGAAAGGTCACATTGCCACAATTAGGCGATTCAAATAATTGCAAAATGAATGGATGCAACGGCAAGGTGACATTGTGCCTTTTATTTTTGAATATTTTCAAATCTTTCCCACAAATCATACTCATTATTTGCCACAAGGGGCATTAAAAGGTGTTTTGCATTATCATACTGCTCTCATAAGGAAGTAAGGCAAGGCAAGGCAAGGCAAGTTTATTTGTATAGCACATTTCAACAACAAGGTAATTCAAAGTGCTTCACATGAAACTATTAAAAGCATAAAGGCAAAAGTAAAGGAGATTTAAAACATACATTGAAACAATAAAAACAGTCATTAAAACACAAAATAGCGTGGGACTCCAACCCCGCCTCGGGACTCTAACCCGGCCTCTCTGAGGTCTTAATCGATGTCTCCCTGAGACATTACCCTGTACGCAATCAATCATACACTGCCGCAATTCTGCAACTACTTGCACACAAACCACGTCTGGAAAAGATCTCTGCCGATCTGCGTTTTATAGTGTACGCTTTGCACGAACTCTGTCCCGAAGGAAATGGCGATATATTGTGCAGTTCTTTTATATAGCGTGGGACTCCAACCCCGCCTCGGGACTCTAACCCGGCCTCTCTGAGGTCTTATTTAGCGTGGGACTCCAACCTCGCCTCGGGACTCTAACCCGGCCTCTCTGAGGTCTTAATTCAAAGTGCTTCACATAAAACCATTAAAAGCATCAAAGCATAAGGCAAAAGAAAAGGAGATTTAACAGCAATTAAGAACAGTGTAAGAAATAAAATACAGTAGTAAAATGCAGAAATGCAGGAAATTTATTAATATATTAATTGAATGTGGTTCAATTAAAGGCAGCAGCAAACAGAAAAGTCTTCAATCTTGATTTAAATGAGCTGAGGGTCTCAGCAGACCTGCAGCTTTCTGGGACTTTGTTCCAGATATGTGGAGCAGAAAAACTGAACGCTGCTTCTCCATGTTTAGTTCTGACTCTGGGAACAGAAAGTAGACCGGTCCCAGATGACCTAAGGGGTCGGGATGGTTCATAAGGTAGCAGCAGATCAGAGATGTATTTTGGCTCTAAACCATTCAGTGCTTTGTAAACCAACAGCAGGATTTTAAAGTAAATTCTTTGTTGGACAGGACGCCAGTGCAAAGACATCAGAACTGGGGTGATGTGAGCCACCCTCCTGGTCTTAGTGAGGACTCAAGCTGCAGTGTTCTGAATCAGCTTCAGCTTTCTGACAGACTTTTTATAGAGACCTGTAAACACACCGGTACAGTAGTCCAGTCTGCTGAAGATAAATGCATGGACAAGTTTTTCCAAATCCTGTTGAGACATAAGTCCTCTAATCCTTGATATATAGTAGTAGCTCTGCTAAGTTTCACAGCAGGAACACAGCAGGAACACACACATACACACACACACATGCAGACTCGAGTAAAACTAAAGCGCCAGCCTCCCCAAACGAGGACGTGTTATTGAGATGTAATCAGGTAACATTACATCTTTATCTGCAGCGGTAATCTGGTAAATCGTCCTCATTGTGCAGACAGTGAGCGCCGCATGTCCCTGCTTATCACAGAGAGTCGAATATCGAGCAGTGATGTTTTCCACCTTCGTCCTCCTCAGTCAGAGCTTCTGCCGCTTTGGTTGACTTTATCGCCGGCTGTACTGTAAAGCTTTAAATTATTCAGTGCCTGTACAGATCGAGAGAAAGAGAGTGGGGAAAAGAGTATGCGCGGGGGGGCATTATCTTTGACAGCAGCCTCTATTTTTCTCCTCTTCCGTCTCACTGCGCATCAGTTGAGACAGTGTTTACCGGAATAAAACCCTGTCCTCCTTCCTGCTCTTTTGCTTCTTCCTGTGGACGCTCTCTCTCATTCACTTGTTATTACTGGACAGCAGTGGTGGGCCGTCAGGGCCTGCAAGGCCTTCTCTGCTGGCCTAAACAGAATCTCAAAGCTATAGCTATTTTAAAATGTAATACTTTTTCTTAAATACACTAAATGTATTATAATTTCTAAAAATATTTTTCCATTATCTTATTTTATCATTGCACAGCTACTGTCTTCCTCAGTTGCTCTGCTTCCAGTGCAGCTTGTTTTAAGCAGAGCTTTTATCCAATCAGATTTCACCTCTGTCTCTAGGTAAGAAGAGAGGCTCGAGGCCTGCAGACTCACAAGTGAATCCCTTTGCAGTTTAAGTGAATGGGGATGATATTGTTGATTGTCATAGTGTTCAACCAATCAGATCTTTAGTTTGACATGTTGGGCGTATTCTTTGACCTGCTAGCTGGCCTAGCCATACGTCATTGGTCAGTTGGCTAGCGTGACATGTTGGGCGGTGAGAATCCCAATATCTGCTGCCTCTGTCGAGCGGACATTTTCAGCCATCAAACACATTCAAACGTATTCAGGAAATACAACTGGGGAGGCTCGACTGTCTTCACTGGCGTCCATGAATCGAGAAGGACTTCTTTCTGGAACTAAAACGCACGGATATACTGAACAACCGTGAGATTAAACTCTTTGTTAACAAAGAAAGGAGGATTGATTTTGTCTTTAAATAGTGAACAGTAGCTTTGGTAAGTGAACTGCAGTAGCTCGAGAGCCCCCCAGCTGGTGGGCTACAGAGAAAGTTTAGCGTACAGCGTATCGCACAATGCACTTTTCAGAAACTAATATAATTAATGCTACACACATGCTATATACCGACTTAACGAAGAGATTCTGGGCAACATAATTATATAAACCATTTTACACACTGCAAACATAATAATACACAAACTAATAAAATCAACAAGAATATTTACCACAATATCACGTATTTTTTGCCATGACTCGGCAAGCCATGCCCTCCGGAGAGCTCTTCTAACAAGAGGCTAACGGCTAACACGGACAACCGAGATAGCAAAAAGCATGAGCATTCAACACAGAATCCAGAGATATCTTCCAAATGTCTCTCCGCGAAACCATTACAATTATACAGCCAACAAGCACCACAAAACCAAGCCGCTCCACCGCAGAATAAACCATAAATGCTTCGTACCTTGAGAATAATCATGAAGAAAAAGGATTCATATTCCGTTTTGCGGGCTAAATTCACTGTTGCTATGTATTTCCTGTGTTTTTTCAACTGTTTCCTGAAGAAAGGGGAGTCAGACAAGGCTGGGGGACCGTGGGGGAAGGGAATTCACTTTCGGCCAATCAGTTTTTACGCAGGGCGACACACGGCGCGTTTCTTCTTTTTACGGCTAACGATTCTGTCAATCAAACCCACGATACCACCCCTGCATTCCTGAAACTCTGACGAGTCGAACGAGTCATAGTCATAGTCTGGAATTGGCCAATCATAGGCTGAGATAGCCTCCACATACACACAGGCAGACGAGAATGGATGCATGGTTCACAGACACAGAGAGGCCTTAGAGAGGGCTGAGGTTGTCAAAATGATGCCAAACTGCTGTAATTGGATAGATTGAATAGTGTTAGTGAACAAGTGAAATATATAGTTATATAGTTATATAGTATATAAAAGTACAATGGAACAGCTGGTTCCAAAATGACAAATCTGCTCGACCTTCCTGTATTAAAACCTTTCTAACTATCTTTGGCTTCACTTTATCAAAGCCAAATTGTTTTAGGGACTCCTGACATGTGCTATGATTTGGGAGTGTGTTTAGGCTTTCAGCTGCATTATTTCAGACATAATTTCAATAACAGTGCTTTTTTTTCCAGGCGAACCTGAAACTTTTCAATTTGAGCTGTGTGCCATCTTCATTTACTATTAACCAGTATAAACATATACACACTATTTACACATCTGAACAAATCTCACAAATGTTACCTTTATCATAGCATCAAAATTATTAAAATAGACCTTGTAGTAGTTACAGATTTACAGTCTTTTTAGTATGGGTATGCAATTTTCGAGCAGAGGCCTAAAAATAGGGCTAGGGCCCAGAAGAAACTGCCATAAATATTATTTATGTCATTATTTAATATGCTTGTTTATATTATATATTATTATATGTACAACTTGTTTTTATGAATATGGATTTTCGATTGGCTTTATATGTGATAGGAACTATTGTTACATAATATTTTGCGCGGGGGACACATTTAGCCGGTGCATAGCAACAAGAAGACGCGCCAAGCGGCAGCGGTCTATATACTCTGCGCAAAGTGTTAAAGTTAAGTTTAAGTTTTTAAGTGATCTACTTTGAAGATTCATGTGTTTTCAAGTGGACTCATTTTCCCTCTCGGTGTTGACAGACGAATAAATCCATCAGTAACAAGAACTATGGAGTCGTGTATTTCCTGGAGGGAGTGATAGGAGGAGTTACTACTCTGTTAATTTGTCTATCGTGTCGTTTTCATGATATGGGTAATATTGTTCCCTCTGATATGAATAATATTTGAATGGCCCGTGCTCTTGAGTGTGTGGCGGAATGCATGTTTTAGCTGAATTGATTTTGACTATATGCATTGTTCGTTAATTTGGGGCGACCGTGGCTTACTGGGTAGAGAGGGTTGTCTGTCAACCGAAAGGTCACCGGTTCGATCCTCGGCTGCACCGTGTCCTGTGTCGAAGTGTCCCTGAGCAAGACACTGTACCCCTCACTGCTCCCCGAGCGCCTGTCATTGGCAGCCCACTGCTCCCTATATATACAGGGATGGGTCAAATGCAGAGAATGATTTCCCCACTGTGGGACTAATAAAGGAATGTTTCTTCTTAATGCCGCCCGTCATGCGGGTATTCATGTATCTGCACTCATAGTGTATTTGTAGGTGTTGAGCTTCATTTTTATGAGTGCAGGCCCAGGTATAAAATGCACGGCCCGCCACTGCTGGACAGAAGTGTTGAGTTTTACAGCAACAGCTGTCAATGATCAACTCCTGCTATCCTCCTGTCAACTCCTGTTATCCTGATCCACACACGCTGTAGTGCAGGGATTCCCAAAGTGGGGTGCGCGCACCCCTGGGGGTGCGCGAGCTGCCTCTAGGGGGTGCGCGAGAGGAAAAGTGTAATGGCGGTCTGATGGTGTAATAATATTAAATATTTAAAAAAAAATGTAATTTTAATTTAAAAACTGTCAGATGGGACATCTGAAGCTATCAGTCGTAAAAGAGGAGAGGGACAGAGAGAGAGAGAGGAATCGGAGGCGAGGGGAACGGAGAGGTGCGTTGGGGAGAGACCGGGAGAAGAAATCGAGCCAGAGTCAGAGGAAGATGAGACGGCGCAGACTGGGAAAAAAAGAGGAAATATGATGAAAAGTATCTGTGTCTGGGCTTCACTTGGATTGGCAACGCAGATTCCCCAAAGCCACAGTGCGTGGTGTGCAGTGAGGTTCTGGCTAACAGTCTGAAGCTCTTATTTACGTCGCCACCTGAACACCAAGCATGCCAGTGCAAGTCAAAAGCCCCTTACATTGTTTATATCGAAATTGGAGGAGTTACAAAACAGCCAAAAACTGCAGTCTCATTCATGTGTTGGGTCTATAAATGACGCACTACGGGCTTCATATCTGGTTACAGAATAGCGAGAAAGGGGCTACCGCACACAATCGCCGAAGACGTGAGCTTGCCAGCTGCCAGAGAGATGGTGGAATGTATGATTGGGGAGAAAGAAGCAAAAAAGTTGGACATGATCCCGGTGTCCAACAACACTGTGTCGCGCCGCATCGATGCTTTGTCCGAAGACATCCTGGCTACATTAGTCTGTCATTAATTGTAAATTAAATGTGATAATCTGCCTCTGAGCCTGTGCGTGTGTGCTCGCATCCGTATTGCTCTTTAAAAGTGACGCCTTGTGTAACTGAAAGTTATTGAAACTTTGTTGCAGTGTTTCAGGGCGTTTTCACACCTTCAGTTCGTTTGCTTTGTTGCAGTTGCTCCTTTGTTCGGTTTGTGTTCACACTGCAACATTTAACAGCGGACTAAATCTTGTAAACAAATGCCACGCGCGAGCAAACTGTTCTCTCATTGGTCCGATTCTTATGCGGCTATAAAGGCTTAAAAGGCTCTGTTGCTTCTTTTTTTTTTTTTTTATTAAGGGGGGGGGGGGGGTGCGCGAACCCGGTCGGGATGTAGAAGGGGGTGCGCGGCCTAAAAAGTTTGGGAACCGCTGCTGTAGTGGAACGTTCCAGAGCATAATGTTGATGCTGTTAGGATCTCGGTCTGACCTAGTGTGTGCTCCTCTGGTTTTCCCCCTGTCAGTGTTGTTGGTTGAAGGCCATGTGCTTATGTTTTGTTTTTGTGTCAGCCTATAGTTTCCACCCCCGAGTTCCATCTCAAACCACGCCCCTCTCCCCAGGCTCAGCTGTGGGGAATTCCGGTGATCAGCGCCGACTGACTTAAATACCCCCAGCTGTCCTCCGGCACGTTGTCAGTCCGTACGGTTACCAGTCTGGTTCTCGTCGCCGTGAATTGGAGCCGTGTTTTCATGACGAGTGATTTCTAACCTTTCTGGCTGTCTGCAGCACTCCTGCCTCGCAGAGTCGATCCCCGGGAATTCACCTGTGCGCAGAGGCCGATCCGAGTAGTACCACGGAGTTCACCGGTCGGCATCCCTTGTTTTCATCCCGGACCGTTTCCAGCCGTGAGTAGGTTGAGTTTCCCTCCCGACTCCGGAGGCTGCATCATTCTTCCTCGGTTGAGTTTCCCTCCCGACTCAGGGAGAACGGACAGGCTTTGGCCACTGGACACATGCCGTAGTCTGTTTGGATATTGTTGTCTGTTTAAGTCTGCAGATATATATATATATATATATATATATATATATATATATATATATATATATATATATACAAAATAAAGATCTTGAAGGATTAATCTGCTGTGTGAGCGTGCGTTTGGGTCCATCTACTACACCACCACATAACAGAACGGACTGACCATGTCGGACCCAGCCGCCGCAGCAGATGTTCTTTCTGTGGATCAGCTGCAGAGGGCGATGGCCAACCAGGGCGCGCTCCTCGGGCAACACCATCAGGTTCTGCGGGACCTAGCGGACTCACAGCGATCTATCGGGGCCCAGGTAGCGGAGATAGGAGGCCTGCTGCGGGACTTCACGCTACGCCATTCTCCTCCCTCGGAGCCGGTCCCTGAGGACGCATCCAGCACCCGTGAGTCCTTTGTCCCCTCACCGGTGCCCTATAATGGAGCGTCCGGGGAGTGTAGAGGGTTCATGCTCCAGTGTGGATTTGTTTTTAACCAGCAGCCCCGCACATTTGCTTCGGACAATGCAAGGGTGGCCTTTACGGTGGGGTTGCTGCGCGGCAAGGCGCTGGTCTGGGCGGAGGCTTGGCTCAACAGGCGCAGCCCAAGCCGGGTTCCCTACGAGCTCTTCGCGGAGGAGTTCAGGAGGGTATTTGACCACCCAGTTTACACCAGGGACGTTGCTCAGCGCCTGCTCAGTCTTCGTCAGGGTTCCACCAGTGCAGCGGAGTACACGGTGGACTTCCAGATTCTGGCCACGGAGTCCGGTTGGGACAAGGAGGCGCTTAAGGGGATATATCGCCACAGCCTTTCGGAGCTGTTGAAGGATGAGCTCGCAGTCCGGGAGGAGCCAGAGTCTTTAGAGGAGCTCTACACTCTGGTCATCAATATGGATAACCGTATCCGGGAACGCCGCCGGGAGAGGAACTTCCGGCCGTCCAATCCGGTGCGTCAGTGGGGTTTCCGTCCCAGCCTTCAGTTCCCGAGCCCGTCCGGACGGTACAGCTCTGCACGCCCCCATTCTCCTACCTCGGCCCCTCCCCCTTTCGAGCCGGAGGAGCCAATGCAGCTCGGGGGGACTAATCTCTCTCCGGAGGAGAGAGAGCGACGCATCCGCTCAGGAGGCTGTCTGTACTGTGGTGAGTCGGGACACCGCAGGGCCGTCTGCCCTGTTCGACCAAAAGAGAGCGCTCGCCAGTAAGAGTGGGGATGCTGGCGAGCGATGCAGAGAGAATTCCCCCTTCTAAGCCTCGTGCACTGTTTCCTGCCACCCTGAGTTTAGCTTCTGGGCCTGTGCACCTGTCGGCACTCATGGATTCAGGGGCTGAAGAGAACTTTTTGGACACTGAGTTTGTTAGGCGTAATGGGATTCCCGTGGAGGCGTTGGAGTGCACTCAGCTAGTGAGCGCACTGGATGGCAGTTCACTGGCAGAGATAACACACCAGACTCAGCCTATTTCCCTGCTCGTGTCCGGTAATCACAGCCAGAAGACCCGGTTCTACGTGTTTCCTACCCCTCAGACACCCCTGGTCCTGGGACTTCCCTGGCTTGATCATAATCCACAAATTGATTGGGCTGGGAGTAGGATCACCGGCTGGAGCTCCACCTGTCACTCTCGCTGCCTCAGATCTGCGGTCCCCCGGCAAGCTCCTCCCCCCAGCAGTCCCGAGACCGGTCCTAGCCTCTCCGCCGTGCCCCGGGAGTATTGGGATTTAGGAGAGTCATTCAGCAAGGAGCGGGCTCTTTCACTCCCCCCTCATCGCCCCTACGATTGTGCTATTGACCTGCTCCCGGGCGCCCCACTTCCCACTAGTCGGCTATATAATCTCTCCCGGCCAGAACGCGAGTCTATGGAGAAATATATAACTGAGTCAGTCGCCGCAGGAATCATACGTCCCTCATCCTCGCCTGTGGGAGCGGGTTTCTTCTTCGTCTCCAAGAAGGACAAGAGCCTCCGTCCCTGCATCGATTTCAGAGGTTTGAATCAAATTACCATCAATAATAAATATCCTTTGCCACTCATCTCGTCTGTTTTCAACTCCTTAGCCTCAGCTAAGATATTCACCAAGCTGGACCTACGCAACGCGTATCATCTGGTCCGAATTCGCGAGGGAGACGAGTGGAAGACGGCCTTTAACACACCTTTGGGACACTTTGAATATCTGGTGATGCCGTTTGGATTGACCAATGCCCCTGCCGTCTTTCAGGCACTGGTTAATGATGTCCTCCGTGACTTCCTCAACCGTTTCGTGTTTGTGTACATTGACGACATTCTGATCTTCTCCCCGAATCCCCAGGAGCACATTAACCACGTCCGCCAGGTGCTGCAACGACTGTTGGAGAATCAGCTCTTCGTTAAGGCTGAGAAGTGCGAGTTCCACGTCTCCTCTGTGCAGTTCCTGGGCGTCTTCATTGAGGAGGGTCAGGTGAGAAAAGACCCCGAGAAGGTTAAGGCCGTAACGGAGTGGCCGGTGCCCACCTCGCGAAAGAAGCTCCAGCAGTTTCTGGGGTTCGCGAACTTCTACAGACGGTTCATCCGGGACTACAGCCGAACGGCAGAACCGCTGACGCGACTCACCTCCTCCAAGGTGTTGTTTTCATGGACCCCAGAGGCCGACAGGGCTTTTTCTGCTCTCAAGGAGCGGTTCGCCTCTGCTCCAATCCTGGTCCACCCAGACGAGACACGGCAGTTTGTCGTCGAGGTGGATGCCTCCGACACCGGAGTCGGAGCCGTACTGTCTCAGCGGTCAGTTTCCGACTCTAAGCTTCATCCGTGTGCTTTCTTCTCTCGTAGACTTTCCCCTGCTGAGAGAAACTATGACGTGGGCAACCGAGAGCTGTTGGCTGTCAAGTTCGCGTTGGAGGAGTGGAGGCACTGGCTGGAGGGATCGGTGGTCCCCTTCATCGTTTGGACCGACCACCGAAATCTGGAGTATATCCACACGGCGAGACGCCTCAATTCTCGCCAGGCCCGTTGGGCTTTGTTCTTCGCCCGCTTCAAGTTCACCATCACCTATCGGCCAGGTCACAAGAACACCAAGCCGGATGCACTCTCCCGTCAGTTTGCCCCGGAAGAGGGGAACTCTACTCCCGACACCATCCTGCCTGCTGCATACGTGCTCGGTGCTGTCACCTGGGAGATCGAGAGGGTGGTACGTGAGGCCCAGCAGGCTCAACCTGACCCTGGAGGGGGCCCTCCGAATCGTCTGTTTGTCCCTCCGTCCGTCCGCTCCCAAGTCCTGCGGTGGGCCCACGACTCGCGTCTCTCTGGTCACCCCGGCATCCGGCGGACTATAGACTGGCTCCGCCGCACCTTTTGGTGGCCGTCCCTCGAGGAGGAGACCCGTACGTATGTGCGGGCCTGCACTACGTGCGCCCGGAACAAGGCCTCGCACCGACCCCCCCATGGGGCTACTCCGGCCACTCCCGGTTCCACAACGTCCATGGTCCCACATTGCAGTGGATTTTGTAACGGCTCTCTCCCCGTCAAACGGTAACACCGTCATTCTGACTGTGGTGGACCGGTTCTCAAAGGCGGCCCACTTCATTCCCCTGCCCAAGCTTCCATCGGCCCGTGAGACCGCTGACCTACTAGTCCAACACGTCATTCGGCTTCATGGCATTCCTGCGGACATAGTCTCGGACCGTGGCCCGCAGTTCTCATCCCAGTTATGGAAGGCATTCTGTCACACCCTCGGCGCCACGGCCAGTCTCTCCTCGGGATTCCATCCGCAAACTAACGGCCAGACGGAGAGGCTGAACCAGGAGCTCGAGGCCATCCTCAGGTGTGTGTGACCGCCACTAATCCCTCCTCTTGGAGCCATCACCTCCCGTGGGTTGAGTACGCCCACAATTCCCACACTGCCACCAGACTGTCCCCTTTTGAGGCCTCCTTGGGCTATCAGCCTCCCCTGTTCCCTAGCCAGGAGGTCGAGGTGGCAGTTCCATCAGTCCAACACAATGCCCGGCGTTGTAGACGGGTGTGGAGAGAGGCTCGGGTGGCTCTGCTCCGCACGGCTGAGCAGAATAAGAGAGTGGCGGATCGGCGTCGTGTCCCAGCTCCGGCATACCATATTGGAGACTTGGTCTGGCTTTCGACCAGGGACATCCCCCTACGCACCGAGTCAAGGAAGCTCTCCCCCAGATACATCGGTCCTTTTCCCATCATCTCCATCGTCAACCCGGTATCGGTCAAGCTGCAGTTGCCTCGCTCCATGAGGATTCACCCGGTCTTCCATGTCTCCCTCCTCAAGCCTGTTGTCTCCAGTCCCCTAAATCCTCCGCCAGCACCCCCTCCACCCCCCCCCGTCTCATCGAGGGGGGCCCCGTCTACACGGTCAATCGCCTCCTGGATGTCCGTCGTCGAGGTAGGGGGTTTCAGTACCTGGTGGACTGGGAGGGTTATGGACCTGAGGAGCGGTGCTGGGTGCCACGGTCCAGGATCGTTGATCCGGGGCTCATAAGCGCCTACCACCGACAGCACCCCGGTAAGCCGGGCGGTTCGCCAAGAGGCTCCCGTTGAGGGGGGGGTACTGTTAGGATCTCGGTCTGACCTAGTGTGTGCTCCTCTGGTTTTCCCCCTGTCAGTGTTGTTGGTTGAAGGCCATGTGCTTATGTTTTGTTTTTGTGTCAGCCTATAGTTTCCACCCCCGAGTTCCATCTCCAACCACGCCCCTCTCCCCAGGCTCAGCTGTGGGGAATTCCGGTGATCAGCGCCGACTGACTTAAATACCCCCAGCTGTCCTCCGGCACGTTGTCAGTCCGTACGGTTACCAGTCTGGTTCTCGTCGCCGTGAGTTGGAGCCGTGTTTTCATGACGAGTGATTTCTAACCTTTCTGGCTGTCTGCAGCACTCCTGCCTCGCAGAGTCGATCCCCGGGAATTCACCTGTGCGCAGAGGCCGATCCGAGTAGTACCACGGAGTTCACCGGTCGGCATCCCTTGTTTTCATCCCGGACCGTTTCCAGCCGTGAGTAGGTTGAGTTTCCCTCCCGACTCCGGAGGCTGCATCATTCTTCCTCGGTTGAGTTTCCCTCCCGACTCAGGGAGAACGGACAGGCTTTGGCCACTGGACACGTGCCGTAGTCTGTTTGGATATTGTTGTCTGTTTAAGTCTGCAGATATATATATATATATATATATATATATATATATATATATATATATATATATATATATATATATATATATATATATATATATATATATACAAAATAAAGATCTTGAAGGATTAATCTGCTGTGTGAGCGTGCGTTTGGGTCCATCTACTACACCACCACATAACAGATGCTCTGATGCAAGCAAAGAGTCCCACTGACTGCCACTGTACACCCTTACACAACAAAAGTACGGTATATTGCAGAGTGCTGATCTTTTTTCAACAAATTATTTCGAGATTTCACGTGTTGTATGTATATTGTCCCATAATGATTTCCATGGTGTCCTATAGTGTCTTATTCTCGTGTCATATCGTATTTTCTACACCGTTTTTTAATTATGTTTTCTCTTGTGTTTTACTTTATGTACTTTATGGGTCCATCATTTGGTACTTATTCTTTTGGGGAAATAGAGACAAATCGGCACACTTCCAGTTAATTATTTCAAATTAACAGTTACTGTAACCTAGAGAGAGTTTTAGACGAATGCACAGCAAGTCAGTTTAAACAAGCAAAAATGTGAAATTTGTCTTCAGGCAAGCATAATGAATGGAGATTTAATCTGAGCTTTTCTTCTTTTTTTTTAACAAGGAAGTTCCTATTTCCAAATTCTATCCAGGAAACTTTCTCGGAAATTATCAGGAGACAATTAAGTGTTGCTGAATGTAGCTGTAAAATTATGTAATATCATGCAGTATTTTCTGTATTGTGCCAGTGTGTCTTATATAGAGCAACTTTTGGAGTGAGTTGCTTGGTGTTGAAGATATCGGCCGTAGAGATGTCTGCCTTCTCGCCAATATAATAGGATTATATGGTGCTTAAAGTGCCACCAAAATACATTTGAGAAACTCAACAGCGATATCTCTTTCCACAAATCATGATACCGGTTACTCAAGGTAATCCACAGACCTTGTTGTGAGCATTTTTCACACAGGAACTATTTTCTATCTATCGAACTACTCCCACCAAACGCATCGCAGCATAGAAGGAAACATGCGCGAGGCACGTGATGGCACGAGATCCAAATATTAACGGCGTCCTCCTCGGTTGAGCTGAACTGGTAGCTCGCTCGGTGGAGCTAGGTGAGCTGCCTGGTGCGCGAGAGGAAAAATGTAATGGTGGTCTAATGGTGTAATAATTTATATTAAATGTAGTGCTGGGCAAGTTAACGCGTTAAATTTAAAATTAAAAACTTACAATTCAACAAATAAATGCACTTCAGCTCCTGCCGACAGTCTTTTATGTACACACTAGCTAGCCTAGCTTGTGCAGCTAACGTCAGCTAACAGCTAACTTCATTCATTCAGCAACATTCATGCAAATATGCTAAACTGGCTGAAATCGGGGAAACTGTCAGGTGGGACATCTGAAGCTATCAGTCATAAAAGAGGAGAGGGACAGAGAGAGAGAGGAATCGGAGGCGAGAGAAACGGAGAGGTGCGTTGGGGAGCGACTGGGAGAAGAAATCGAATTGAGTCAGAGAAAGATGAGACGTAGGAGACCAAAAAGGAGGAAGGGATTGCACAGACAAATCGGGAGCATATAGGCCCATCGCGGAGTCAAGGTGAAAAAAGAGGAAATATGATGAAAATGATCTGGGTCTGGGCTTCACTTGGATTGGCAATGCAGATTGCCCAAAGCCACAGTGCATGGTGTACAGTGAGGTTCTGGCTAACAGCTGTCTGAAGCCTGTCGTGGCGAAAATGACGAGGACAGAGGGTCAACTGGAGTTGCCACCAGCGGGTCGTGTTTTAATAAGAACAAGCCAACATCAACAAGTTCAGTACATTGAAACGACTCCCAATGTACTGCTCTTCACAGATCATTCTTATAGTCAAAATTCACGCCTCCTTTTGCTACGTTCCACCAATCAAACCTGTCTGTTCAATCAAAACAGGACACATCTGGACTCCTAATCTGGCCAGGTTCCTATTTCGTTCTGTGCTCACAGAAAACAACTCCATGTAAGGGGTTGTTTTGGTGCTCTTGAGAGATTAATCACACTTTATCTGTCCGAGAGAATCATTTCCCAAAAACGGTGCTTCGGATCACAATAAGACGTTATGTAACTTGTTTTTAGTTCAATTGAAGGGCAGTTCACAGTTATAACGCTGATTTTCTTCTACACATCCCTCCTCTGAGGGTTCCTTAACCCTCATCCTAACTTTTTATAACTTTTGTCAATTAGGTGGAACTGTAACCTAAAGTTTTGATCCCTGACTGCATTGCAACAACACAAGTGATTTATGTAAATTATATGTGATTGATTATATACCAATACAGTAACAATACAATACAGAACATTTGAGTTCATAAGATAATTCAAATAACATCATTCAATGCTCAGATTCACTTTCATATAAGGGCGAAAAAACCCACAGGTTGCAGTGCAGGAAAAACTCCCTTATGGTCCTTTCCCGCCAAGCGACCACCTTTTTGGTATGAAGTGAATCTGTTCTTGCTTACAAACATGTATTAACTGATACATCACATTTAATTTCTGCAAAATATTGAACAATATATCAGTATTCATTAGATGCAACGTCCGTGATAAAACTATATGCTATAATACTTGTGCACTGATTATATGAATCATGACTATGAATACATGTGAATGTAGAAATATCTGATTATAATACATTCAAATTTATAGTGAAACAGTTTGGACAGATGATAAAACATGTGACGTGGTGTTTTTTGGACGTGTGTATTTCCAACAAAGTTCAGGTTCTCGTTCTTATGGTGAGTTGCCTCCAAGTCCTGTTCCCCCCATGTCCTCTGAGTTCTCCAGATAGTCCGGAATGGGAAACAGGTCCGGTCGTCCAACCACCATTTGAGTGAACTGGGCCTTTGTCCCTTGCTCCATCGTCATCATGTTCATCATCTGAGCCAGTTGGAGATTTGCCATGACACCCATCTGTTTGTCCATGCTCCTCTGGCACTGTCTCCTCAGGATGGGTACGATGCAACATGCCAATAGAAAAGCCACAATTAAAACTATTAATGCGCTAATGCCTGCTTTTAGCAATACAGACCCCTTATTTTCCCAAACTTTAGTCTAACCAATCCCCTGACCACCCCCCTGCCAGCACTCTCCTCAAGCTCTTGCCTCAAACCCCGAATTCTTCTCCATTTTAACAGTATATTCAGTAAAGCATTTCACAACACATTCCATACATGTCAGCTATGTCTGATGTTTGTTTGCTTAACAAATGAAGAGTGGGAATGGTCATAGTTGTGTTTTCACAACTTTGGTCTCGTGGTATTCGGTTTTCATATCATACTGGTCTCCCAATGAACGAAGGAGTAATGTTAGCCTGTGGAACCAGGACACTCGGGTTACTTTACAGTACACAGTAGTATTGCCTACGTCAACCCTTCTTTTGTCTGACGCAAATCCACCACTGGCAAAACATTCATACTTTTCCAATTGATCTGCTTTATGATTAGTGGGAGGCTTGTTTTGCGGCGTGTAAATCATAATTTCTGCACATGCGTTCCACACTTGATATTCAGGATACTGATCTCAATAGTCGTGTTTCTTTTGAGATCCATACAAGAGTCCACTTGAACTTCTCATGTAGGAAGTGCCAATGTTTTTATTTCACATGTGCATCATAAAGATGATTTGGATTCCACATTCGGCTCATTCTGTCATCAGCCTCAGTTGTGTGCTAGTTTCCCCTTTCCACATGGTGTGAAGTCGTCTCTTTCTACGTGTATTAACGTGCAACTGTCTGAACACTGGATAGGCTGTTTGAACTTAAATGGCAATGCTGGCATAGGTCCTGGTCTAACATGGGTTGGAATATGTGTGGTTGCATCGCACTCATCTTGATTCATGGCTTCTGGCTCTCCTCCAGGACGGCTGAACCACCGTCTGGGCTCTCACAGCTCTCAAGGTTGGAGTCCTGGTAGTTGTTACATTGGATGAGTTCGGATGTCCTCGTCTGCGATAGAAGTTATATCTAACAGAACATGATAAATTGCCAATTGCCAACAACTCCCCCCTCTGGCCATTCCCATGGCCACTAAAGTGTTTACAATTTATCGAAATGGCAAAATGGTTTACATACGCACAACATATGATCACATAATCGATGAGGTCAAAACATGAGCTGTTTTTGTGAGTTTGAAGCAACTCCATGTTGTAGCTAGCTTGGGAATGTTAACATCAACATGACAAAATAAATCTCCTGAGATGAGGCGAAACACAGACGTCGGACCTCCATCTCTGTTGAACTGTTATAGAGAGACAACATATCAGTGGGGCTCATAACACACAACAATTTTAACAATTTGTAAAAATTCTATCATCCAAGTATTTATATTCCTATTATATTCATTCAGAATCAACTGTCAGTTCAATTGATTCCTTTATCAAGTAAAATAATAAAAGAAAGCACAGGCTGTTTTATGAGATCATGTTTCTCAGACAGCAAGCTGTAATAATAAACACAAGTATTACACAGAAATGTCACTTTCGTAGTTCTACGGGAGGAAAACAGTCAGACAAACAAGTCTGATGTGCAGGATCGGCTTTTTAGAAGAACAACATGCGTTGTGCCGGGTGCCTTGTGACTCAAAGCAGTCAGTGAAAGTGAGGTTCTTTGGAACGTCAAGGTCTGTCACAGGGATGACGTCTGGTGTACTTATAGATATATATATATATATTTATGGTACAAGACATGTTTACAGGAAATGTAATCTTTGAACACCTTAGTGTCGGACAAGTTGGTGTACCACATTAAACAGTGGCATAGTGTGATGTCGAAGATGTTTTGGATCTTTGGCACTCTGCTGATGTGTGTCATTGGTACAAGCATGGACTGTGGTCGTGCTTTCTAAAATTATAACCTAATAAAATATAAATAATATTTGTTGTTGCAGTTCCTACATTCCCTAATGTCAGTTAAAAACTAATTCAAATACTGTATTTAAATGATCTAATATCGAGGGCCAGTTCATTACAGCATCATTTTGTCACAAGAATTCAATTTTGTGTAAAAGAGATAAAAATATTCAAAATATCGATACTAATTGTATTTACGTGGTGTTATTATTTGCTTTGATACATCAAGATTGATATGACCAGCTAAAGAAAGTATAAGATTTAATATCTTATTCAATTTCCTTTTTAACTTTAAAACTCTACAAAATGTGGATCTACCTTTACAATATATCACATATTCTCCCTTTTGCCAAGTTATCACTGCTGTGGGCTAATTTAGCTTAACAATAGAATAATTCATGTGGAAGTTGTCTGGGCTCATAATACATTTTAATAATAATCCATTAATAACATTTAAATTGCACCAGATTAGGCCCAACACTTTCTCTGCAGGGGTCGCTAATGTCTGCAATATTTGAACATCATAAGTGAGGGATATTTCAATATCGATATTTCTGTTGATAAATAAATAAAAAGTAGCCTGAAACATCTGCTTGCTCAGTCGCAGCATCAGCTGCAGCATTTCCTGTTGAGATGGGATCAGAAGCGTTAGTGTGAGCATCTCATTTCATAACACAAACAATCTTTAAGGAGCAATATGGCTTCTAGCAAGTCGGCCACGAGACGGTGGTGAGAAATGGTTTTGCCGGATGATTTCCAAAAGCTCCTGTGTTTCCTCAAGGTGCCACAGTGGTGCACTACACCAAAGGCATAGCAACAGTCTGTGTAGAAGTTAACTATTTTGTTGGCAGCAAGCTTACAGGCTCCTGTGAGAGCCACATGATCTGCAGCTTGAGCAGAAAAGAGTGTCATGTGATGAGACTACAGCAAACCCAACCCTTCTCCCGTGTCCGGCGAGCGGGATGCCAAACCGTCCACTAACAGTTGTAAATCAGCATTCGGTGGGCGTGTCTGTGAGGTCAGGTCTCGGTGTGCAGACCTGTTCAGGAGAAACAACAGTTATGTGGCTCTCCATCTGCTGCAGTAGGAAAAAGAGTAGCAGGATTAAAATCTTTGTCATTAAAGGCATCAGTCGAGCGGTCGGTCCAGGTCAGTTTGTCATGCGCATAAAGATCGTTACCATGAACCATGGATAGAGGAAAGCCTCTGTTTCTGAGTGGTTTGTCATACTGTGACGTCATTCCTAAAAAGCTCTTCATTTGTTTCTCAGTTTGTGGTTTCGGCACAGTTTAATTGCCTGTGTTCTCTTGGGAGGGAGGGTTCTGCCCTCTGCTGTGATCACATGTCCCAGATATGAAACTTTATCGAGAGCAAATTGCAATTTGGACAATTAGCCTTGTGACCTTAGGCAGCCAAAGTTTGAGGTGCTCGTGGATGCACCGATACATTAACTGCTTGTAAATATTAGACAATCATCACTCAGGTGATTCCCTCAAGTCTCGAATTTTCTTTACAGGAAAAATTTTTGTGCGTGCACCGGTGTATCATCACATTAGATTATTATACCAACCTTCATTAAAGACTCAAGAACGGGTGTAATATCATTAATATCTCGATTGAGTAGATATTGCTTCTTGCATGGGTGGAAATCAGATTTTGAACTTGGGCAGATCACGATTTTGGGTGAACACTAGCACCCCTCACCTGTCTTACATCACACATTTGGACCCATGGTGTGTGTTTTCTTATCAAACATAAGTTAAGTTGTTTCTTTGATATTGATGTACTTCTTGTTTTGTATACGTCACCCTTATTATTGTAGAGTTTACCAGGATCCTCTGTTTCTGAAGTCAGTGAGTGTGGGTCTGACTGTGCAGCCAGTCAGACATCCTCTCCATTCCTGGGCCTCATGCCAAGGACACACATGTGATTTCCCCCTTACACACTCGTACTGCTCGGGAGACAGAAAAACAGATACAGCAGCAGTATTTTCTGTCCATTATACGTAACTTCACCACTTATTTCCCTTCTCTAAATACTACTTCCTCAAACATTTTATCTAATCCATTTAATCAGCCTGCATGTGACATTCTGAACATTTTTCCTTTAATAGTGTTTGTCTTGTGGTAACTTTCTAAAACCTTAATTTGCGTACATCTGGTATGTATTTGTCTAGTTTGTCATAGTCTAAACTACACTAAACAGTCAGAATCTAAAGTTAACTCACCCTCTGTGTAAATGTTTGTGTGTCAGTGGTTCCCTCTCTGGGGTCCACTTGACCGTGTCCCTCGGACAAAAATAGAACAAACAGAACACAGCTCGGCAGTATATTTTCCTTTTTATTTACTCAATTTTATCTGTTATTGGTCCCTGTTTTTTCTAATTTGTCTTTCTGACCTTTATTTCTTAATATCTCTCTTTCTCCCTTCAACATTATTCCATACATTTCTGCTTCCTCTTTCTCCTTTTGCTTTAAACAAGTTTTGAGTTAAACGTTTTTGTAGGCTGAAACTGCCTTTTTCAGGGAACCCATTTGATCCATTCTTTCCATTGTTTGGCAGTCTGATTATCTTTGTCTCGCATATATTTTATTATTGAAGGTAAGACCTTGGCATCAAGTTGCTCAGACTCACTTTGACTTTTACCCATTTTACCTAATTGGTCGTTGACAGTATCTTCAAAACACTCGTGTCAAGACTTAGTTCAACTTGAATGGAAACACCAAACCTTCTTTAAATACTACACGTGAACCAGGACACGTCTGTCCAACACTCTTACGAAACTTAAGTGCAAGATTACAAGTTTATCACTTCAAAGTGTCTGTTATATCACAAAATAATTTTTCACAAGTGGAATTATTTTTTCCAGTTCCAGGATCAGAGCAGCAATCTGGAACTGCGTCTGAGGACAGCCTCTCACCTTCTGGGAGGAATCAGCTATTAATTGCGCGCTTCTGTCGTCCCACAGAGTTCAGATTACTCGTCTAATCCCACATTTTACAAGTTACAATTGTGCTTTTACTTCTGATACATTATTGGATAGTTCTTATTATACTTGAAATAGTATTATCTGATAAATATTTTAACCATGTCTTGTAACTTTAACCAATTTGTCTCTTTAACCTTTTAACCTTTTCCCCCCTCGCACAGTGATTTTCACTGTGCGATTCTGAGATGGTCAGCAATGCACCAAGTGCAACCAACAATCCTTCCTGTGATCTCCACAACACCTTTCCATCAACACTCTTCCTCTGATTATTTAGGACTATGCATGATCAATGTCTGTATGTATGACAACTCTACTCCTCTCTGGACGGAGTGAGTAAGCCTGTCAGGCCCCAAAATCTGGGCGTACAGCCAATCATGCGCAAGGGTTTATTTTGGCGCACACACATCTGGGCAATCAGCCATCATCAAGTACACGGAGCATGAACGTTCTATTTTTTCACTATTTTTTCTCCTCCTGCAGACAGAATAGGATCTGGATATATGCAGACGGATTGAAACAAACTATATTTGTTTGCAAAAGCGTTACCACTGGGTAAACAACCAAAAACATGCCAATAGCTCATACTCATGCAAAGCCATCCGGATGTATATCACATCAAAAGTCAGCGGTCTCAGTCTGTCAGTCAGTTTTTTGTCCAGGTCTCTTTTTGTTATCTTCCCTTTGTCACATAAGGATCTCTCCTTTATACTATTACTTCATCAGTAATGTCAATAAGTTACAGTCGTGTGCACACCTTTTCAAACTGTACTATTCATTTTATTGTCTAGTTAGATATTACTTTTCCTGCTCATTTAGATTTCTGCACAAAATGTCTGAGTCTCGTCAGCGTAGTGTCCTGCCTTAAACAGAGCCCACTCCTAACAGACCCACATTATAGTGTTATTATTTAAATCTAAGCCAGTCTTTTCGTTTCTTCCCTCTCGAGTAAAGAGTCGTATCAAGACCTACGTATCTCACACTGGAACTCACACTGGAGTTCCTTACACTTATTTGCAGAAATTGCTTCATCAATAGCACACAGTCGCTTTGTCATTAGCGTACAAAATTCTCTTGAGCTTGAGAGATGCACACGGAGTATTCCGCTTTTGAGCTTATCTTGGCCACAACCAGGCGTCACGCCAACAGAATGCTGCGTACGCCTGTTCCACACGAGAGAGCTCTCTTTTTACAGCTGGAGATCAAATTGAATCATTTCAACACACCAACTTTTAGTTTTTTACCAGCAAACACCAGTCTGCCCCTCTCCTCCTCCGCTAAAGAGCGTGGATTCCGTTGAGGGGACCCCAGACACTCCCTCTCTATCACACAAGCGAGAACCACGCCATACAGAAATAAATCTATGGTGAGATATGAAAATCTCCTACCTGTTGGCCTCTTAGCGTGGTTGTCGGTTGGCTGGCATAGAGGAGGTGTCCCGGCCTCAACCCAACTCACGTTGAGGCGCCAATTATGTCGTGGCGAAAATGACGAGGACAGAGGGTCAACTGGAGTTGCCACCAGCGGGTCGTGTTTTAATAAGAACAAGCCAACATCAACAAGTTCAGTATATTGAAACGACTCCCAATGTACTGCTCTTCACAGATCATTCTTATAGTCAAAATTCACGCCTCCTTTTGCTACGTTCCACCAATCAAACCTGTCTGTTCAATCAAAACAGGACACATCTGGACTCCTAATCTGGCCAGGTTCCTATTTCATTCTGTGCTCACAGAAAACAACTCCATGTAAGGGGTTGTTTTGGTGCTCTTGAGAGATTAATCACACTTTATCTGTCCGAGAGAATCATTTCCCAAAAACGGTGCTTCGGATCACAATAACACGTTATGTAACTTGTTTTTAGTTCAATTGAAGGGCAGTTCACAGTTATAACGCTGATTTTCTTCTACAAGCCCTAGCTCTTATTTACGTCGCCACCTGAACACCAAGCATGCCAGTGCAAGTAAAAAGCCCCTTACATTTTTTATATCGAAATTGGAGGAGTTACAAAAACAACTTCATTCTCATTCATGTGTTGGGTCTACAAAAAATGCACTACGGGCTTCATAGCTGGTCAGTTACAGAATAGCAAGAAAGGGGCTACCGCACACAATTGCCGAAGACGTGTGCTTGCCAGCTGCCAAAGAGATGGTGGAATGTATGATTGGAGAGAGAGAAGCAAAAAAGTTGGACATGATCCCGGTGTCCAACAACACTGTCGTGCCACATCAATGCTTTGTCCGAAGACATCCTGGCTACATTAGTCGGTCGCGTGAAGTGAGTTTTACAGATGTGGCTAATCTGGCCAATGTTCTGGTGTATGTCCGTTACCTTTTCGAAGGCACGGTGCAGGAAGATTTTTTGTGTTTTTTATCTTGTAAATAAACGCCATGCGCGAGCAAACTGTTCTCTCATTGGTCCGGTTTTTATGCGGCTATAAATAGGCTCTGTTGCTTTTTTTCTTTTTTTATATTAGGTGTGTGCGTAAGGGGGTGTGTGGCATAAAAAGTTTGGGAACCGCTGGAGTAAATTAATTAAATCTGACTTCCAGCTGGTGGAGCTCTGTAGCCATAACAATCAACTTCGCCGATGCCTGAAGGCAGGCCTGTCAGGATCCAGGATCCCTGTCTGACCCGTTGTGTGTTTCCCCTGATCTCCTCTCCTCATGTGTCCTGTCATTCCCCGTTTGTTATTGTGTGCCATGTGCTCTGTTTGTCCTCTGCCTCCAGACACCTCCCATGGCCACACCCTTGATTGTGCACAGCTGAGGACACTCCAGCCGATCACCTCCTGCAGCCTGACACACCAGACTCAGGTCCCACTAATGATTCCCATGTCACTATATAAACTCTGGTCCTGCAGTCTGGGGTTGTCAGGTCGTACCGTCTTTCACCCGCGTCAACCCCGTGGCATCCGCTGCCCTCCTTGTGGTCAATGGATTACACACGCCGTCAAGCTACCAGCCCTCCGGTGTCGAGCCACGGGACTCACACCGTCGATCTGCCTACTCTCTGGTATCGAGCCACGGGACTTCACGCCGTCGATCTGCCTACTCTGGTGTCGGACCACAGGCTCCACACCTTCACACATTCTAAATAAAACCTGTTATATTAACTTCTGTCTCCTGTGGTCTTGCGTTTGGGTCCTACCTGTGAACTCCCGTGACAAGACCTGAGATCAGTGTCTCAGTCTCGGGTCTCGGTCTAGTCTTTATGTTTTCATAATAACCCACAGAAATAAAGGTCAAAACAACAAAACCAAACATAGGCTGTAAAGAAAAACATCAATTTTCCTTTAATCAGAAAGCCATCGTTTGATCGTTGTCAGCCTTTGAGAGGAGACCTGAGAGGGAGTGCCATCGACTCCTCCGGTCCACGGAGCTAAAAGCCTCCAGCTCTTTGTGTCCTCTCAGTCAGTATGTAATCATCCAACAAACAGTATAAAAAGAGCGAGAACCACGGGGCTTCTGAAGGGCCAGTCTCTCCTCACAGGAAGACTGTTGGACACTGAGAGAACAATAAGACCCTGTCCTCGCCAAGCCGCTCTAGAGTCACGATTCTGAAAAGTAGTTTTAAAAACATTTTTTTACAGCCTCATTGAGAGCTGCATCAGTTCGCAGTATCTAACATGTAATTTAATTGCACCCTGAGGCATTTAACATTCAGTGTAGACAACGAGTGTCCTTTTGGGGAGGCATGATTTATACGAGTAATGTTTTCAGCGCAACGATTAATGATACAGATCTTTTCATATTTGATGTACTGTGTGCTGTGATATATCGTCACACTTCTTGCAAATGCAGAAACACGAGGGGAAATGCAGTCAATATGCAGCAGTGCGTTTTAAATGATAACTGAAAAACCAACACGGAGAAGAGCAACAGAGACGTAGAGAAGCATGGGAAACAGTCGGACTGGTAATTTGTCCATTCTCTCGTGTGCATCCTTTAGTTCTCACTCCATTTGTGTGTTTTCTGCACCTGATGCGTCCTGCAGCAGCCTGTCGTGGGAGAGGAAAAGGAAGAGGAAGCCTGAACTAACACACACACACACAGCCTATTCCCGCTCGAACACAATCAGTTTCCTCTGAGTCAAGGTCTCAGGTCGTCGTTCGAGGATCTGCTCTGATAGAACTGGAACAAAGAGCACAACAACACCGACTCACAGTGGCTCATTCAACACAGTGTGTGTGATGACTGTATGCACCGTATATGTCATGAAGAGAGGAATATGCTTCATGTGTGTGTGTGAAGATATATCAGCTGCGGAATTTACCCAAATATTACAAATAAAAACAGTCCTTGTGAAGAATATTCCCTTTGAGAGGTTGCATGATTAGTTAATTCCAATAAGTTTGGTTTCATCACTTCCAGCAATCAACCCAAATGCTGTATTGTTTAACTCAGGAGGACTTTGGGTCAATTTAAAGCCGCATGAGGCAGCATCTGGCCAAAAGTGGTCCAAAATATTTTGAAGACAGCATAGCAACACTCCGTAAAAACACCGCAAAAACACTCCAATTACAGAAAGTGGTTGAAAGTGCTCACAACTACTGAGTCTGGTTTTGTCTTTCGGTGGGTTTTTGCATACAACAAACCTGAGCTTGAGACCAGACACTACCTGAAACTTCAAGGTTAGGTTCACGTTTTTTTCAAATCTTTCATAAAACAATACCCGCATGCCGATATTTAAATTGAAAGCATAATTGGTGGCTGTAATTATTCCTCCTGTTCGTACTTATAGCAAAATAATAGAATGTGAGGCTTCAGAAGTCTGGATGATACAAATCATTTTGTTGGGTATCGCGTCATTGTTAATGGAAGTGTAAATAAAAATATATTCATTCAATGTTAAATAATATGAGCTATACTTGTAAGCTTATATTGCGGAGTTGTGAGGTCACTGTAAGTAGGTCAAAAACTCCAAGCAGGGCATTCTGTCGCCTGTTCGCACGATAGAAACAGATACAGTGGCCCTGAAAGAAACACTTGCTTAAACCACCAGATTAGGGCGGAAACTGCCATCTTAGAGTAGGAGAAGAGTTCTCTTTATCTATTCACACAGAGTTCGACATAGCTTAGAACTGCACCCTTTTTCGGCACCTTAAGTGTTAACAATATGCAGACACACTGACGTTCCAGAGAAGGCGGTCCCGGACGTGAGCCAGTGTGGGCAGAGATGCCCAGTGCTCCAACAGGCTGTCTGAAAGATAGAAACAGATCCGCCTCCAACTTTGTTTTAACCAATAGGCTTCCATCAGAAGAACCTTTAACACGCATGCGCACTCTGTCTAAGTGCCTTTTAGCTTTTCATTCGCTCCTACAGAGTGAACATTTCTAGGTCCGTGCACGTTTAACTGCTGGACATAATACTTCTGTTACAAATAAACCTTATTGCTTGAATTGAGCGAAACGCCTCGACCTAAGTCTGTTCACCTGAGTTTTCTCCTCAACATGAGTTTTATTCTCAACAGAAGCCGGTGACATGAAGCTACAAACTGACGCGCTACAAATCAAAGCGCTCGTCTCCACTTTTGTTTCAGCGCTCCAATGGAACACGGTGAAGCGTCAACCAATCGTATGATTTTGTTTCACCCTTTTCTGTTCCATTTAAAAGAATTCTGTTCTGTATTTAACGATATAATGTCAATGAGCGCTTGAGCGACTCGCCGACAATGTAGCTGGCCGTGCTTGTCCGTTTTTCTGCTTTTGTCGATCGCAGTGTGAACACAGCTTGTGATTTTATTGTGTGTGTTTTGGTGGCGTGATAACGAGCGAATATAGTAGTAAAATGACAGTGAAAGATACCCTTATGATTTTCATTGAAATTGTGTTGGTAATGGATCTCGTGACAGCCAGTGTGGACAGCAGGGACAACTACATTGTCAGAGTATTGTTTAAAGACATCCTTTTATTACCTGGACTTGAGACTTAAAAGCATATTTACAAATACAACATGTACTTACAAAGCACTCATTTCAGAATAACATATATATACATGCATACGTACGTACGTATGTATGTATGTATGTATATGTATTAATGAATTGTAATTATTGACGCATTATTGTGTTCCTCACTTCAATGTTGCAGCTGGTCAATGTGAAGCAAAATTGTATGATTTCGTATACTGCTAAAAGGCAAATCAGTTTTCTGACCTTAACCTTTAATATAGTTAGTTTGTTGATTATATTTTGCATACAGTCACTAAAATAATCAAATAAATGTAGTGGAGTAAAAAGTACATGATTCAGTGAGAGTGTCTAAGAGAATCCCTTAACAGAGCTTCAGCTTTCAGAATAAAAAAAACTCTTAAGTTAGCATGAGTGTGTGTGTGTGTGTGTGTGTGTGTGTGTGCGGGCGCACGCGTGTGTGTGCTGTCAGCCTGTCCTCGCTGTGTCCAGCGGTGACAGCAGAAGCTTTGGTCCTGTCACTGCTCATCGCCGCTTCACATCTGCAGCGCTCACAACGTGTCAGTGTTCCTGTTCCACACGGGGGGGCAGTGGGGCATCATTACCATCTGGCTATAAGGCTATACTGATGTCAAATATAGGCCAGCGAACACACACTCACAGGCGCTCGCACGCCGAACCTTCCACACAGAGCGACCCGAGGGGGGGAGCGATGTGGACGTGAAGGCGAGCCGCTGTGACAGTCCGTCCAAATTGTCCGCCAGCGCTCTGGTGGCAGTTGGCCTGGTTCCTTCTCATTGCTCTGTGACATTCCCTCAATCAGCACTGTAACACACACACACACACACATGCACATGCAGAGTGATATCCTCCAGCGGCCCTCATTGTCTCACTAGACTATCCATATGAGTCATTCTTCCCCTGACTACGACTTCCAGTAAAAATACACACATACACACACACTTTATTCAGCAACAATAAAGATCAACACATGTGGCCTGCAAAAAAAGGTTATGCGACTTTCAGGAAAAGTGTTCATTTTTCAGTCCCTTTATAATAACTGACTCCCAGTTTGAGAGAAGAGGAAGTCTACAATGCTCTGGTAGAAAACTCCATTTGCAATCTTACTGCTGCTGTAGCCTGCCGCCCATATCATCACCTCTTAAGTTGACACAGCAAACCAACATATTCCAGCAGATGTGGAGCAACATTAACACAAATTTTTGATGTGTTGCTAACCACCTGGCAAATAAAAGTCCAATATTCTCCCTCTTTTTAGCTCCGGTTTTGGTCTCAGCAGACTCCTGAGAACAGCTTGGCTCTTTAGCTGCTAAATGCTCCATTTGTTCACGAACAAAGCCTCTCATTTTGTATGCGTGCTGTTTGGTGCTGAGCATACGTGTACGTACGGTGGCTTTACGCTGGATACGAGGTTGATGAACCAAAAAAGCTACGACCCAAAAGAGGGCGAAAACCACTGTGATTTCATGTAGGCTATATGTATCCGATGAAAGACATTGATTAGTGTGTAGGTGTGTGGAAACAAACAAGGAGTCGAGTATTCCCTTTGGCTGCACCATGTGGCCGTTTATTTCCATCCATACAAACATTTTACACATTCACTTCCTGTCACCCTTTAACCCCCTCTGTCACCAGGGTTACACCCCTTCCCTAAAGGGGCCCCGTGAATTCGGTCGTCCCCTACATGCCTCCCCCCAGAATTCACCAACTCCCGAGATTAGTCCCAACCATTAATGTTTGGGGGCCCAGATCAACCGACACGTACTCCAGCTTGCCGCCCATGTCGACCTTGCAGGTTTTGTCTCCGGTCTCCAGCACCCGAAACGGCCCGACGTAGGGGGGTTGAAAGGGTCCACGGTGGCCGTCCTGGCGAACAAACACATACTCCGCTGACCTGAGGCTGGACGGGACATATGACTGCGGAAGGCCGTGCTGCGACGTGGGCACTGGTTTAAACAGCCTGGCTTTTTCCAGGAGCGTTTCCCGCTGCTGGGTTGCAGACCAAGGGTCTGTGACTTTGGGGATAAACTCCCCCGGGACCCGCAGTGGCTCTCCATAGACCAGCTCAGCCGATGAAGCTTGCAGATCATCTTTGGGGGCTGTCCTGAGCCCCAACATGACCCACGGGAGCCTGTCCACCCAACTGCTGTCTTTGAGGCTGGCACAGAGAGCAGCTTTTATCGACCGGTGGAACCGCTCGCATAAGCCATTAGCCTGCGGGTGGTAGGCGGTAGTGCGATGGAGCTTCACCCCTAGGCTTCCTGCAACTGCATTCCACAGCTCTGATGTAAACTGTGGGCCTCGGTCCGAGGAAACGTCAGCTGGGGCTCCAAACCTGGCGACCCAAGCCTGAATAAATGCCCGTGCCACCTCATCCGCCGTTGTTGATGACAACGGGACAGCTTCTGGCCAACGAGTGGTTCGGTCTACCATCGTGAGGAGATGGGTGAACCCACGGGATGGGGGCAAAGGTCCTACCAAGTCCACATTCACATGATCGAACCTCCTTTCTGGCACCGAGAACTGTGCTCACGGGGCCTTTATGTGACGGTGCACCTTGGAGAGCTGGCACACCACACAAGTCCCGGCCCACTTCCGTATATCCTTTTTCAGCCCGTGCCAGACAAATTTTTCTGAGATCAACTTCTGAGACGCCCTCTTGGCCGGGTGGGACAGACCATGAATAGCATTGAAAACCTGCTGTCTCCATTCGTTGGGAACAACTGGCCGCGGCTGGCCTGTGGAGACGTCGCACAGGAGCGTAACGCCAGTTTCGCCAAACGGGACCTCCTCCAACCGCAGTCCGGTGACTGCAGTCCTCAACTCCTGGACGCCCTGGTCTGTAACTTGATCCTCTGCCATCTTGTTATAGTCCAAGCCTAACTGGACAGCCCCGGTGACAGCCCTGGAGAGACAGTCTGCGACCAGGTTTTCCTTGCCCGCTACATGCTGCAGATCCGTGGTAAACTCTGATATGAAGGCGAGCTGGCGCTGCTGGCGTGCAGACCATGGTTCGGTGCTCTTACTCATGGCATACGTCAGTGGTTTGTGATCCACAAACGCAGTGAACGTCCGAGCCTCCAGCAGGAACCGGAAATGCCGAATGGCCAGAAAGAGGCCGAGGAGCTCCCGATCGAACGTGCTGTATTTCCGCTCATTAGGCCGCAACTGTCGACTGAAGAAGGCCAGCGGTTGCCACGCCCCTTTCACCCACTGCTCGTACTGGAAGACGTCTGCGAGACCGGGGCCGTGCTGGATGCCAGTCTGGACAGCCATGAGTGCGATCACTGATGATTCACTTCTTCATTCAGCAACACTGACGGGTGTGGAGTTTTCAAGCAGAAAGTCTGAACAGTTTGTGTTCATTTAAAGCCTTTTTCTTTCTCTGTGTGGAAGTCTTGACTTGGTACTCCCAAAACTCCGGCAGTTTCAGCGAAACTGCGTGCGTCGTCATTCTTTCTTCTGGAAATGTCCAGGAGTGTCAGGGTCACCAATGTAGGTGTGTGGAAACAAACAAGGAGTCGAGTATTCCCTTTGGCTGCACCATGTGGCCGTTTATTTCCATCCATACAAACATTTTACACATTCACTTCCTGTCACCCTTTAACCCCCTCTGTCACCAGGGTTACGCCCCTTTCCTTAAAGGGGCCCCGTGAATTCGGTCGTCCCCTACAAGTGGAGCTTTCAAGTAACAATGCGTTTGCATATTTCCTTACAAAATTTGAATATTACCCATAAAGCTCAGCGTATCTTATTTCATGATATGTCAAAAAGTATATTTAGTAGGACATCATTCTAAAAAGGAACAGGCGCTGCGAACGGTTATACTATATGAGTTGTTTTTTGCATAACTGCTAGAAAACAGATGAATCTACAGCACTCATCCCTGGTGAGTTTCACCTTGCCCAGCGGTCTTATGAGAGCTGTTACTCTCATTAATCTCTTGTTTTCTCTCCCTTGCCTGCTTTCTTTTTTTCCTCTCTCATCCCTCGCTCCTCCTCTCTCCTTTCCAGACAATGAGCCAATTAGCTGTTACCTGCAGTGCCTACAGGTGTGTGTGTGTGTGTGTGTGTGTGTGTGTGTGTGTGTGTGTGTGTGTGTGTGTGTGTGTGTGTGTGTGTGTTACTGCCTCAGTAATTACCAGTCTGATACTCCTGCAACTCAGTAGCCTCGCTCTGAGTTCTGCCTCCATGCCTCACACTGCCGGTGTGCACCGCTCTTTAAAGGGTACATAAGAGCTGTGAACAAGTTCTTTAGCTTTTAATCAGCCGCACTGCTGTAGAAGTAGTGGATGAACTTATGCTGCAGCACTAATGTGGTGACATTATGTGTGCATTTCGGTTTCAGCTCACCTGTAAATTAAATATACACAACCTCGATGATCTGTCCTTCTGGTAAATCCAAGTGACGTGCATGATATATGGACTATGCAATGGGCAAAAAAAGCATTACATAACTTTACATTACTTTTTTATTTTAGTTTCAATTAGGCACTGGTGTTAGTATCACTTCTCAGACTTTTTGTTTTTACTCTTGTATTAATCTGTGTCGTTGTATTTTACTTTATCTGTTGTAGTTGATTTATTTTATTTCTATTATTTATTTACCTTGTTGTTATTGCTATTCTATTCATTTTTACACAGTTGTCAGTATCGTTTCTTTTACACTTAATAATTGTTATTATATTGGTCATATATGTTTATGATTTTATTCTGTTGGGTTATTTTTTGTTGTTCTTCTGTTGTAATCTTTAATAAAACTCTGGCACAAGAATTTCATTTTGGCTTAATACAGTTCTATCTTATCTTATCATATAAAGGCCATGCATGGCTAATGCTAGTTAATGATGTGCTAACGTACTCTGCTAATGTTAGCTCCACAGGTTTTTACATAGAAACCAGTGTGCGAGATGTCTCCGGTCTCTTGATTGACACTTAAGACCCCCTGAAAGCCTCAAAAGCAGAATTTCTAGGGGTCTCTTAAAATCGTAAGACAGCTATTTGCCACTTACAATTGTCACTAAAATGTCTTATAAAAGCTTACAGTAAGTGCGAGAGGCAATTTTCCGCCCTACATGACACAGCCGGCCAGAGCTGCAACAGGTTGCTCGAAGCGAGCCTCTCTTCACGTCTGTTTGTTGGACCTAGTTGGACCCACTTTGGACAAATTCAGGGCCGTTTCTAGGATTCAAAGAAAGGGGGGGCTTAGCCCCAAGGGGAGCGGTATGTTTGTGAGGCAATATTTTTGGGGGCCCATTTGGGGCCGCGGATATCCATTGTTTCAGACAGTTCATAGATTGGTTCAATCAGAAAGAGTGTGATTTTGCTCTGTAGTTCTGCTTGCATTCAGTATATGATAACACAAGAGACAGAATTTCAGGGTCATAGTGAAATTTAACAACACAAATATGAGCTTTTTTCAAATAAAGAGAGAAATAATTTTCCTGCTTGTAAAGGAAAGACGGATAAACTAGCTTTCATATTCGCGTCACTCCCAAATCCTAATTCTTAAAGGGACCGCACACAATGGATGGAGAACGAACCTGACAGTGTCAACTTTATATCGTTAAGTATGATGATAGGCTATTGGATTGTAATTTGAAGGGGGAGAAAACATACAAGCCAGAACGCACGCACATATGTAGCATGTTAGAGTTATAAATAACTTGTTCATGTGAGAAACAATAGTTTAATTTAATGACATCACCAAAATTATTATTATTATTTATTTATTTTTAAAGCCAATAATGCCAAATTATTCGGGGGGGGGGGGCTGAAGAACATTTTAGGGGGGCTTCATGTTAAAATAGGACAAATTTCATCCAGTGCCTTTCGTGAGAACCTGGATTAAAGCAGGACATTGTCTCCCTCTTCTTCTTGGATACCAGGGCAGCAACTCAGCAACTAAAAGAAGCCGAGCTGAGGACTGTGTGCCGGGTTCGAGCGTGTGTGTCCGATTAGCGAGAGAGAGAGAGAGGCGACTGTGCTCTGATACAGAGCGGAGTTGTGTAGTTGTGTGAGTGTCCTTGTTGTTAACGAATTAAGCCAAAGTAATGTGTGTGCAAAGTGTGCATGGCCTAGTTGCCTTGGCTTGAGTCCACAAAATCTTGTACATTAGGACTTCAGCATAAGAGCATTGTCTGTACTAGACTTTGCAATTCCTGGCTCTAACTTGAAATTATATTTATATTAGTGCTGGGCAACAATTCAAATATTTAAATCGCGATTAATCGCATTGTTATGGCAAAGTTCAATAATGAATTATAAAGTAGTGTATTGCGCACTTTTATTTTAAAAGTACTGCTATATGAACAAAGGGGCAATAACATTTGCTTCACGAGATGCAGGTAGCATGTTTCATACTTAATGTGAATATAATTCATACTTTGTTGGCATCTTATTCTGAAAACCGGATGTTCGTCTGAAGAAACCGGATGTTGTCTCACGTTAATCTTTCCGCTAACTTCCAAAGTTCTTCGCGCGCTCCCGATCTGTGCAGTTTAAATGCGTTTACGGTGAGTTTCAGCATATAGGTGCACTAACATGTAAGTGTCTGCTGAGTTGACCACGGCGATCTGAGTGTCTGCTGACTTTACCGCAGCGATGTACAGTAGTCTCCAGGGAGAGCAGCGGAAGTCGCCTTTTCTCTACGGCAACCCTGAAGGGACATCATATTTCTAATACAAAACGATAGACATAAGACAGTCTGACTATAGGATGTTTGCTGGCTTTTATCCCACTGTTCTTGTCATCCTCTTGTTGTTATGTATATGTATTGTCTCTTGTCTTTCAGTTTAAAAAATAAAAAAATGTATTAAAAAAATGTATTAAAAAATGCGTTAACGCGCGATAAAATAATTGTCGGCGGTAATTAATGAATGCGTTAACGCGAAAACTTGCCCAGCACTAATTTATATATTATAAGAAACGGGAAGAAATGTGACACCTGAATTGTGTCATTTCATCAACATAATGAGTACATGTCAAATATCTAAATGTTTTATCAGTAGATGCTGATCACTGATTAACATGTTTCATTTGTATTCCCAACAGAATTAGTTTGTGGCAACTAAAGCAGGACTAATGTTTGTTATGATTCAAAGCACCTGGTTCCGGAATAAGGGAAGTCACAGGAATCAGGGACAACATATTCCAGACAACAGTTACGTTTTCCTCCTTGCATATACATGTGATTTCTAGGGGACACGCGGTCGGTTCAGCGGAGCCAGACGTTCCTCGGTCTGCATGGGTCAGACGCTGCAATGTTCTCTCAGCAGCATCTTTCCACACATTCTCATTCCCCCCTCACTGTCCTCCAGATGCCCTCAGTGTGTTCCCTGCCAGTGACCTCCTCTCCACGCCCACCTGCTCCTCGTTACCTCATTAACTCCTGCAGGAATAAATACCTGGGCCCCGTGCCGCGTAAGTGGTTCAGCAAAGTCGATCAAATGTCCTATTAGCCAGCCTACATTAACGAGATGATTGATGTCAGGCTATCTCGGTTCCTGCAAGGCTGATCCTCTCTCAAACAGTCTCGTGAATTCGAACCAGACGATCGGGATCAGGATGATTGCGCGTGCTCGTCCTACGTCAAAAGGGGGAAGCGTCGATCACCGAAACCATGATGTTCTAACAGTACAATGTTAAATAAAGTCAAAGAAAGAGTCGCTTTTTACTCCGCTGACGAGCAGGAGATGATCATGAACGCATATGAGGATTTCAAGACCATAATCACGGCAAAATCGAACACCGCCACGCTGCGAGGGCTAGACAGGAAGCACGGCAAAACATCACAGACAAGTTAAATGCGTAAGTGTTGGTAAAATGTATCAGCTAATTGTAATGCCTCATCACCCCAACCAATCAGATTATATGTCTTTAAATGTGCCTGCTGGCAGTAGACTTCATGAATGCATCATCGAATGAGATCTTATAGCGACAATAATGATCTCAACTCTTTCAGAATAAGTAGATAAAAACAAGCCCAAAGAGTATCTAACTGATACTCATTAATATGAGGATATATGTACTGTATGCCCTTATGTATCATGTAGCCTACTATATATGTGTATATACATGTATGTGTAGATTACCATACAGAACTAGTTTGAATATGTGTGTGTGAGAATATGGGCGGATGTGTATTATTCATAATCAGACATTCAATCAATTGAAGCAGTGAAAAGAAATAGTGTGATTCTCTCTATTCTTATCATGAGTCCACCTTAATCATTTTCTACAATAATGATGTGCTGGTGTACTAATAACACTGTCATATCATTATGAGTGCTTTAACCCCATGTATGCAACCAGCCATCAAGAGGACATGAGAGCAAGTAAACACTAAGCACACACACAATTCAGAATGGTGAGTCAACACAATATGTGCCATAATGTAATGAACACATCCATAAGTTTATTAAGAGCCAAATAAACTTTGCGAACAGCACGGCATGCAGCAGCTTTCCCCATGTTCTCCGCATCGCCGACACTGTACTAAAATGTACCACTCGCAGAACAGCGCAAGGCTGCATCCAGTCTGTGGGACAGTCAGTGCTCGGCTGCGGCTTGTGGTGTTCAATGTATGGCTCGAAGGTCTGAAAATAAATGATTTCTTGTCTGCAGAATCGATAGCGCTCGTACAGGAAGTCATCATGATGTGATAACGGATCTTGGCGATGTGGAAGAACTCTCTCCCTATAAAACGCTAATCTAACTAATATCCTCCATCAGTGGATCTCTGAGGAAGGGAGCTGTACATTAATGCAATGGAGGCTTCTTAGTTTGCTCAGCTGGTTTTAAGGATCACCATGTGTCTCACTTTACATGCATTTCTGGAACTCCCGTATAACCCCCAGTATATGCGCAAGCGCATTAGACTACCGTATATGACAGGAGCTGCCATTTTTTCCGGGGGAGTGACCAGCTTATCCAGCTACCTTCACTTAGCCTGCGCTGGAGCAGGTTCAAGCTTTTGGATGTGTTGCCGTGGTGATTTTGCCGAACTTGCTTCGTGGAACCGAAAAGCCTGATCTACGTCATCTTATCCTGAAAAATATCCGGCTAACTAAGTTAGAGACGTACGTGGCACGGGGCCCTGCTCTTTTGCCTCTATTGCTAGGTTGTTTCTGTTGCTTTGTTGTCACAGCTTTACAGTCGCTCCTGTGTGTCTCTTGTTCAATCCCTTTAACCCATAAGGACCCACAGCTTTTTGATAAGACCTCAAATATGAGGTAGTCTTTTTTATTTTTAATCAGTTTGCAACTTTTTGTGTTGTAAAACAAATCTGAAAAAACTGTAAAACCTTTTGTAAAATCTTTTGTACAAATGTTTGTACAATTTTTTGTAAAACCTAAGAAGGAAAGTTATAGTTTGTGGAAATGCAAATAAAAAGAAGTTTTGTTCCCAAACAGAAAGAGATTGTCAGGTTGATTTATTTTCCAATGAGGAATAAGTTTACCGTTAACGCCCAATGTGACATATATGTAACATTTCAGATCTTTGACAGTAGGGGGTGGTATTTTGAAAACAATGTCAGAAATGTATGTGGTCTATTTAATCTGTCTTATGTCCCCCATAATGTTCCATGAAGGATAAATGGGTCCGGGTTGCCACTATGTCCTTTTAAATTGATATGGCAATGTTATTTGCATGTCAGCAAACAGTTGCTTTTTATTAGTCACTAAGCACATATGGAACAATAGCATTCATTTGGAGTCCAACTTTCACTTTCCTTTTTACTGTAGCTTTGTTTTTCACCACTGAGGGAACTATCTGGCTCTATAACAGCTTAATGCTCCACTATCTTTACCAGCCAATCACTAACTTTGTCTTTTTGCCATGTGGTGCCAAACAGGTAGTGCAGGGGCGGAATTTAGAGCTGAATGACACTGTGAAAGGTGATGGTGAAACAGAGCAGTAAAAGTTACAGGCCAGACAACCAAAACAACTCAGTATAACTGAGGGTAACTTTGCTAATTCTCCGAAGGTTTATCACTACGAGCCACCCCTTGCAAATGCAAGTAGTTAAGTGATCAACTGTTAATAATAATAATAATAATCATTTTTATTTATGTAGCACATTTCATATAGACTGTGGAGCTCAAAGTGTTGTACATTTAAAAAGAAAAGAAAACAGAAAACCTTCCTTTTACAGAGCAACCTTTTGCACTAACATTTTAAGTTAAAAAATGTCAACAGATGAATAAAAAGTGGAAAACATTTTACATTTGAAATGACAAATAAATAGATAAATAAAAATGTATAGACATAAAAGTGTTGAAAGACATAAAAGATTATTTGAAAGACATATTTGTGACTGTGGAATGCACATAAAGAAATATATATATATTTAAAATGTTAATGTTGAGATATTGATTAGACCTGCTTTTGACAGAAAGTGTCCTCTGTCTTCCCGTCTGTAAAAGACAAAAATGATAATGGAACTTCCTAAATCAATTCTCTGTATGTTTTATATTGGACGATTCTGCATTAGCGCCTCACAACATTCAGTGTAAGTGATGTCACTTTCATGTAGCACTGTAGATCTGAAGGTTTGCAGCCTTTTAACGGTGAAAAAACAGTTTTCTGCACACTGAAAAGCAAGGCCATCGAGAACAGCACTTTTAAAAAAAGCTTTGGGATGGAGTCTGCAGGCTGAGTGATGATTGAAGGCCAACTCTTAAGAGGATAAGTAATCATTCGAAAATGCACCTGCATTGTTATGTAGTGTGCGCACGGGGGTGAGACAGGTGTACTGTATTTTTGTCCGTTTGAAGGTGCATTACCGATCTATTGTCCACCAGTGTCTTCTCTCCTCCCTTTCCCTCCTTTGTCCTCCTCCTTCTGCTCTGCGTCCTCCTGAGCCTCTTTCATCAAGGTCCTCAGGTCAAAGGGAGCAGCAGCTGCTGTGAGGCTGTTTAGGATCCTGAGGGGTTTGACCCGTGACCTTTTTACGCTACGGCGCCGTGCCATCCGTTTACGCTCAATTTAACACAGCAATATGAGTGAAGATGGAGCAGAGCAGGCAGGATCAATGAGGGAGCACGCCTGGAATTCAGCAGCTGGGCTTCATCTTTGTATGAAGAGGAGGGGGTCAGGTTGATGGGAGCGTTTCTATAGTCCCATAACAATTTCATGTTTGGGGATGCTCAATATCAACAGATATTATCCAATGTTTTATTCAGTGTCTTTATTGATAATTTATTCATTATTTGTAATTCACCGAGCTTCTCACATTTTTTGATTTGCAGTTTTTCTCTGTTTTGTATAATTGTGAATTCAATATCTTTGGGTTTGGGACTGTTGGTCGGACACAATAACATAATTTGAAGGTGTCATTTTTCCCCCTGTTTTTCTGACATTTCATACAATAAAAGATTAAATGATAGTAAAAACAAGAACAATAGCTAACAGCTCTGTCTGGCTGGGTTAGGGTTAGCACGGTGATGCTTCGAGCTACGTGCTCAAAAGTCAGCATGCTAAGACGCTCACAATGATAACGCTAGCATGCTGATGTTCCACCAGGTATGATGTTCACCATCAGGTTTTGCCGATTAAAACTAAACACAAAGTATAGCTGAGACTGATTGGAATGCCAATAGTTCTGCAGGTCAGAAAGGATCAAAAGGTGGCAATCCGTTGTTGTTGTGACATTTTAGTCAGGACCAAAGTGATGGACGAACCGGCTGACCATCCATAGAGCCCATCGTGGCTAACAATTGTGAGTTGCAGCCCCAGTAGAATCAATGTAAAATGTTTTATCATATGAAAGTGGATGACACAGTCCCAATTCCCACCCCCAATATCGTGGTCCAATATCAAGGGTATGTGTGTATCCGTCCAACCCTAACCCTGTCATAACCCTGAAGGCCTTTACACACTGGGGGGTTGTGCAATTAATTCACACAGTCAATATATTTCTTCAAACATTATCATCATGAATACTTTCATACAGAACATGAATATTACGTGGCAAAAAAAGCAACGTCATTGTTTTATTTTTTGCCACTCCCCTAAAGGCCTTTCGACATTGATTTCCAGTCTGTTTGGCTTGCAACCCTTTATAGTCAAGTAACACCATCATAAGTTCTATTTTTCTGTAAATCAAAGATGATTGTTACCTTCTAAGATACACTTGTCTTATTAGTTTTCCGAGTCCTAAAGAGGTAAAATGCAGATGTTTAACAAACAGATTTGAGAAAGAAAAACAGACATATTTTTGTTTAAATATTTCCCTGTCTTCTTATACCTCACGGCCCGTCAGACCTATCTCACAGGCCCTCAGGGGGTCCTGACCCCCCGATAAGATCCACTGCCCTTAGTATATATGCCTCGGGCTGTGGTTTATATTGGGCTGCATCACACACCTTATCAGGGCCCAAACTGCCATCATATATTGATTCTTCATTTAAAAAATGAATCTCTCTGCATCGCCTTGAGATGTCAATGTTAAGGCAGAAATGTATTCAAAGGAGAACGAAGGACCTCTTAAACTTTTTGACAAACCTGGTGAGATAAAAATCATATCTGCCAAATTCAATGTAGAAACGAGATCAGGCTTAATGCGGCGGCTTTTGTCAAGCCTGCATTGGTTTTTAGTATTTCTCTGCAAAGTGCTGAAATAGAAGGAGAGGTGTGTGTGTGTGTGTGTGTGTGTGTGTCAGAAAGATCTGCTGCAGATTCCTTTAGAAATATAAGGTTTATTGATGTAGTCCAAAAGCAATTTGACCTTTTGCATGTGCACTTGATCTTACTCACACCACAGGATAATTGGATCTTTTTTTAACACTAGTTGTCATTTTGGGCCAGGAAAGGGGTGAACGACTTTGAGCACAAGCAGAAAATATTTGCTTAAATCTGAGAGTATTAGAATAAGAATCTAAAATATTCGAAAAACAACAGCAGTTTTTGTCTCCTCTGTATTTCTGTGTGTATACGCTCATATACGCTGAGGGTGTGTGTGAATGTGTGTGGGTGTGTGTGTAGGTGTGAGTGGGTGGGTGGTTACCAGGTGTGGATCACACAGAAATGCACAAACACGCGCAGATGGCCAAAATCTCCAGAGTCGTTCATATGCACATGTGTAAACAGACACCATGCAGCAGGAAATCTTACTGTCTGAAAAATATTGGAATAATACGGAATACTTTGTCATAAGCTGAAAAAGCTAGTACATTGGGGGGGGGGGGGGGGGGCTTTTTGTAGTTTGTTCTATGTTAAGTTGAGGGACTCTTAGAGTATGAACCTTTCTTGACTCCTATGATGGTTTAAATATATACAACCAGACAATCCATGATGAGCAGTGCAGAAGTAAATCACAACGTAATAATGCAAAGCAGAAGGAGGTTGTTTATCCTGCTCAACCTACGGCCACTTGCCAGCGATCAATATTTATGTATTGTTTAGAGATGTTGGAAGAATTATTACTGCAGCAAGTGAAAGCCAGAGAAGAAAGTGCATTCAGCGCAATGACACAGAAGCATGGAAAATTATTTTCTTCTATACCGTAGCAACAATAAGGATGCAGTTAACTCTTGGTATTGAACCTAACCTAAACATGGGTCAAAGAGGCCGCAGGTCAACTTTAAAAATAGGTTTGAACTGGTCATGGTAATTAGCCACAGTAGAATAATGACAAAGCACTCTGAGGGGTTCTGATATAGAAAATAATGGACTCAGTGCAATATGAAAATAACTAATAATAGAAACTAGACAATGCATTTCCTGCTGAAAATGTGTTGGAATGCTGAAAGCTGAAATGAATCTCAAAAATATTGCTGAAAATAGATATCCAATTTAAAAAAAATTGCAAAAAGCTGAATAATTCAAAAAGTTGAAAGATTACAAATATGAAGTTATATCACCCCTCTCCTGAAAGAGCTGAACATTTTGATATTCGAACAGTTTCTGTAGCTTAAAAGAATTCCAGTAGTAGTAGAAGTATTATTCGCAGTATAAGTATGAGTGCATTTGAATAAGTACTAGTTGTAGCAGTGGTGATATTTGTAGTAGCAGTAGTAGTAGAAGTTGTCGTCGAAGTATTTGTAATTAGAAGAAGTAGTAGAAGTAGTCGTATCAGCAGTCGTACTAATAGCTGTAGTAGTATTAGTACTGGTTATTAGTACTGGTAGTAGCAGGAATAGCAGTATTAGCAGTTGTGGTATCAGTGATAATAGTAGTGGTAGTGGTAGTAACAATATTTATGGTAGCAGTAATAGCAGTAGCAGTAGTAGTAATAGTAGCAACAGCAAAAGTTGTAGTAGTAGTGGTAATACTCGAAATATTAGCAGCAGTAGTAGTTGTCGCAGTATTTGTAAGAGCATTCATTATTTCAACAAAAAGCCTAATTTTGAGCTTAATGTTTACATACAGTTAATCCATGGGGCTTTTATTTGGAAAGGGTGGGGCTGGGTGGGGGAGGGAGGGGAGAGGAGACATAATCATAATGTTTGACACACATAAACAGAGGTTATTAAATGGCAGGCTTCATCACAAGCAGTTCAGTTAGAATTCACTCTCTGGGGCTTTTATTTTGAAATGGGGTGTGGGGGGTGGGGGAGAAGGGGAGAGGAGACAGAATCATAATGTTCGATAAACACAAACCGGTTATTAAATGACAGGCTCATCACAAGCATTTCAGTTAGGATTCATTCTGTGGGGCTTTTATTTAAAAATGACGTGTGTGGGGGGGGGGGTGGAGGAGGGTGGAAAGACCTCTAAAGATCCCTAAGACCTGAAAGACTGTATGAGAGAGAGAGAGAGAGAGAGAGAGAGAGAAAAGAGAATGAGTGAGAGAGAGTGAGAAGAAAGAGAAGAAAGAATGAGTGTGAGAGAGAGAGAAGAAAGAATGAGTGTGAGAGAGAGAGAAGAAAGAATGAGTGTGAGAGAGAGAGAGAGAAGAAAGAATGAGTGTGAGAGAGAGAGAAGAAAGAATGAGTGTGAGAGAGAGAGAGAAGAAAGAATGAGTGAGTGAGAGAGAGCGAGAAGAAAGAATGAGTGAGAGAAGAAAGAATGAGTGCGAGAGAGAAGAAAGAATGAGTGAGAGAGAGAAGAAAGAATGAGTGAGAGAGAGAAGAAAGAATGAGTGAGAGAGAGAAGAAAGAATGAGTGAGAGAGAGAAGAAAGAATGAGTGAGAGAGAGAAGAAAGAATGAGTGAGCGAGAGAGAGAGAGGAAAGAATTCGTGAGAGAGCGAGAGAGAGAAGAAAGAATTCGTGAGAGAGCGAGAGAGAGAGAGAGAAGAAAGAATTAGTGAGAGAGAGAGAGAGAGAGAGAGAAGAAAGAATTAGTGAGAGAGAGAGAGAGAGAGAGAGAGAAGAAAGAATTAGTGAGCGAGCGAGAGAGAGAGAGAAGAAAGAATGAGAGAGAGAGAGAATGAGTGAGAGAGAGAGAGAGGAAAGAATTGGTGAGAGAGAGAGAGTGAGAGAGAAGAAAGAATTAGTGAGCGAGAGAGAAGAAAGAATGAGTGAGTGAGAGAGAGAGAGACAATCCCTAAGACCTGAATGACTGTATGAGAGACAGAGAGAGAGAGGGAGAGGAGTGTATGTGCACGTGTGTCTGTGAGTCTGTGTGTTTATAAACATCACTAATTGGCTCAATCGCGAATACCTGTGTGCCTGAAGCCATTTGAAAATATTCTCCATAGAGATCCTATTGAAAAAATAAAAAGCTTAATAATTCAAAAAGTTTAAATGTTAGAAATATAAAAAGTCATAGCACACCTTTGGTGAAAGAGCTGAACATTTTAATCATTGAACGGTTTCTGTAGCTTAAAAAATAAAGGAGGAGAAGAGGGGCATGGAAGAAATAGAAGAAGTTGAATAAAGAAACAGGATAACAATAGTTGGAATGCTTAACAGCATTCCAACAATAAAGAAACAGGATAACAATAGTTGGAATGCTTAACAGCATTCCAACAATGATAGAAATCCTAATTGCCGGTGTCAGCTGTGGCCAGAGGCATTATGTTTTCAGGTCGTACGTCTGTGCATCCGGTCCATTCTTGTAAATGCGATATCTCAGGAAGGCCTGGAGGGCATGCATTCAAATTTGGCACAAACGTCCACCGGGACTCAAGGACGAACTGATTTGATTTTTTGAGGTCATAGGTCACTGTGACCTCACATCAGACCCATACCCGTGGACGAGATATCTCAGGAACGCCTTGAGATGATGTCTTCAAATTTGGCACAAATGTTCACTTGCAATCAAGGATGAGCTGATTATAATGTGGTGGTCAAAGTTCAAAGGTCACTGTGACCCCACAAAACAGGTTTTTGGTCATAACTCAAGAACTGATAGCAACCCTGAACAGGATACAATAGTTGTATGCCAGATGGTTTTAGGATAATGCATTCTTTAATTAAAACATTGTCTTAATGTATTTGCTTCCTGCAGGACTTTTTCTTCTTCTTCTCGCAGCACATTTCTGTTATATATTTGTTTTGGATTTTTGTATGCGTTGTTGAATTGGCATCGTTTCTGAAACTGCATCATGTTTTTGTTAGTGGAAATATTTTGGGCCATTGTAACACGTTTGCTCTTGTCGGACACCGTAACACAGTGTTAATCTTAACAGCAAATACAGAAACGATGCACAATCAAGAATACAGAAACCTTAAAATGAAATGCAAGAAAAACACAGCATATCCAGTCAAGATATCTTTGAGGTGGGAAGTAAAGTGGACTGAAGAGACTAAATGAAAAGCTACATATTACTTTTTACATTTGGCATTAGTCTTTTCCAACATTATTTCAGAGCAACAGATTTACGCTATCAGTTTCTTCTCGCTTCAAAAAAAACCGCACCCTTTCATCTGGTTTCTCTCTCTGTTGGGGTCGAAAATCAAGCTGTCCCACTTATTGCTCCTCCTAGAGGCCTGGATGACTTTAGTTGTGTTCACTGGATATGCAGCGTTTTTCTGTGTTGCTATGTGTTTCTGCCTTTGCATCGTTTCTGTATTAGCTGTTAATGTATTTGTTTTTCAGTGTCAACGGCAGTTTTTTTTTTTTACTTTCAGCATGTTTAAGTTGTTGTATTAGTTTGGGATTTCTGTATGTGTTTTTGAAATGGCCCTTGTCGGCCACCGTACAGTGTAGACAAACAAATCACCCGTCTGTTGTTGTCTTCTCTGTTAGTGGCACCCTGTCAAACATTATAGCTAACATATGTGCATGTATACCTCAGAATGCTGCACCTTTTTAATGGAGTCGTGTTTACTGTGAAAGTCAAAAAGTCAGACTTCAATGGTTCATCATAAAAACAGGCCTGTATCCGTCGACGACGAGCCTGTGGTCTTTTAATTAACATGTCTGTGTGACAGTGGAGCATGTGTGTGTGTGTATGTGTGTGTATGCTGGCAGACGAGTGTGAAATTGGCTATGTAGTGGCAGCTTATTTTACCGTCCTTCTTGGCCACTTCTTGCAGGATGTAAAGGGTTCTGACTCGCTTAGACTACCATGTCCAATTTACGTGCTCTTGCAGGCTATACTTTTCTTGCTAGCTGTCCAAAGATGAGGCTCGTAGCTCGTAGTTAAAAGTAGCTTTATTCCATGTAAAAGATAAACAAAACAATTTCCTTCAGTAATAACTGGAATACTAAAACACTGGCGATAACTAAAAAGTCTATAATCTGCGTTCTATAATCTGTAATCTAGAATCTGCGGTCAGAAAAATTGTTGCTCCACACCCTGCTCTATCAAAGCCTAATTTACACTGAACTCACTTAAAGGAGTCAACCAATAAATATCCAATAGCAGGACAGAAAAGAGGAGCCTTTTAACTTCAAAGGGCAAAACACACATTTTACAACATGACCAATTATCTTAACTCTGTTATATGGTAAACATTCTAAAGAGCATAACACACATACTTTTGCAATAAACATAAAATAAAAAAACTGTTAAGAATATAAAATGGCTCTTACAGGCTAATTAACGTGACCTCCCTTTGATCTGGGGAGAATACACAGTATGACATCTGAATTGGGGTGAGCTTGAGGGATGGGAGGGTTCCTGGAAATGTAAAAAAGTGTGTGTGTGTGTGTGTATGTGTCTGTGTGCACATGTATGTGTGAGTGTGTCTGTGTGAGTTCTCAAGCTTGCCGCAGCTTTGAAAACGTGATTTAACACTGTGTTAACTCTCAAGCTGCAAAACACAGAACGGGAGTGCACATGAGCTCAAGTTAATATGTAGACCTAAAGGTTCAGCAAAACAGAAGAGGAAAGGAAAACTCATTTGAATCTTGCTCAAATGTACCCTTTAATGCCCTTAATGTTTGATTGTAATTATTGCAAAAAAAAACTCTAGCCATGGCAACCATTTATTTTTCAAAAGCCTTGTTCTCCTGTGATGAATAGGGTAATGTGGGAAGAATCCTAAAACCAGGAAATTAGTTTCAGTTTTGCACTTCTGGTTCCCTCGTCTTGAAGACATTTGTTTTTTTAATGAGTTTTTGATTAGATGCTTGAAATAAGGTTGGTGGTTAACACAAGCTTAAGAGATTTAAATGTTTTGTTCTACGGTATAAAACACATCAGTAAATACCCCTCTCGAGAATTTTTAAGATTTTACTTGTCTTTAAATAGGCGGATGCTAACAAGTGGCTAAATGACACGACAGACGTCATCACGCCGACTAGTCCACCTTTACAGCCTCGTTGTGTATACTCGTGTTCATGCGACCGTGGCCTAACGTTAGCTTCTTTACTTCTGACGATGGCATTCCAATTCAAAAATCATAAAAGTGGTTTTCATTTGTGAAGATTATCTTGCTGAACAAAACAAGTTTCAGAAATGTTTGAGCTTAGTTTCTGCAATAATCCAAAATCCAACTGCAGCATTCCATTAGCTTTTGTCGAGGGAACCAGTGCGATGCTAACTTCTGGAGTTGGCCACCAAAAATGAGTCATCCCCGCACCGCTCTAGTGACATTTTCTACAAATGACCTTAAATATTCAAAAGACATTTAATGTTCAAAAAATGTTTATTCTAGAAAACATATCATGTTTTCCAAGGTTCAAAAGGAAATATTTAGCAATGACAACATAAAACAATCAGGATTGCATTTGTGCCAACAGCCAAACCTTGGTGTCATTACCGTGGTCAGGCAGAATAAAAATCGATCAACATTTTTGGTGTATCACTTTGGTGTATCACTGTAAAATAGTAGGAGTGAATGGAATAAGAGGAAACAATGAATTAGTTGCTCTGTGAGTGCATCGCTGCACCAGATGGAGGGAGTTAAACACAAAACCGATGGACAATGAACTGCTTCACCACACCAATATGTAACAACCATATTCACAGACTACTGCGATGGTGCCCTCCACAAATACGCTATCAATAGCATTATTATTATCATCTCAGTGTATCTTTTTAATCCTACCAGACTAAGTCTTACCAGACTAAGTCCCAGACTTAGTTTTATCGTTTGGTTATTGGTCCCTGTTTGTAGGGTGGTGCCCCGTTATTATTAATAATCATTAATAATTGTTACTTACATCAATAATTCTATTGATGTCAAGAATTTAGTTTCTTCGATGCTGATAACCCAAACACGCTCCTTTACGTTCCCAACACCTGGGCCTTCACTGCTGTCCTGCAGCTGAAACAGCTACGGTTATTATTTGTTTCGTGTCAAAATGAAGCCAACACCTGTAGATAGAGTGCGTCTCCTCTCTGCTCTGACTGCAGCTGGGACTGCTGCGCCTGTGTGTGCTTTGCGGCAGCGGAGGTGCTCACGGCAGCTCGCGGCGGAGAGGCTCACGGCAGCTCCCGCTGCTCGTTCACGACAGTGCAGAACGTACTGCTTTAACGTCAAAACACCAGAAAAGTCTCCAGATTTGTCACTAGCTTTTGACAAAACAAGTCGCCATGAGGGTTTGGAAAGTCTCCAGATTTAGCGAGAGAGTTGCCAAGTTTGCAGCGGCTAAATATGTCCCCAGAGAGCAACACTGGACGCAACAATGGTTCCTATCACATATTAAACCAAACAAAAATCTTCACAAAAACAAGTTGTACAAATAATAATCTATAAACAAGCATATTTAAAGCTACTGCAGATGTAAAAACAAATGCATTTAACTTACCACAGCTGCTGTTCACTATTTAAAGACAAAGTGCATCCTCCTTTCTTTGTTAATAAAGAGTTTAATCCCACGGTTGTTCAGTACATCCGTGCGTTTTAGTTCCAGTAAGAAGTCCTTCTCGATTCATGGACGCTAGTGAAGACAGTCGAGCCTCCCTAGTTGTATTTCTTGAATACGTTTTAATGTGTTTGAGGCTGAAAATGTCTACTCGACAGAGGCAGCAGATTTTGGGATTGTCACCGCCCCACAAGTCAGGCTAGCCCACTGACCAATCACGTACTTGTAGGCCAGCTAGAAGGCTCTGGCACGTCAAAGAATACGCCCAACATAACATCTAACCTAGAGACACAGAGGTGAAATCTGATTGGATAAAAGCTCTACTTAAAACAAGCTGCACTGGAAGCAGAGCAACTGAGGAAGACAGTAGCTGTGCAATGAGAAAATTAGATAATTTAAGAAAAATTATAAAATTATAAAAATTTTATTTTAATTTTTTTTAAATATATATAGCTTTGTGATTCTGTTTAGGCCAGCAGAGAAGGCCTTGCAGGCCCCGACGGCCCGCCGCTGTTTAACGGTACTAACCAGGTTCGTTGTTTATGTACATCATGGTCATTTTTGGGGAAGTGGCTTTGGAGGGAGACCTGAAATGACTTTTGGAGCAAGTGCTGCTAGCTACTGTCCTTGGCAAGATATTGTAAGCTGCAGCAAGCAAGTTTTTTGTGGTTTGGTCTTATTATTGACTATTACTATTTTCTTTGACATATATCTACAGTTTATAGGCTTACTTTAAAATAACAGGTTGCAGTTTTTTTATTTGTATATTCTTCATATTACATTCACTTTCAGCGCAACTTTTGTTACATTTCACAGCTTTCTGTCTGAGCACCGGACGTACTCCATTCCTCTGCTTATTTTGATTTACACTTCAACGGGCCTCTCCGTCTATTTTACGGCCGCTCACAGTTCTTTCCCCCTCTCTACTTCCACTGTCCCTCATCACTCCTCTTTGATCCTGTCCTCTCCCACACCATCCTCATCTCACTTCGTCCGTTCTCATCCTGTCTCTCTGTCTCTCTCATTTCACGTCTTTCCTGCAGTCTCTCAATGTCTCTTTCCGGTTTCTTCACCTGCGACTATGTCACACCGAGGTCTCTGCTCTTTCTGTCTCTTTTCTTTTTTTTTTGTTTATCTCTCCTGCTTTCTCTGCTTTTCTCCCCACCCGTCCTCTTCATCCTCCCTCGTCTCTCTCTCTCTCTGTTCCCCTCCATCACCTCCTGGGTAATGACAGGGGGGACAGGTGGAGACCAGACCATCACTACCACCAGTCGGTGTGTGTGTGTGTGTGTGTGTGTGTGTGTCATTTATACACACACACACACACACACACACACACACACAGATGGTGGACAGGGGTCCCTGCCGGCCAGCCTGTCTGTCTGGTGATGGGGTGTTGTTGTTGTTGAGTGCACTCAGCCACACATGATTAGCTAGACAAACACACACACATACAAGCACACACAAGCACACACACATATTCCCTTCTACGTAGCACATATGGGGCTCAGCACCAAAACAAGTCACCTGCTATTCCAGTCACACATACACACAGAGAGAGTACAGAAAAAGGATCAAAGCACTATGGGACTGTCAGTACTGATTATGCATCATTTTGTTTTGTGTGTCTCTGCTTTATGTAACATTATCAGTATACTGTAACAAGCCTATAGTCATATTTTCTTACATGAAAAAAGTCCTTGTTTTTGCCATAGCCTGCATTTTGTTGTGCTCTTTCTCGCTAAGTCGCCATCACCGTGGTGGCATATTGTTGTAACAGAACACAGTTTCATGGACTGTGAGAGTGAGAATGTTGATTGGTCTTAATTAGACATGGGAAAAAAGGTAGGCTATGTAAATGAGTATGTTTACCTGTACTTAAGTAACCGGGTTGCAGTCAGCTTGCTCCAGTAAGCTGATTCGTTTTTTCTGGAGAATGGCAATTTCACTGCCATGTGTACAGGTAACAGGGCTTCTGATTTGGCTTTTTACAAATACACGTAATAAAAACACTGCAGACAGGGAAAGTAACTGTGTAGTAGCTCAGTAGCTGAAATACAACAGTGATTTTTGGGATAAGGTCTGGCTCAGTTCCACTTTAACTCAGAGGTGTTGGATGGGGTTGAGGTCAGAGACAACTTGTACGACTGGATTGTTTCACAAGTAGCCAGTTAACAAGCAAGTTCAAAATCAACGATTCGCAAATGGGTTCCCAGTTTGCATTTTGGCTAATTTGTTCCGCCTCTTTTGCTCTCCAGACAGACTGTTTACCTGCATTCAACCAAAGTCTGCTCGAACGTGATTGGTCGGTACTACTTGGACTACAAACGAAAGCCTAGACCGTTTTAGATGCCAAACTCTTGTACTTGCTGTTTGTAGAAATCATATCCTTACAAACCAAACTGGACCTGGCTTTGTGCCAACACATTCTTACCCAAAAACCCAAGGCTAGCACAGTGCTCCTAAGCTTCAAACTATGAAGACCTAGGTACCCCTATTGTGTCCATTTTGGATGTGTCAGGGATGGCGTGTCAGTTTACACTCGTTACATGCATGGTTATTTTCAAAATAAACTTACATTTCCACAGGAAGTTAGTTCTAGGCAACAAAACCACTTAATTTGGTTTAGGAAAAGAGCATGGTTGACGTCAACTTGACTGACTCACGACTCGGAGGACTACCAACATACTAATGGTATGTCGCCCACCTGCTGTATCGTTTGGGGTCCCATTCCGTCTTTTAGTTTGTTGGCCGGATTTCGTGTATCTCAGCTATTATAGGTTGCGAGACTGGTGAGTGACTAACGAGTCACGTGACTAACGAGTCACGTGACTAACAACGTGACAAAATAAGTCACCGCCTACTTTTATTTTCACACAGTCCACGGACAGTGGTCTCCTGGGTGAAAGTCCTGTGTTTGCTTCACCCGTCCACCACCTCTGCCATCCACCCTAAGTGGAGTATCACGAATGTTACACTACGTCTGTTGCTCTGAATGTCTAATATTGACGCAGATGGGCTTGCTGAAAGTATGGTGTGTCGGATATAGATGCTAGGGTGCCTCTGTACATCGGTATCAGACGCTGAGGGACACTGACCAAGCTGTGGTACTTGGCGCATTGGGGCTGAGAACGGGTTGCTTTGTGCACAGGGGGCATTGTCATGTTGTAACAGGAAATAGGCAAACACTAACTGACAGGAAGTGAAAAGGATTTCATCACATGACACAGAAACGGATAATGAAATGTTGGTCATTTTAGAAGATATCTACATTTTTCAAAATCTTTTTCAAAATCTATATCAGATATATGCCATGGACGGTTTGTCACCTTCATACAACAACGACAATACAGGAGAAGACTGGCCTGACTGAGAGATGATGGAGACTGATGAAGATATACTTCTATATGTCTGCTCTCCCCTCTGACGATCATATCAAATGCATTTTTACAAGCATCGGTGACTGCGACACGCTCGTCAGTGAGCAGGTGTGGAGCAAGTGCACGACACCGACCGACGTGTCACCTTCACGTCAAAACTGTTGTCACAGAGAGGTGAAAACGCCTTTGAGTAATAATGCACTTCGTCCCACAACTGCTCTGGAGGAGAAGCTCAGTGGATGAGAGATCAGAGTGTAGATGTACTGGGAAGCCTGAACTCTGACTGGTGCTAAAAATTATTCTTTGTAGTGTTTTTGTTATAAATTGCCATCTGAGCATCATTTCAAGAGCAGTGTCACCAAACCCTACTCCAATCCAATACTGTTCCAGGAAGAGTATTCCCAGGTGTGTGTGCGTGTGTGTGCGTGTTGTCAAAAATAGTTGAGATCCCAGGGAAGCTGCTTTAAATGAGCGAATACATGTTCGGTATGTAAATTAGGCTAAAGCAGGACCGTATCCGGCCCGTTGGGCGTTTTAATCCGCCCGTCAAATATTGGTACAGAATTGTCAATACTATAAGGGCTGGGCAGTATACGGGTTTTTTTTCCGTATGATATGAATTCTTCACACACCATCATACCGGTGCATAGCCGAAACAATTGCCGTCTGCTTTCAAAAGGCAGCTAAATGTATATTTTGCTGCTATTTCTCTGCAGTCAGAGCTAGTTGTCTTATATGTATTGAGAGAGAACTCTATTCATGGTCATAACTTTATACCACAAACAATTAACAACCCACAACTAACAGTCTTTAACAGAGAAAAACACCACAGCACACAACAGTCTGTGACACAAACAATTTGTAACACTAATAATTGTACATTTATAAAATTTCACCGCCGAACTGCATGCTGGGTACAGCTCGCGAGCGAGCCTGCTTGCTAGCACAACAGTCTGCTAACAGCTGGGAGAGGCTCCGTCGCTCCAGTAACGTTACATTAAAGAACAGAACAGAGCGATGCAGGATGAACAAAGACAGACCGGAGATGCACTGATAGAGTTTGACACATGCAACGCTGATTACCGTAATATGCGTGGTATTTGTTATAAATGTACGTTGGTGCAAAGAGGGTGATAAGAAGCTGTACCGGGAGGGGCTTAGGGGAATGTAGGTGAAGGAAACGGGAAGAGACGGAAGACACGCCACGCCAACAGCTGTTCACCGCTCGTCACGATCCTGCAGACCAGTGATTCTCAACTGGTGGTTCGTCGCGGACCCGTTTTCAGTGACCTTTGCTTTATGCAGCGGAGTTATTCACGCTCATTTCCAGCATTTATGGCACTTTGTTCAGCTGTGCAGGAAAATCACCGACCAATGCGTTGTAAATCACGTCACATGATGCAGTTTAACCAATAAAATAATGGTATTCTGATACGTTTCCTGACGCCAGTGAGATGTACCCACACCGTGACACAAGGGGGAGAGACAAGGAAAGACTACAGAGCAGAGCTCTGACAATGTTAGATGTGACAGTCAAATATTTGTATGATCCCTTCAAAGAATCAAACTGCTAAAAAGACCACAGTCATTAACCTTTACACGAGAAACTCTGTGTCAAAAATGACTGCTTAATAAGTAAGTGCATGATAAAATGTGCATTTATGCAACAAAAAAATACCGTGTAAGATCCCAGTTAACTGATGAACACCTCAGATCTGTTCTGAGAATTGTGACACCCAAACTGACACCAGACGTTGATGCACTGGTTAAAAAGGGTGACCAACAGCACTGTTTCCACTGGAATTAAATGCAAGTTACTTTTTAGGTCATGGCTTTTACTTGTAATTTATATTAGTTCACACAAACACACTCCATTCATCTGCTCCTGGCCCGGCCCGTCTGTCAAATTTTAAAACTCAATGTGGCCCCCGAGCCAAAAAGTTTGCCCACCCCTGGGCTAAAGGGACATAAAGCGTATAATTATAGTTTAACGGATGAAATCTAATAATCATTTTAAAGCAAGCGTGTATTACATAACAAATGTAAAGTGATTGTAACAAATGTAAACCTGATAATAATAATAATATGTGTATCTGAGTATAGTGCAGTCTCTGTGTAGAAAGTACGGAGAAAGAGGAAGTAAGCAGGGTGTTGGCTTCAAGGGATGGGGAAATAACGGTGGTTGAGAAGAAAAGACACAAAGCACAATAATGATGAAGGATGAGATCAATAATCATTTTATAAGCAAATGTGTACTAAGTAAAGTGATTAACAACTGTAACTGTGATTATGATAACTAATCTGTGTTAGAAATGTGTGAGTGTAGGAAAAGGGGAAGTACAACAGATGTTGAACACCCAGACACGCGCAGAGCTTGATTCAGTAAGCGCCCAGACAGGGAAGTTGGGGTGATTTCCTCATGCACACACACACAAAAGTTAGGTACTTTTCGAAGCACTGCACCAAATCAATGATGTCATGTTAATCATGGGCTGAGGGAGGCCGTGTTGAGGAAGAGGGGGGAGAGACGCGAGAGGCAGCCCAAAAGTGTTATAAAAGAAGTAACTTGCAAACAGCAAGACGGGAATTCACGATGGGACGCCGACCGAGCCATCCATGGAGAAACACTGGACCTCGTTCGACAGCCGCGTCGGAGGACTTCGTCTCTGTTCACGGAAAGAAGACCGCCATTCGTGGACAAAAATTGAAAGACGGAGAATCACCTCTCCCCCCTGCTTGACTTTAACAACTGGACAACGGATGGACACAGCCGCCTTAAAGACTTTGTACTGAGCCTTGAGGATCGCTGAACGGACTTCGTTTGCTGCGCAGGAGGAGCCTGGGGGGTCTGGCCGAACCTTCGCTCCTAAAAACCCCAAAAGGATTTTTTATCACATCGACAATCCTGCTCCACCGAACCGTCTCGGCATCTAAAACCAATGAGTATAATCAAGGAATTAAAAATACGAATCAAGTGTAGTAACATTTTATGTGAGCTGTAGCTTAACCCTTGCTAACTAACTAAATATAACCTGCAATAAAAATCTAATCTGCATTTAAAGTAAATTTCTCAAGTGCATTTATTTGCTTAAGTAGTAAAAGTTCCTCGTGACAGTAAAAAGTTAAATCTATTGTATGTCTAACAACTGAGTTCTATAAGGTTATCCTAGAGACCGAATCCACTTAACAATCCCTTACGGTTTTAGATGTAATCCTAGCCGTTAAAACCAAACCTGGCAATTTACCAAGAGCCTGGATCCAGAAGAGGGAAGCTGCCATAACTGACGCGACTGGTAGGAGCGCCCGGGGTCAGGGTGGCCTCTCGGCCGAGTGCGCTCAGACCGGAGGAAGCAGGGTAGACGTCTGCAGTAACGGCAGTTAGCAGAGCCAGGCGAGTTCCCTCGCAAGAACACCAGCTCGACACTCTTTTAATAGAGAGCTGAGTCAGTAAGTAGCCCCGTATCGGGCCAAAGAACCCCAGGATCTAACAGTGTGTGTGCGTGTGTGTGTGTGTGTGTGTGTGTGTGTGTGTGTGTGTGATCACCTGGGGTTGTCGGAACAATGGAGCCTGTTTTGTCGAAGCTCATTAGCTTCGTTTCACAGTTTTTATTTCCTGGAGGTATTGTCATTGGTATTGTGTTGGTAACTGACTTGTAAAAATCACTGCACAGGCCATGTCATTATATATTTTCATTCTGTGTGCAATTTCTTGTCATTTGGATCGTCTGCACTGTGCTGTATTTCATTGTGTTGGTTATTCTGTACACATGACATCTACTGCAGAACAAAACATATCTTTATATGCTTTTGTTATGTTGATTGCAGGACTTTTACAGTAGCGGTTTTACTTGTGTCGCCTCATAAAACATGGTTTATTTTTCCACCAGTAATTTACAACCATTTTGATGGCACAGACGGATGATTGTATGCATGTCGTTCTAAAACATATTTTGTCCTTCCATGTGAGGGATTTTTATTGTTCTACCACTGTACATCATTAATTAACCACATATCAATGCAACTCCTGGATTTTAGTAAAACATCCCAAAAACCCTTAAAAAACCCATCTGTGGGATTTGGGGGCACTGCAACAAGACAAGAATGATGGTGTTTGTATGTGTTGTGTGTGTGTGTGTGTGTGTGTGTGTGTGTGTGTGTGTGTGTGTGTGTGTGTGTGTGTGTGTGTGTGTGTGTGTAGCTCCTATCTCTTCGCTCCACAGTGCATCAGCGGGAGCTGTCAGATCAGCATCAGGCCTTGCCAGTCAGATTAAGGATGTTACAGCAGCAGCATCCTGGCCAACAGCCGAGCGGCTGCGGATGGATTTCACATACTCCCCGTTTATCTCTCCTCCATCTCTGCCTCTGTCTCTCTGTCTTCGGTGTCTCGGCAGGACACCGCCGCTGTCGGCTCGGGTCCCAGGGTCGAATGGAGGTGAGCTGAGCTAAGCGGAGAGGTGGCGGGACAGGTGCCGCAACGCACGGTCTCACCCCAGCCACCGATGAATCATGAAAAATGTCCCATTACAGGATAAAATAAATTCATAACTCCGTGCCAGGTGGCGCAAGAGCGGAGGAACTGATGAAGATGAACATAACAAGGTAGAAAGGTCAAATTTCAAAAGCGTGTTTTGCTGGTTTTATTACCACATGTTAATGCCTTATGTTGGGATAAATTAACCACGTAGTCTCTGACAGACACTGGTGGCAGATTCCAAACATGCCAAATACATGTGCCTAAAATGATGCACAAGACATTTAGAATATTGACATTTGATAGAATGATACAACCATAAAACCAAGTTTCAGGTTTATCTTCAATGTGAGTTTTATTCAGTTTGCCTTCAATAAGATGTTGAATAATGTTTTTTGGATACTGTTGATTGTCAATGATCACTCATCTGTCTGTTAAACTGTTGTCATGGCACCTTAGAAAAAAAAGGTGTTCCAGGTCATAACGCTGCTCAATATGACTGTAAATGATTTCATCTGGAGAAACCCTGGAGACCATGTTTTGAATGCGGAGGAGTGACGGCTCTGGAAGTGGTAGCGACCTGTCAGTCACAGTAAGCATGTCCTAAAGCAGTGGTTCTCAACTGGTCTGGCTGCGGGACCCACCATCACCCCTTAATGACAAGCCGGGACCTAGGCCCGGCTCCAGGCACTGATTTGCGGGGTGGGCCTTACGTTGCTTTGGGGGGGGGGCACGTTTTTTTGTTTGTTTTTTTACAGCCTATGATAGCATAGTAGGTCAACTTGTGTATTGAAAGATCAGCAGATAGCAGATTCAGCCACAACAAGACATTTAAAAAATAGGCACATCCAGCAACAACATTAACAACAACAATAACAACACACTCTACAACAACACACTGTCCGGAGTTTGTCCGAAACGGAGCGGAGCACAGCAGCGCAGCATGCAGCAACAACGAAAAGGGCCTACCAACAGCTAGCCTACAACAGAAATTAAGAAAACATTGCTTTACATTACATGTTTGTTTGTTTTTCCAAGAAAGAACAAACACATAGGCCTACAACCAATCATTTAGCCTAGTCCATAGGGCCAGGAGGCTGGATAAAACCAGATAACTCACCATTAGTAGAGCAGGAGACGACGATTGGCCACCGAGTGAAATCTGCGTAGGACAGTGTCCCTCCATTCACTCCTGAACTTCTTTGTTAAGTCCTTCTCGAAAGCTAGCATAATCAGGTTGGCCTTTCGTTTGTGGAGCATCAACTGTCTGTGATCTGAGAAAACATTCTTTAAAGTGGAGAAGGAATTCTCACAGAGGGCCGTGCTTGCACCAAAAGTCAGTGCATGTTTCAGAGCAGTTATTACGCTTGGCATTGCCTCAAGAGGCTGGTGAAGGTATTTAAGAACTTTTGCCTTTTGCCATGTGTCATCCATTCGCGCACGTAGGAACTGGTTAGCAACCGTGTACTCCGTATCCACCACGGACGTGTTGGTGAGCTTCAATAGTGGGGTGATCTTAGATGCATTGAGAAAATCGGCGTCCTCCGGGTCCAGCGCCTCTAATGCACCCATAACCGCGCAGTTGCGCTCTCCGAAGCGCTCTCCGAAGTGCTCTCCGAAGCGCTCCTTGATTTCCCCACACACTGAATCAATGCAGCTGAAATATAGCCTCCACAGTTCCATCTCGTCGTTGGGATCCTCCTGTGCGATTCTCTCCTCAACAATGTAGATGTCAAAGGCTGGGTTGATGGTGCGCCTTCTCTTTTCCATGGGAGGCTCTGCACTCCGGCAGCGCTCCAAGAGAGCCATGAATTTAATTTCAGAGCGCAGGTTCTCAATACACACACACGCAGAATTGACAAGTTGCATACCTGTCAAAAGATCAATGTCCTCTGACTGTAGCATGGTATTAGGGGGGTCGAGGTATGACAGGATAGAGTGTACCATCTCGCCGATGAACCTGAAGCTGGGCTCAGACATGGTCCGAAGCAGACCTGCCGCTTCAACGCGCACGTCTGCGCCATAAGTCCTCTGGCTGTCAATCTCTTTGAGGAGGGTGACCATGTCATCAAATGATCTTAAAATGACAGAGACAGTGCCAAAGTGACCAGTCCAGCGTTGCTCCAAGAGGCGTTTCAACCTCTCTCCCTTGTACAGGATGGCTACTGTTGGTCTCCTGCAGAATTTGTAGAGGATATTGCAGGTGCTGAAAAAATCCAACACGGCCTGTTCTGCTGCCAGGGCATGCGAGACCACGAGATGTAATTGGTGGTTGAAACAATGGACATAAGGAATGTCTTGCTGCAGTTTCTCTTGCAACCGTTTCTGCACTCCCCCGTGCTTACCGGACATCAGAGAAGCACCGTCATACACTTGGCTAATTATTCGCCTCGGACTCAGTCCAGCTTTAGACAATTCCTCCACGATCGTGTCAGTCAGTGTAGCCGCATCCCCTTGGTCAGCTGTGGCAATTGTCAAAAGACGTTCGGTTGGCTCATACAACTCATTAATAAAGCGCACAACTATTGAGATGTTTTCTCTTCCTGTTGGGTCTCGAGTACCATCCACTTTTATCGTGTAAAATGACTCCCCGACCTCTGTCACGATGTGCTCAGTGACCATGGTGGACATGATGTCCAGCAATTCATTCTGGATCTCATGGCTGGTGTATCTGGCATTGTGTGGAATGGACTGGGCAATCGTGGCCAACACAGGATCTTTCCGTAGAGTATACTCAAACATAGACAAGAACAAACCACAGCCATCATCAGACATACTCGCATAAGAGTCATTATCGCCTCTGAAAGGCAAGTGGCTGACGGCGAGAAACTCAATTACATCTACGATTGATGACAGGTAGTATCTATTGCGCTGCAACTGTTCAGCATTAACCAACGTCAATACCTCTCTTCCTGTAGCAATCCTCATTCCCTTGTCTTTCCACATAGTTGCACAAAGCATGTGTTCTTTGGATGCTGCATGTTTGTTCAGCCCTTTCCCCATCTCCACTGCATGCTTCCAATCGGAAAATCCATTCAGAGTAAAGGCAGAGTCCATGGAAGACCCAGGCGCCCGGAACTTTCGGCAGGGGTAACAATATGCAGCATCTGCATTAACTGAATACTCCAGCCAGTCTCTATTAGTGTACCAGGCGCATACCAGGCGCTGTGGAATGATCTCTTTTTACCTGAAAATAGGCTTGATGGGTAATTCTTTATCACCACTTGATTGGGTTGATCAATGCCCAGATCTCCTGCTGGTTCAGATGCCTGCTGTGTGGACCTCTGCTGCCTGCTAGCTTCGACGGGGTGGCTAACGTTAGCTTCTCTGGAGCTGTCAATCTCCTCAGACGTCTGTGCGTATGAGCACCCGGCTTCGCTTACACACGCTCTGTCCCCGTCCTCTGAGACACTCCGCGGTTTATTAAAGAAACGTCGTATATCCATCTTTTATTTCTTTATCTCTATCTAGGACTCGGATCACAACTACTGTTGAGCAGCCTATTCTGTTCGCACGGCACTTCGCAGCCGCGGCCCGCTCTGCACTTGTCATTTCCGTTTTTACGCCAAACCAAAAGTGGTTCAAATATATTTTACATATTAAGTGTAGTATAAGAATAATAATAATTATAGTATGCATTTATTCGGGAAAAGATAGTTATTTTTGTAATTGTGATTTTTTTTTATGTGTGATAAGTGACTGACAGGCTCGTCCGTCCAGGGCGGGCCCAACCGAGTCCCAGGGCGGGCCTTGCACCCCAAGGCATGCCCCTAGCGCCGGGCCTGCCGGGACCCACGACCCAAATTATATATATATATATATATATATATATATATATATATATATATATATATATATATATATATATATATATATATATATATATATGTATATATATATACATATGTATATATATATACATATGTATTGTATTCAAATTATATATATATATATATATATATGTAATTTGGGTATATCTATATTCAAGAAGTCTAGTAACGTCTCTGTGTAGTAAACTGTCAAATAAAATAAAGAAAGTACACATCAATTATATTTTAACAAATATTCTCATTTTTCAAATTTAACTGGATGGATTATAAATAATACATAGAAATACATGAATAAATGTTCTTCTCATTTCAAGTAAAATAACGGCTGGATTAAAGAATAAATTACGTAACACAATTCATTTTAGATAAATTATAGTTCACTGAATTGTCCTGCAGCTTTAAACTCAGTTCATTCAGGGTGAAGTGAAAAAGCCATAATATTATATTTTTCTCATCTTCTAAAAAGAGAAATTAGTGTTATGAGTCTGTCCAGTCAGAGTCTAATGACTCTGGTCTCTCTGGTCATTTCTCTCTTTTGGAAATCATTCTATGATTTGACTTTCACAACTCCGACTTCAACAGTCCTGCTCTGCTGTCTGTGTCCTCGTCTCTCCCTGTGTGAACATCTCACTCAAGTCAGGAAACTTGTCAGAATACCCATATTTGATTGGATGAGCTGCATCACGTGATGTGATTCACAACGCATTGGTCGGTGTTTTTCCTGCACCGCTGAACAAGTGCCGTAAATGCTGGAAAAATTCCGCTGCATAAAAAATGCCCTTCAAAATAAAATCACAATTTTATTTTTTAATTTTTTATTTTGTTTGTCAGGCAAAGGCCGCGACCCACTGAAAATGGGTCCGCGACCCACCAGTTGAGAATCACTGACCTAAAGCATACCCTGCTTTATGGTCTGTTTGACTCTAAATGGGACCATAATTTACTGATTTTGAGAGATTTTGTGGTCTACCAACAAATTGCGACGCATTATTTTTTGTAGTCATAGCTACGAATGCTTGATGAGAACAGCCTGATGTACAAATATATATATATATATATATATATATATATATATATATATATATATATATATATATATATATATATATATATATATATATATATATATATATATATATATATATAAAGATACATCAGTAATCTTACCTCTGCAGTCTGGATGTCTCCCAGCTCTGTACTGTCCTTTTGTTTATTTTCATGACACCCTGGAGTATATTTAATACACCACATGAGCAGGCAGAGCCTATTTATACCACTCTGCTGAACCCTCACTGTTATGTGAGTTTGTTAGACTTCAGTGTGTAACATAAAGCTGTGTGATTCCTGGAGCTCCGTCGCGAGGAAACATGATACTCTAGCCAGTCTGAATTAGGGAGTCCAGGGGCTGAAAAAGCTGCACGCAGTTGCAGCACAGAGGGTTTTTACTGAGCGTGACACGACCCTGTGAAGGTTACTCATCCATGTAAATAATATGGCATCCATGAACAAACACACACTGAGGAACGAGCACGGTGCAGGACACTGATGCAAAGACACACAACGATTATCAGAGTATCAGGTATTAAAATGAATAAATCCATGAACTTGCTGTGAAATAGGAGATGCAGATATGACCCAAGAGAATTTATAGTCAAAAACACATTCAAATCTAAATGAGGTAAAACACACAAAAATACACGTGAATTCAAACAGACACTGAACAGTAAACAGTAATGTACACCTGGGGGTTTACTTTACGTCTTTATTAACATAAAATAAATATTCTTATAGTAAGATTAACTCGAGTACCAAAAAATTGTTGCGTTTTGTTCCGCTGTCTACTCATTTACTTAACATTAAAGATGACCTGCACAATTAAAAGGTTTTTTTTAAGCCGTGAACTTAACAACATGACAGGACTTTGATCAAACATCCTTGCTGGTGTAAATATTGACATTTATTACCATAAGCACCTTATAAAACCTGGCAAATCAGTGTTAATGTGCCCTCCTATGCTATGACAAGAGTGATAAAGCATTAGGTTGATTAGTACGTTTTTTACTCATTCAGCGACTGCGTTGTTAGCTAGCAAACGTTGGCGCGCTGATTCCACAATGCTTTCATGCTAACAACAAATAAGCGGAACAGCATATTGCTATTGCTATTTCAAGCTACTGCAGCCGTCATATTTGTTAACGCTACGTCGAAGCTTTCGTCATAAAGCGGGTGTGGTATCATCAAAATGATGAAGTGGGTGGACGTAGGCTGAGACCTGTGGGTGAAGATACATTTTAAGGCTACACAATTTACCAATATCATAGGTAATAACTTCTTACACCTTCAATTTTATTGTAAAATCAACGGACTGATGTGTTAGCTATATACAGGAAACATACCATGTCAAAATTGTGTAACTTTTAAAAATATATATTTACTACCTGCTTTAATTCACAGCCGTTCATTAACCTCACAGACGTTACTGCCAGTGCAGGGCAGCATTGGCATATCATCTCGCTCTTTCAATTACCATCACAATAGCCCACTTTTTGCAGAAAACACACAAATCTGGCAATTCTGCATAAACTTTACCAGTAACACTATGTGGAGTTAAAATGGCAAGGTTGTTTGAGATCGTTAAAAGTATGAATACGTCTCTGTTTTAGCTTATTTGAAGAACGAAAGAACCTCCATTCCGGAGGTGCGTTTCCGAAACGCTAAAATTTAATTAGACGTTAATTGCCCACTTAAAATATCACTCCCTTCTCGTGTCTGAAGCAGGTTTCCATTAATAATGTGTAGTTTATCACCCCAACCTGAGCTGCAATAGAATGTACTCGGGTCATTCTCTGCGACCTGGCAAACGTTCTAACGTTCTATATGGAGGACATTATGCAACTGGCTTTTACTCTTTACAATACAAAATTCAAAGCTCCATTGAGCAGCCTACATTCTGATTGTGGACACACAAACTTCCACCAAAAGTCTACTAAATTGTTTTGGTCAACACGTTAGCCAACAGCAGTTGTGTTTTTTGAGTTCAGCGGATGAGTGTAGGTCCAATATTCCCTCTCATTTTAGCTCTGGATTTGTCTCCTCCAACTCCTGAGATAAGTGTCCGTCTCTTTAGCTGCTAAATGTTCCACTTTCTTTAATTTGTAAGCCATTTTGGTGCTGGTCAGGTAGTGTACAGTGTGTTGAAAAAAATATTACTGCCTGCTGCTGCTGGAAACTGCTGGTTTATGAAAGCACTGAGACTAAACCATACGGTAACTGTACCGATAAAAACCAAAACAATGAGCTAAAAGAGGCCAAAAAGCTCAGTAGAGCTGCAGAGCAGGGGGTAATTAGTGACCCCTTATATGCTACACGTTTGATTTATTGATAATATATGATGAGCAGATCTTTTAATGTGTAAAATCTGTGAAATTCCCCTTTAAGGTTATTGGGTGGGGAGTGAGGGTCCTCATGGGTATATAAGTTCAAACCTGTGTGTGTGTGTGTGGGCTGTGAAAGGTGTCCCAGCTGCTGCCCATGCACTTCTTCTGGGCCTATGAATAATGCAGAACTCACATTTTCATACCACTTCCTCTTCCCTCCCTCCATCCCACTCCCCCTCCACTGTGCTGTAGTAAAAATAGAAGTGCAGACTTTCGCTCCTGTGTTTACACCATCATGACCCTCCCCATTGCTCTCTCTCTGTCTCTCTCTCTGTCTCTCTCTCTCTCTCTCTCTCTCTCCTGACAGTGGCGTTATTACTCTCATTCATCTCAGCGTGTTTGCTCTATCCTCAGTGGGAGCCTGTAGAGCAGAAACAAGAGTAGAGGTTGCCGTGGCCAGACTGGGAGCAGGGAGAAGGTTCCTCAGGTAGCACATAGATGCTTCATCTCCATATCTTTGTTATGTGCCTCGTAAAAATAGCCCTGCTTAGGCCTCTCTCTGCTGCTCGCCTCCTTTCGCCTCCCACTCCTCTGCATGCACTCAGTCGCCGCTCTGGGGAAATGAGGAGGCTGCTCTGCTCAGACGTTAAATGTAGAAACTGGGATGCACAGACAGAAAAAAATAAGATGCCTGTTCCTTCTCTGCGGATGCAAAGCAGTAATAAAGGTTCCTGTCTGTACACAAATGAAACTCATAGGCTATGGAAGATGTGGGGGAACCAATATAAAGGCACTTTATTTTGTTTGTTTTTAGCATGATCCTTAGAATGGTATCCCGCTTGATGGTAAGGAACATTAAACTGGTCACCGTTTACATTTTTTGTAAATAGTTTTTGAGGAGAGACAGTAAAAACCGGACTGGCTGGTTGCTCTGAGTGACTTAAAATATCAATATGTGCTTTAATGTCGGTGATAAGTAGCTATATTTGCTCAATCTGGCATGTGGACATTATGATAATATAACATAATGTGCAATGTCACTACTAAATAAGTAAACCGATATATTTGTTGTACATTTTCTGGCAACCACCAAACATGAAGCGAAGAATGTCATAAATTACCTGTTCATTAGACTCCTCCCCCCAAACAACAATTGTCCAATCAGAGGTTAACAACCTTAACTGTGCAGGGCAGGCTTGTTAAAATGAGGATTTTGTTAAAGCAGTGTGCAAAACCACAAGAGAAAACAGAATTAACTAAACTGTGTGTTTGTCTGCTCTGACGTAAGCCTCTAACATTAGCATGCCTGGCTAACTATACAGAAGTATCCCAGCATTACTTCCAAGGCCATGAGTTAGCATCCCATATGCTAACTACATTAGTATGTGTGGTTACGTTGGTTTACGGTAGAGAAGGCCCTGTTCACGATTGGCATATTAATGTGTGATTTAAGTGGACTAGGGGAATAGTAAAATTAGGTAAGGCCGGCAGAGACGGTAACATTATTGCCGCCCTCAGTTAAAATACTTTAACTTTATGAAGTCGTCTTTGACGAAATGTACAACCGGCTGTTACGTAGGTCCCTCAAACCAGAGAATGTTGTTTAAGTTGGGAACAGAATATTAAGAGAAAGCTTTGCTTTATAGCTACATGCTATTCATAAAATAATAGACACAAACCATTTTATTTCATATATATTTTATTCCATTTATGCCGTCCAGAAGGTGTTTTCTGTCGACTGTCTACCTGATTCCAGCTGAATAAAGTCGAACAGCCTAATTGTGTGATTATACTTCTGCACAAGCTGTCATCCCAGGACAAAACCTGTGTGCAAAAAATCACGTTAGCATACAACTAAACTGCATTCTCAATTACCATTTCCTGTTTTTCCCGGATTACGGTTGTAAATTTAAACGAAACAAAACGAAAACACAGTTTTAGTAAAGGGTGAAATGGGAATTTGTTATCCATTCATTCACAATTTAAAATTAGATTTGATGCTTCTATCTATATCCTCCATGGATGATTTACTTAACCTATTCGCCAAGAAAAAATGTTGACGTTGTACATTTCTACAAATGTTGACATACGTTGAATGTCAACGTTTTTGGACCAAACTAAGTTAAAGAAATACATTTCGTGTCATGCTTGTGTCACCTGCAGCAACGCACAATGACACATGGTTAACATTGTAAAACGATTGGTTAGGTTTAGGCAACAAAACTGGTTGAAGTTAGAAAAAAGATCATGGTTTGTGTTAAGAAAACAGCGGAAAAACGTAATGTAACAACTTTAACAGCGGAAGTACGTAGATAAAAAAGAACACCCATAGCAGGCTTCGTTAGATAACATTACGGTAACTTTGGTACGTAAGAGCCGTAAAGTCAACCTTTACTTTCGGTTTCACACGGGACACCAACAGAGGTCTCTTGTGTGAAAGGCCTGTGTTTGTTTGATCCATTCGTCATCCCTTATGTACTCCTTATTATACAATATAACTTCCAGTAATGGTCACTCTTTGTACTGCGTCACTTTCTCAGATAGATTTTAAAAACATCCACATTCAACGTATCCGTGGTTTGCAGAAACAAACAGTTCCAGATGTACCTCACATCACTGACTTACTTCAGATTTAAAATCATAAATGATGAGCTGCTTATACTTTGAATGGGATACAACAGCTTTTACACAGCAGGGAACACTAGTCTAGTTAGTGACCACTGGCAGCAGAAAATCACTCTGTTGATAAAGGTCTCCTCTTGCCTCTTCTCGTGTCTCCTCCTCCCTATTAAAGGGCACAGTGGAAACAAGGAGAAGATAGATGGAGCCGACAAAACAGCAATATTTGAACACGGTCCATGTGCCTCGAATGAAAGAGGTATTTGAAGACGCTCCTCCCACTTAGGATTCCCTCAACACAGGCTGACAAAGAGGGAAACTGTGACTTCAGGTATGTTGGTAGGAGTTGAGTAGTTGTGTGTATGTGTGCTGTGCTGATAGAGGAGCGTTAACGGTAAAGCTGCAGACACTGTTGAACCCATCAGTCAGAGAGAGAGAGAGAGAGAGAGAGAGGGATCTATGGACATTTAATGCTCCTAATGGCATTTGCAAGATTCCATTGTGCCAAGAGAAAAACAATAAATATGATAAAAAGTTATTTTTTATTAAAGTTACCAAATGCTTTAGCTTTGCTTTGCTTCCCAGCTTAAAGGGTTTACTGCATCTCTTGTGTCTTGTGGGGTTGTGTTGCTCCGGTAGGTTGCTGAAAAGCAATCATTTATTTTACAAAACAGCAAGAAAAGCTTGAGATCTTTTAGGTAGGCTTGGTGCATCAGGTCCGGTAAATCCAACACCATTCAGTGCGTTCACCAATGACTGACTGGGACCACTTGAAGGATTTCAGTGTTGTTCTGAATGTAACTATGCTGTCATTTAAATTAGATGTTTCTTTCTTCTGTGAAAAACACCAAAATGTTAACTTGCATCCCTCTTTCTCTGAACCATGTGATTTTAGGTAAAGGATGCTAGTGCCAGAGCGGAGAAGATTGACGGATAGAGATTCAAACTGAGGGGAGTTAAGTTCACCTCCACCAATTTCAAAAAGGAAAATGTGAAGCAGCAAACAAACACGGCGGGAAGAATCCACGTCAGTGGCTCTGTTTGAAAGGACAGCAGAACAAAAGCAAATCAGGTGAAAGAAAACACATTCTGTAGCACACTGAAACATGCTGATACATGCCGTTGTAGAGGAATCAAAGCGTCGTTTTCAGACCGTTTGTGAATATGAAGCATATCGCAGACAGACTGTCACACCTTCTTCTTTGACCGTTTTCTGTGGCAGGTTTTTTAAATTACCCCCCCGGACACCCTGCAGTCTCCTAAGCTTTTCAAACAGCTTTTAGTTTGGCTTTTGATTCCCTGCTCTCTCTTTCTCTCTTTCTTTCATGCAGAGCACTTTGGCAGCTGAAAGGGATTGTTGGAGGAGTCCATCGTTATTCAATGGGGAGAGGAGAGGAAGGAAGAAAGGAAACAAGAAAAGGAGAGAAGGGAAGAGAGGAGGCAGTGGGAAAGGAGACAAGGACGTGAAAGTAGAGGAAAGGAGACAATGGGAGAGTACATGGAGGAGAGGAGTGAAAGCAAGGTGAGGAAATGAAAGGGGACAGGAGAAGAGTTGAAAGATATGTAAAAATAGAAACGGAGAAGGGATAAAGGAGGAGAAGAAAGAAAATGTGAAAGGTGGAGAAGAGAAGCAACGAGGAGAGAAGGGGGAAAGAGACAATGTGAGAGGAGACAAGGAGACACTGGGACGATGGGACAAGGGGACATAAGGGAAGAGAGGAAACGAGGAGAGGAAATGAAAGGGGAGAGCATGAGTAGATAGAGGAGGGAAAAGAAATGGATAGAAGAGAGAAGAAAAAAAGGAGGAGGATGAGAGACCAGTCGTTCTTTACCCGGGCTGGAGGGGGTTGGGGGGGGGGGCACAGCGGGGGGTTAGGGAGGTGAAGGGGGGAAGGTGGGCTCCTCATCCTTCTCTTCTCCAACTGAGCCTCCTTCCTCAAGGTCAGTCACACATACACACACACACACACACGTGCACACACATGTACACGTTCACACACAGGCAGGCAGGTTGGCAGACATGGCACACACACACAGACACAAACAGACACACACACATTTAGTCTAGCTCAAGTAGAAAAGACGCCTTCTGCCTGCTTTTCTCTCTCCGACTCTCTGTACCAACCAGCCAAGTCTCAGTCAACCATCTGGAGATAAAAACACCATTCCCCCCCCCCCCCCCCCCCCCACACACACACATACACACACACTGTGTGTTTATGATAATAGACCAAATGCCGCTATTGATTCTTTCTCTTTCTGTGTCTGTCTGTGACTGTGTGTGCATGCACAACGTAGAAAATATCCTATACTCTTGTTTTTTGGACAAAAATCCATTACTTCTCAATCTTAAGAAGTCATTCACTCTCTATTATTGAGTCTTAGAAAAATGTATTCATCATGATGATTTACAGTCTGACTTTACATTTTTTTTAATTAAAAACATCTGAAATGACTATATAAAATGGTTAAAGCTGCTGAACTTAACTGAATAGACACAAACCAGATTGTGTCAAATTTGTGCCCGCCATTTTCGTAGCTTCCTCTCGGATGCGTGCTTAAGGTCTGGCACCTGGTCGCTACGTTTTTATGGAGTTTGACGTCCAAAATCATCCGAGAACACAGGAAAATAATAAAATAATGGTGATGAGGACACGGACTGTGAAGATACTGACACCGCCGCAGGCTTCTAGGGGGTCATATGATGTTTGTATGAGTCAATACATTGTTTTGTTGAAATACACCACTCATTCAGCCAATCCGCATTAGTTTTGCAGCAGCAATTTTTCAACATTTAACTTCTAAAATTTGTTTTTTTCAAGGCAGATAGTGGCACCAGATCAGAAAACTTGTGGTTCTGGAGGGATTTTACAAACAAAGTGTGTTGTCATTTGTCCAACGACCATTCTGCACTGTTCTTTCACGTTCGGTTGTCCCTGACCCCTGAATGTATCTTAAAGTTGCATTTAGTTTTCACCTCCTGAGCATTGCCCAAATTCAGTTCCATCAACCGGTCCAGAGAACGGAGGCAACATAATGCAGAGGTTGTAATGCTCCTGCAGTGGGAGAGAGGGCTGTTAGGGAGGTGTCGGCCCACAACCGCTCACGCTCATAGATTATCCTAGTCTCTGGAGGGACGAACACCTTCCAAGAGATATTCCCTTATTTGGTGTTCTCCCCCACCCCACACACACCTTCAGCCCCTCCACCCTCCTTTATTTTTATTTTGTAACTGGCTGCAAATTCACTGCTGTTCATTACCCAGACAGGGTCAATTCCCCAAACAATGTGTTCGGTGTCACAATAAAAAGGGTGTTTTTTACGGCGCGTTGCAGTAAAATGCTATTAAACAGATAAAACATCGGCAACGAGCATCAGGAGGATTATAAAAGGAATTGCCTTGATAAACTCCGCGTATCTGCGCGATGACACGCCAGCAGCTCTGCTCCTCTCTGTCGCCGCTGGGGAGGAGGAGGGGAGGCAGATTGGAGGAGCACATGGTGTGTGTGTGTGTGTGGGGGGGGGGGGGTTACACGGCACTACGGCGCCGCCATCTGGAGAGATTGAATAAAGCGATGTTATACATTATAAGGCTTGAAAGGGAAAGACGTTGAAAAAACATAATTAAAATGAAATTCATTCCAATGGAAACTTTTTGTTCCTGATTGTGAAGGCTTCTGCATTTTCAGGAATTTGAAAGCTGGTTGGTGCACTTTGTGCAGTGTGTCACATCTGAATCGGTATATTTCTACCTAAAGACATGGTAATGCTGTCACCAGCATTGGGTGTATTTTTTTTATCTTTCTGTGGTAGAGAATCTTGTACCAATGGTTTCATCAAGTTTCCCATCCTGAGACATGCTGGTGCACAACATTCTGTCTCAGGAAGGATTGGATAGTAATTAAAACTGGTTCGAGACCCAAGTTGGTTGGAGCCGATAATTTGGTCAATTGACGCACAATCTCACGTGATGCATGAGAGAAAATCCCGTCATTGGCTTGTGTTTGTCATGAGGTATTCCGCCGTACCTGATCCCATTAAAATGGTCTCCTGCTTCCCTCTGGTGGTTACTGGGAGAGCGCCTTCACTGAGGCATTTGTCAAAGCAGACATTTTGACTTGGCATGAAAAGCACAGGAGTCACTAATAACAGTAGCAATGGATCTCTCTTCTTTTCAAGTGTCCCAGTAGTAAGCCATGACCAGCCGGGACATTACCAGGACCCTGAAACTGAAGCAGCTAAACGGAATAGAGCCGTCCTTCATTTTAATATTTACACCTGTGCTCTGAAATGTGGATCTGTCTTCTGAAAGAACATTTTATTTGTGTGTCCATGCAATAGTGTTGAGTATCTGTGTAGAGATTGTTTACTCAGTTCGTGTCACGATGATGCGCACCAGCCAGATGAATGAATGAATTTTATTTATATAGCGCTTTTCACAGACAGTAGTATCAAAAAGTGCTTAACAGAGCAGATGGTGGCATAGTGGGACAGTGGTTATAGCAGTGTCACTTCACAGCGAGAGAGTCCTATTTTTAACCCGCCTGGTGTGTATACTCTCGGTGGTGGAGTACTAAGTTGCCCTCACGTGCGAGTATGAACGGTGACAGAAAAACTCTCATGGATGGACACATAAAAGTAGCAATACTTACTTGCGAAACTACTAAATTCAGAATCCTTCTTAAGTAAAACAAAAGTAAAAAATATACTTTGAGTACACAAAGTAAAACTACTTCAAGCTTAATCTATAATAATATAGTATATCATAATGTATTACTTTATTTCTACTCTAAACTGGCAAAGTAATTAATAAAAGCACAAAAAGTAAAATGTACAATATTTGCCTCCAAAATGAGAAGAAAGAGGTATAAAAATGAAAACACTCAAGGAAAGTACAGTACTTGAGAAAATATATTTAGTTACAACTTACAACCCTCACTGAAATCATCTACACCTACCATATATATGGCTTATTCAAACCAAAACTATTTTCACAACCTAAAAATATAAAATATAAAAAAACCGTTTTCTGTGATTTAGGTGAACCTTTAAACGCCAGTGAATAACATGCCTTCATGTCCGTGGTGTTTATCTAACATGGTATTGCTGTTGTCGTTACATAATCATTAAGCTGTTTGTTTATTGTAAAATGTCATTTTTCCGAACGCTTCACGAGGCGGTCGTCATGTTCCGCTCCTCCTCGGTATTTTCCGCCCGTCTCCGTCCCCGCGTCGGGCCTTTCCGGCCAGCGTCGCCAATCTGCTTTCTCGTCCTTCTCCAATCTCCGTGTTGTTGTTCCCGGTGACGCGGCGGAGGTGTAGCCTGACGCGGGCTCTTACGTGTCGGCCAGAATAAAAGTGGAGCTCCGGAGGCCCGCGAGTGACGAAGGGAGTCCGTATCGGTAAGGACGGAGCGGTATCCGGGGCTCAGGGAGAGGCGGTACGCGGCCGTAGGAAGTGTCGGTCTGGTCGGGTTCGGCCCGAAGGAAACAAAGAGATCATGGCGCCGCGGTGTGTTTGTAGCAGGAGGGAGGGGAGGCTGCGGCGGTTTGGGAGAAACGGAGAAAACTGTGCGGCTTTTTGTCGCGAACCAAGAGGGACACTTCGTGTGTTAACACGTCAGAAACTGTGATAGGACTTTAGCGGTTTTTAAAAATACACACTAATTATGCTCTAACAGACAGATTAATGCGCACATGTTTTGCGCCGTTTCCCAGCGCATTGAACCCCATCAGTAGTGATATGTTTATTTATTTCTGCTACTTGCCCGATTTAATTCAATATTTTCGAATTTCTGTTTTTTACACGCGCTCACCTTGTCGATAACCGTATCGTTTCTATTTCCCATTCATTGTATCTCGATAGAAATAGGGCTGTTTTTACAGGCCGTCGCGTTTGGCGCACAAAACATGAACTCAAAAGGCCTGGAGATTTTTTTTAACACGCTTGTTGAAGTTTTAAATAAGTTGTATTGTCTCCCGGGGATGTGGCCGGTGTGTGTGCGTCGAGGGGGGCGTTGCTCCGGCCATGTGGCTCCGCTGTCACACGAGTGATGTTTTGAAAAGTAGAGGGAGAAATGTGTGAAGCCAATCATGCGGCGAGAGAGCAGCTACGCACCGCGTGAGATCACCGAGCCACGCGTCCCCAGATAAGTGCTCTCTGTACCGCCCGAGGTCCGATCTGCGGTCCCGAAATGACCTTTTATTGTTAGTGATGAATGCAGTGTAGATTCAGAGCCAGAGTTTAAAGTGTGTCTTCCACAGAGTTAGTTAGTTTCTCCTGTGTAGACTCTGTTGAATCCCAGAAGTTATCAGTGGTGGAAAGTACATTTACTCAAGTACTCCGCAATTTTGAGGTATATATTTACATTTTCTGCTACTTTTCTATGTTTACATGGTTTATTTATTTGCCATTTTACAGCACAGGGGTTGCACAATGGAATATAAGCTGATGCCACTACACGCGCACACACACACACACACACACACACACACACACACACACACACACACACACACACACAGAGAATATGTATACACCTATTATATTAGAATAGAATAATATGAAGTGAAATCAAATGATGTATACAGTTACTTATATCCCAAACCTTATATACTTACTGAGATGTTGGTTTATTGTGGGAGTGAGGGTGTGTAATCTGCAGAACCATCTTAAAAGAAAGTTAAAAAGTAAATTTATACACTACGATAAATACTGTATTGTACCTTTTATTCTGCTTCATTTATTTAATCATTTTAGTTACTTTACAGATTAAAAATGTGATCAACAAATCAGTTATGATGTAGTTAATAATTATTATCCAATGATGTAATACATATTAATCAGAAATGGGCAGTTGTACATAATGTCTACTTTAAGTACCAATACGATACATTACAGTCATTTAGCAGATGCTTTTATCCAAAGCAACTTACAATTCAGAGTCTATCACATTTCTACACCCTAGGGAGCAATTTTGGGGTTAAGTGTCTTGCTCAAGGACACATCGACATGCGACTAGCAGAGCCCGGGATTGAACCGCCGTCCCTCTGATTGAAAGACGGCCCTGCTATCCACTTAGCCACAGTCGCCCAACACTTGTGTACTCTTACAGGAGTAATATTGAATGCAGGACATCTACTTTTTAACACAGTATTGCTACTTTTATTAAAGGCAAGGCAAGTTTATTTTTATAGCACATTTGAACAACAAGGTAATTCAAAGTGCTTCACATAAAACCATTAAAAACATAAGGCAAAATAAAAGGAGATTTAAAAACGATTAAGAACATTCATTGAAACAATAAAAACAGTCATTAAAACACAAAAAAACGGTGTAAAAAAGAAAGTAGTAAAATGCAGGAAATTGATTAATATCCTTGAATCTGGTTCAATTGAAGGCAGCAGCAAACAGAAAAGTCTTCAATCTTGATTTAAAGGAGCTGAGGGTCTCAGCAGACCTGCAGCTTTCTGGGACTTTTTTCCAGATATGTGGAGCAGAAAAACTGAACGCTGCTTCTCCATGTTTAGTTCTGACTCTGGGAACAGAAAGTAGACCGGTCCCAGACGACCTGAGGGGTCGGGATGGTTCATAAGGTAGCAGCAGATCAGAGATGTATTTTGGCCCTAAACCATTCAGTGCTTTGTAAACCAACAGCAGGATTTTAAAGTAAATTATTTGTTGGACAGGAAACCATGCAAAGACCTCAGAACTGACTTTCAATCATTTGTCCTTGAAAACAATTACTTCTGTTTTGTCTTTGTTTAATTGAAAGTACAAGATCTGAGATTCTTCCAATACTTATTATTGTTGTTGTTACAATACAATTCATTAAAAAAACGTCAATCAGTTTCCTCTCTAATTAATTAATTATTGAAATATTTTATTTTTTTACATAAACTATTTGTCTCTTTATAATAATCTATTCATCCAACACAGTCCCTCACAATAGTGATGATTTAAATGCCATAACAGCTTTTAGAGCTTCTTTACTAACCGAGGGAAACATATAAATGTTTGAACTACAGATAATGGGTTTTTAATCTTTATATGAGCTAGTCAGCCAATAGGGTGTCATCACATCTTTTTGTTTCTGTTCCATTTACATTAAAGTCATCCATACTGTTATCACGATAACGTACTTCTCTTTCACCTTTGCCAAAAAACCTGTCCATGCTGGCAACAAGGAAAGCCATTTTAGTGGTGGTGATTTCAATGTATTGCTGCGACGTAGTGTTAGTGTAGCAGTGGAATCACCCCAGACTGGTGCTGGGGGAAATTAAAAGGTCACTGATGATGGTTGGCCATTAAAAGCATCATTAAAAATTATGTTTTTTTACTCCAGCTGGCGTCCTTTGTTCAACATTTAGAAAGGTTCAGGTACAGAGGTGTTTCCTAATACAACTCAGAACAATCTTCTCAATTTTTCAATCCTCTCTCTCTTTTTTGGAGACTGTTGACTTGAGTGAAACCTTGTCACCAACAAGAAATTAATTTATATATAAAATAAATATATATAGCAACACACGGGATTCCAGAGCACGTCATTATCCAGAACAAATGATTTTACACTAAGCTACACATGCTGGAATGCTGAAACAATTCATCCAGACAAACGTGTAACAACTGGAACTCCACGCCTCCTTTGTGGCCCTCCAGGTGAATTCTCATGTTTTCCCACAATGTATTCAATATTAGTACAAATACCTTACAGTGAAATGCAATCCACTGTGACACCACAAACACACAACAGAGTGACTGTAGAGCAGAATCATCACCTCTCAACAAAAAATGAACGCTACAAGATTCATAAATGTAGATTTAATTTTTTTCTCACCATTTTAAACATCTATTGCTCTTACTTTTATTTCATTGGACATTTTACGCACTTTACTGTAAAATGAGGTGAAAACCTCGTAATGCAAGAACCCATTTATTATTTTATTAAAACATAATTTAATGCCAAATCAATCTTTCAGCCACAAATGTATTTGTCTTATGTAAAAAACAACAGCAAGGTTCAGTGCATCACAGGTACCACGTTTCCTCATTTTCAAACAAGAAACAACTTGTTCATAGTGTCGTTAGTGGTGTAATAAACTAAGATGGAACTGTTGGATTTCAATTTACAGATAAAACCACAATAGATACGATCAGTCATCATTGTTCAGGACCAGTTTTCTCACATTTCTGACCAGCGCTCCACCTCATAATCCACCAAGATCCAGATGTTTTTATCTAGCGCGCACATTCGGCCTCCCACACTTTTTAGAGTTCAGCACCTGTGACTCCATGCTGAATTTTACGACTGCTACTGTGGTGGTGCAGCAGAAGACCAACATTCACAATCAAAGTTTCTTTCACCTTCGGCCAGAACAAGGAACTTAAATATTAAACATAAAAGATTTAATGTTTAATAGTTAATAACAGATTCATGGGCATCTGGTCGATATGCTACGGTTTGAGATTGCAGCGTCATTCTGGGTACATCCATCGAGGTTAGGCAAACATTCCTATGTGATGAAAATGGAAGAATATTTTCTTAAGGTATCTGCAGTTCATTTCTGCCGTGTTTGCTTGTATGTGTTTGTTTTTTTCAGTTCGTACCATCTGTGGTGCTGATCAACAGATGCTGGCGGCTGCAGATTTTAACAGCCTCTCCCCGAATTTTCATCCTCAGCTCAGCCAATGAAGATGGAGACCGTGGAGGTTCAGCAGGGACTGGAGGCTGTTGTGACTGAGACCGAGACCCAGCACATCACCCAGGCGCAGATCGCTACTCTGGCACAGGTAACGGGAGACGTGAACACCGCCGTGGGTATCGAACAGGCCATGAGGATCGGGAAGTGCCGCTGGTTTGCCGAACATTTTGAAAGAAAATAACAATTGTAAAATGTAAAATAGAATAGAAAAGATTGGCGTTAAAGTGCACGTGGCAGACAGCCTGATCATGTCACCTGTGAATTTTTTAGGTAACCATGACAACAGGGCACATCTCAGCAACCGGTCCCACGGTAACGCTGGTGCAGCTTCCCAACGGACAGACGGTTCAGGTCCACGGTGTGATCCAGGCCGCACAGCCGTCTGTCATCCAGTCCCCACAGGTCCAGACCGTGCAGGTAAAGCACACACACAATCCTAGTTTTGGCTGTTTTTAGATTTAGCCACAGGATAAAGAGCATGAAGTCAGAGGGTCCGTTGGTTTGTTCCAGATCTCCACCATAGCAGAGAGTGAGGATTCACAGGAGTCCGTAGACAGTGTCACTGACTCTCAGAAGCGCAGAGAGATTCTGTCACGACGCCCCTCATACAGGTAATGTGTGTGTGTGTGTGTGTGTGTGTGTGTGTGTGTGTGTGTGCGTGTGTGTGTGTGTGTGTGTGTGTGCGCGCAACACTTTCAGGAGACCGGCAAAACAATTATAATACCTCATAACTAAAGCAAACTTGGCACGTTTTTTTTCGCTTTGTTATTTACACATTTTAGATGGCATCCAACTGTATCAGTCAATATTTTCATATGATTAATAAAACTCAATATGATACAAAACTGGGCGAAAATTGCATCAACAGTGCAACACCAATTCATTTTTTTCAGCTCTTTTTGATTTTCTCCCCCATTCAGCTCTTTCTATAACTAGAAGATGTATTGATTGTGGGAAAACCTTGTTTGCTGTAAACAGTGATAATAAAATGATTGCAGAAAAAAACCCAAAACCCAGTACCCAAAATCTGGGGATGAAAAGTTGTTTCAACCATCTGGCATATTTTCTTATTGAAAGTACCCAAACAATGAGGATTACATGTATGAGACATGGAAATGACCATTGAGAAACGGTGATACTAAAACTGATGCAATACTTCACATGAAATAGAACTCCCGTTGTCGTTTTCCCCCGACAGGAAAATCCTGAACGACCTCTCGTTCGACGCACCGGCCGTCGCTCGTATCGAGGAGGAGAGGGCCGAGGAGGATTCCACCATCGCCGCCGCCACACATTCGATCACCACCGTCACTGTGCCCACGCCCATCTACCAGACCAGCAGCGGCCAATACAGTAAGTGATGGTTGACTCGGTGCAGCGGTGTCCAAGGCCGCAGGTGGACGACTCGCCCGTCACACCTTGTTCAAACATCAAACATGTGCCCACGATTAGGGATGGGTGGCCTTAGGATTTATTAATCTCTTCTTTTCATTGCAAAAAATATATATTTATTATAATAGTCATTATTATTATTACTATTACTATCATTATTATTATTATTATTATTATAATTAATAATACGAATTATTATTATTATAAAAAATTATAATAATACAAAATAATAGGATTAGAATTTATTTATCGATAAAATATAACAAATATTACAAAATATTGTTTTTTATTATAATAGTCATTATTATTATAATTAATAATAATAATTGTTTTTAATTATAATAATAATAATAACGAATTCAGAAAAGGATTAGAATTAATTTATATATCAACTATAACAAAATATTGTTTGTAACGGGTGCGACAGGAAAGTCAATATACGAGTTCAATATTCTCCCGTGAAACAAATCTTAGTAAAACAGATCATATTCTTGACATTAAAACACAGAGTGAAGTTTGAAACGAGCGAGCTGCGGCTTTAAGATGTTTGTCCATTTACCTGACATGAGCCTCGGTGCACACGTCAGTGAAGACAAAGGGAAACACGCAGAGACATATTGACCATGAGCGGTCGACTATTAGACGACTGGATCTAAGGAGCCTGATTCCACTGACAACGTTGCAGTCGAATCGTCGCAGTGACGGGAAAATGTGGTGATGTCATCGCTCATAAACAACAACATCACAAGGCCACTGTTTCAAAATCAAGGACTACATTTACTAATCACGAGCCCTCACATAAACGCAGCACCATCAGAGCGCAGGAATTTTTTCACATTTATGAACGATCCTCGAAACCCAGCTGCTCGCAGGTTGCGTCTCTCTCTGACTCTCGTCATTGGCGCTCCCCTCCCGTCTGGGTATATTGCTCCAATGGAGAACATGGAATTATGAAGGAAAGCGAGCAAGATAAGAAGCTGTGTCTCTTTGTCTTATCGATCTCTGGTCTGTGTCAGTACTATGGACACTATACCACACACACACAGAACAAACAGTCTAAATGATTTAGTTGTTTTTACTGTTTTTTTATTGATACATAAAGCTATATATATATATATATACACACACACACACACACACACACAACACACCTGTGTAAGTGTGTAAATAGTCAATTGTTCGCTAACTTGTTGCCACAACCACTTTATAAAGTGGAAATGTGCGTCTGTCAGCTTCTTTTAGATAAATATATCTTTTCAATCCGGTTGTGTACTCACCCATTGCCCCGGTGAGCGGTTCTGTTGACAGTGGATCTTACGAACAGTTAGAGCAGGTTAAACACATGTTGACAACGACTGGTGAGCAGAGCTGGACGGCAGAGTATTTCTTCTCTCTCATCATTTCATTCCTGTTCTTTGGTTTGTTCCCTCTCGCCGAACACAGTCGCAATCACACAGGGCGGAGCCATTCAGCTGGCCAACAACGGCACGGATGGAGTCCAGGGCATCCAGACTCTGACCATGACCAACGCAGCAGCAGCCGCCCAGCCTGGAGCCACCATCCTCCAGTACGCGCAGACCAGCGACGGCCAGCAGATACTGGTTCCCAGTAACCAGGTGATGGTCCAAGGTGAGCGGGCTGAATCAATGAAGCGGTGTGTAAAAGGGCTGAAGCGTGTGATGTGTTCATTTTGCATCGAGATCCATCACTTTTTAATGTATGTATTTATTTTTATTATGAATCCTTTCACAAAAAGCTTTTTTCCCTTCCTAATCTTCGTCATTTTCTGCTGTTATTATTTCCTATTTATAGTTTTTTTTTAATTTAAAAATAATATGTGACCACACCTTCCAGCCGCCTCCGGTGACGTCCAGGCCTACCAGTTCCGAGCGGCCCCCGCCAGCACCATCGCCCCGGGGGTGGTCATGGCCTCTTCCCCTGCCCTGCCCACCCAGGGCGCCACCGAGGTAGTCACCCGCAAACGGGAAGTCCGCCTCATGAAGAACAGGTATGAAAAGAGGGGGGGTGTCTGGTCTCAATAGTGGCTTTGCTCTGGCATCAGGAATTCCCCAATAATCAAAAATAAAGGTCAGTCTGGGGTAGGTGATAGATTTATTAAAACCAGACAATAGGATGACGATAAATAAATGACACAGCGTTCACTAAAGTGCCCCCTGAATATGAATAAGACAGCATCCCTGGGCGCCTGTGATTGGCAGCCCACTGTATAAATAATACAAGAAATGTGTCTCTTCCTTCCTATAGAGAGGCGGCGCGGGAATGTCGCAGGAAGAAGAAGGAGTATGTTAAGTGTCTGGAGAACCGAGTGGCCGTCTTGGAGAACCAAAATAAGACACTAATCGAAGAACTGAAAGCCCTCAAAGACCTGTACTGCCATAAATCCGACTAGCTCGTTATCCCGACCTTCCACACGGCTCGCTAATCCAGTCCTACTTCTACTACCTTCTCTTCAGTGGGCTGTCAATAATCATTCAGTTAAAAAATACACACAATCTTTTCAATATCAGTGCACAAAAACAGCAGTTACAATCCAGCTGCTGACAAGTTAGTGGAACACTGTGCTCTTCATTGTAGGGGTACTACACTGGACAGCAGAGTCCAACGAGGACAAGGAGATACTATCCTTAAAAACTCTCCACGGGGTTCATTTCCACCATCTACATGGTCTCTTTTTACAGCCAGATCACGTCAAACCGAATGGTGGACTTCCTCATATTGAATGGCCTCCCTGGACTGTAAGCAATAACGCCCGATAAATTGCCCTTAAAGCATCGCCGTTGCTGCTATGGTTACCTGCAGTGAAAATGTGCGATTGTTAAACTCTGTTGAATGAGTCACATATAATATATTTATTAATGAGTATTTTCACTGTTTAACTTTACAGTCACTATGATGAGTTCAGTGTCAAACAGTCAACTGGCCAAAATTATGACAACAAGAAAAATAACATTGAAAGTATGTTTACAACTTACAGCTTTATCCTAAAACAGTGTCTGATGTTTCGGTTTCAGGATGTGAATGAATTATGATCTTCTAACTTAATCCACATCAACTTTTTTCAGAAATATGGCCACCAGTGTAGCGGACTCTACAATTAATTGGACACAAACAAGTCTTTTTTTAATTTATTTTTAAGATTCTACCAACGGCCGATCTTTTAGGAGGCGGAACTGCGTGTGTCAGCAGACTGTAACTTCTGTCAACAGACGGTTGTTGAGGTGCTAATAAAATGAGACCATTAGCAAGCCGAGGCACTGTTTTATAGGAAGATTATTGTTTTTACGACTTGGGGTTCCATATTTATACTTTTGGCCAACATTTCTATTAGATAAAGTAACATTACTCGCTACCTTCGGTCCAGTAGGGAAGCAACACAAGAGGTGTAATCTGTGTAAACTAATCTGAATGTTGAAGTTATTACGCAACCTGGTTGCTTTGACTGACAGCACTTAACACGGTTCTGCACACAAGTCGTTTTTTAGAGGCAAAGCTCAATTTTAATGATATATATATAGACCACGGTTATATGACAGATACAGCTGGGTGAGTAGAAGGTTGTCTCGTCAAAGATTAGACTCGAAACAGATAATGACCAGGTTGTACAACAGCGCACATTTAAGTTATTCAAACAGACCTAAATGTTCGGTCATCTCATTGTGCCACACTAAACAGTCAGTTTGTTGTCAAAAAAAAAAGACCACCATAATCAAAGTTATCATTCTAACGCGACATTAATTTTTCAGTTTTTTTTTTTTTACAAGGTGTCTGTTTTGCAACGTCTGTGAATTAAATGGTGGTACAACATGGATCGAGATGGCAGAGCCATTTATTGTAAATGTGTAGCAGATTCTTTGTGATATCTGCTACAAATACATGAGTTTAACCCTAACGATCCATGTTATGTTTTGTCGGACTGTGTGTTTGTCGAGAAGATACGTGTGCGTATTTGTCCGTTTATTTTTTTATATAACTACATAGTCTCTACGGCATGTGTAGACCTCGTGTGTTTTTGGTTTGTTTGATATGGGAAATGTTCTTACGGCTTGTACAAAACCAACTTTTGCATATTTGTAACATACATTAATGTATAGTAGAAGACAGAGTACGTGTGTGTTCATGCAATCCACCAGGCCTACCACCGTCATGGCAGCTAAGTGTGTGAGAAAAGGCCTTCGCTGGTTATATTTCGGAGCGCTTTGCTCTGTTTAGGATCGGCTGTGTTTGTTTGTAGAGAGCAGTCAGGTTCCACAACATATATCAGGTGCTTTTTTTTGGGTTAATTCTAAAACTGCACAGAACATTTGTTTCAGACTCATCCACACATGGCTATGTTTTTAACTGGAAATGTACTTTTATCTCAGCAGGAATGTCTCCATTAACAACTGTTTTAGATATCTTCCAATTGATCAAATGAAAGCACAACTTTTCCTTCCTTCTAGGCACTTCATATTTATTTTACTGCAAAATTACACTAGATTTTAATTTAAGTTACAAGATATATCAACTCAATCATGTGCTGATTTAAACCGTAAACTAACCTGAATCCTCTAAACCAAAAATATTTGACAGTTTTGGGGTAAAGCATACTTGTTTGTTATGGGAACTATACATTCTTACTGTTTCCTCCAGCTCACTGTTGTTTGAAACTTAGCAAAGTCATTGAGATGGAGTTACATCCGGAATTGCTCAGTTATTACGAGACCGTGATGACAGGTGGGCGTGAGATGATGAACCCTGACTCCGTTCAAAGACGGTCTTTGGTTTATTTGGTTGAAAGCTCCAAAAGCTAATAAGTGGCACTTGAGTTGAAAAGGTTTTTACCACAAAGTTTCAAAACCTCAAGTCGTGGGCCGAGAGGAAATTTGGGGGCACCGATGTGCTCCTTACAATTTAGTTTTGTTTATTTTATATCACTTAACAAAGATCACCAATTCACGGTAGCTCTGTCCATTTTATTTTTCTAATTTAACATGTTGATATTGTACAGTATATATCTATTTGTAATGTATAGAGGATTAAAGGGTTGAATCAGCTAAAGAATTCACAGCAGCACCTTCAGAAGGATTTGAATGAATCATCTCATATCGATCCATAAGAGGAGAGGATAAATTGAATCACTTATGGAACAACAGTATCCGGGATTTAAATATGCTTGTGTGGCTGCAGAGCACTCAAAACGTTTCAATACCGGTGCCATTATGATACCAGAGATGCTGAGATGAAAACTTTTGTACGTGTATTCTGGCAAAAAAAAGAAAAAAAAGTCCACCTTTTTGCAATTCACATCTATAGTGCTGGTGCTGAAAAAAAACAATCTTTTTGTTTTATTACACTATCTTTTCAACAAAACCAAATGGAACAGTCTATACCCACGGGCCTCACTTGTGCATGAAACAGATTGATATCCATGTGTGTAAAAGTATATATAGAGACTTTCTAGAACAGTAATAATGTTTTTTCTAACTTTTAATGTGATCAGTTTCTATATTGCCACTTTTACAAGTTATCAATTTCAAAATGCCATGTATTGTATCGCATCGTGTAGACGAGGTCACCAAATGATGCGTCGTGTAGCGTTCGTTTCAACGTTGTCACAGTATAAAACTACCAGCTCATTATTGGAAAGTGCTGTTACTCTGACATTACATCCCTCTTTTGTAAACACTTGCTATGTTGCAATAAACTTCTTGAAGATTATGTATTGTGAATTAATTAATCAATCAACAATCCGTTCCTGACAGACACTGAACCATGAAGGGGTCATTTGTTCACATAAATAGACATTCACTTGAAATACTCTATTCAAGTGAAAGTGCAGGTTTCTTTAAATCTTGTTTAAGAGAAGGAAAATAAGTATCCAGTAAAATTAAGTATTAAAAGTGAAACACTCATGCAGACGTGATTTCTTTTTCTTTATTATATTGCATATGCATTCATGTGTACGCAGCATTTTAATGTTGCAGCCAGTGGAGCTAATTTGAACTATTTACATTCTGTAGGGTAATTAAATCTGTAGCAATGCATCATATTTAATAAAGTTATTATATGTTTTGGATGTAAAATATTGTCATCAAGTAACTAGTAACTATACATGTCAGATGAATGCATACTAGTAGAATATTACGCCCAGGGAAGATGTGATATTGCTTGAATGAGGAGAGATGCTGATTGGCAGGTAGATGCAGTAGAATAATAGAGGACGGGCTTCAGTTTCCACCGTCAAAAAAGGGTGCGGATCGGTGACGATACCAAAATAGTAGCGTTTTAAAATACAGTTCATCGGTTTAAATCGCCTTCAACAGAGCTCTTTCAACCACTGTGCGGATCCAACAATACATTGTTTTGAGTTTTCAGCCAATGGGAGTGAATGGAATTTCTAAGTAGGCGGGGCTACAATATCTCCGTGCCAAGTGGTGCCGTGAGCTCCGGCAACAGATGGCGGCAGGGAGTACACCCAGCACAAATCTGACGGGGTGGAGGCACTAATGGGGGGAGTCCGGACCATCAACTAGACTTATTTACCTAATGAAGAACTGGAACACGGCGTAGTCAATCTGACCTCATTGAGAATTTCTTTCTTACAGTCTTGGATTTTTCTCCTTTTGCCAAATTTTTCCACAAGAGGCCGCAGAAACCTCGGGCTAGATTTGGCTACACACCGACCTAAGTGCATAACGTCTGCGGGATTGTTTGGAAAGTCTCGTGAAATGTTTTTTGCCCGAATTTGGCGGTTTTGAATGGTAACATGTTTTAGAGTAAATTGTCGGTACAAGATAGCTGTAATTTATGTGGCGTAGAAACAAAGTTAAGGAGACAAGCTAACTAGTTAGCGAGCCTGCTACAATGCTAGTTAGCTAACGTTACCTAGCAGCAGCGAAACTCTAGCATGTTTGAATGAATGAATTGGCGACTCTCTGCATTTAATTAACAGCTGCTTTATGTTATTATAACAACAAGTCGAATAATTCATGAGACGAAACCGATTTTCTACAACAGGGTGAGCCTGTGTGGCAATCTTCTTTGACTGTTAACGTTACACAACGTACGTTAACCCTCAAATGGACAGGAATGCGGCTCCAGGGAGTTGGTGGACAGCGCCGATTTAGCACGCAAAGACAGTATTGTGCTAATACCGCAAAAGCCTGGTAATGTTCATGAAGCCAGGGGAGGCTAATTTTAGCTAGCTACAAACCTTTTGCACTACTTGGACTTGGCTGCGATAGTGTGACGCTTACGCCCGCTTCGGAATGGGGAACACCGTGTCATGCTGCGCCTCTCCCGAGTCGAGCCCCAAGTTACCGTCGAGACAACCCGCAGAGCGGCTGGAGGAGTTCCATACCAGCACCGAAGTGAGCGACGACGACAACACCGTGCCCTACCTGCAGCACATAAGCGACAGAGAGGTCCCTGACGGTAGGCGTCCACCTGATACCCAGCACACCTGTGACTGATTAAACAGCTTTGAAACTCCCACTTTCCTTTCCTGTAGTAGAGCACATGCACGTCACACCCATGCTGTTTACAGGGAGGTTCATCTTGATCTAGTCGCTGCCTTGATCTAGAAGCTCCTTCACGTGAATCTAAGCATACCGACTTTGATGACAGATAATCCAAATATCCACCACATGTGTGCACACGCACCCGGTTGTGTCAGCATAACACTAATATAGACACACAAACAAGATCAATCTAATGACTTGGTGATGCATTCTCTTTCACGAGTGCAGGGACATGCACTCAGACGCCCTCTTTGGCTAGTATCAAGTTGCCGGATGTGTTTATTGCCATCCCGCCGCCATCAGTGCACTGATGATGATAGTCTTCTCACTAGGTATTTCGGCACTGCAGCATCATGTTGAGCATCACCTCACATCACCCAGTCAGACATTAACAAGGAAAACAAAAATCCCTCATCTTCTCTGCGGCACATTAACCACTTGGAAATGAGCAATAAAAACAAACCCCTCATCATTTATTTATTATTGTCTTTTACCAGCCTCAGTTTTATTTCCGTGGCCTATTATTGAGCGGGGTGGGTGAGAAATACAACTAGTAATAGAGAGGGATCACACCTTACCCAGAACAAACATGCTTTAAAAAAAATACAATGCATCTGTGCACAAACTGAGTCTTGTAATGTGCTACTCAGTGACATTAACTTAGCAGCACCATGCCCACTGCTTCAGAGACACAGTTTAAACTAAGGTTAGCAAATGGGACACGTCTTCAGACAATAATCCCCCCCTCACGCTGTGATACCGGCCCCTGCTGGGGAAAGCATCTCAGAAATGTCCCTGTGATATGGGCCCGAGCTCAGTTTTGTACTCTAAGACCACTTGTGTCGCTGCTCCCAGACTTGCATGGTCTTCATACCATGCATGTTGTTTCCCCCAGTCCTTTATGTAACGCGCTGTCTGCTCGGATTTAGAAAGAGAACACAGTTCTCAAAGTCAATGCTCGTGTACACAGTGCTGTCTGTGTGTTTGCATTGCCTGAATTTAAAGTTCTGTCTGTACAGTATCTTAATGTCCACTTCTGGAAGGAATAAAAAGCATCAAAATATTTTTGATCACTTACATTTATATCTCGGACAAAAGACTGGTTGTCTATTCTCACTTTAAAGAGAGTGAGCCCACTGGGTGATGAGAATTCTGATACAAAAATCATAAGTGTCTCTGGTAGAAGTTCAGTGTCTGCTTTTCATTATAACTGAGTGAAATGAAAGTCATTATCAGAGATATGTACTGACTTTAATCAGAAAGTAAACAGTTTAGGAATGTTAGCCGACAGTACAACACAAACATGCATTATACACCATCCACAAGTTAACATTTATTTGTGGTGTCGAGTCTTTGGCCATCTCCAACCCACAGACACAATCAGATAAGCGATATCTTCCCCGGTCAAGCTCTGCCAAATCTGCACTGCAGCCATCTTTACTTCCTGCTCGTCTCAGATGCTGTTTGTTGTGAGATAAATCCAAAAGACTCGCGTTGCATCATTTCCTTCACGGTGGATAATGACAACATACAGAATCACACTGTTATGTTAGAATCGTTGCGTCGGCTAATGGCTTTCTGTTCTCTCCTTTGGCTTCATCATTACCCACCAGTGAGAGAGCTAAGCCACACACAAGGCGCCTTCTGTTGACAGATTGTCATTATATAGCACTTATGTGCACTTCTTGTTTCCTCAGAGCTGGCCTCGGAGTCCAACCCATCTGACCACGCCCGGGCGAGCACCATCTTCCTCAGCAAGTCCCAGACAGACGGTGAGCAATGAAGACATGGTACACACACCGGAAACACATTGTTTGGCTAGCTTGGCTTTGTTAAACGTTTCTCTTCTTTCACAGTACGAGACAAGAGGAAAAGCAACCACATAAATCATATCAGCCATGTAAGTGTCCCAATCTGAATGTTGATCATCTGATTAGTTGAAGTGATTACATGTGCTATGGCCCTGGAGGTGAGTTTACTCTGTAGATTGGCCAGTTCAAGTTAGTTTTATGAATTAACTGGTGCTTCTCTGTCGTAGATATTTAGTGTTTTGTGTTTAATATCTTAGAGGTTTTTACCAACAATAGAAGCTGTTCGTAATGTAACGTCTTCGGGAACAGCTGTCAATGAGCATAATGTCAGGCCTAGATATTTGAGATGTGGTCAACTATTTAGTTGTTAAGTATGGAACCGGTCTAAAAGAAATGCAGCCACCAGGGCTAGTTCCTGGCCTGTGATGAGTTCAAGTTGTTTGATTGTGTGATTTCAACTTCTCAAGGTATCACCTGGTCCCCTGTCGAAGAAATACAGCTCCTGCTCTACGATCTTCATAGACGACAACACCGTCAGCCAGCCAAACCTCAAAAGCACAATCAAATGGTGGGAGAATCTAACACACAGAAAAAAACGCACACACATACGCACACGGCCGTGTTGTCTAAAAGTCGCTCATCTCGCATGAAAAAATCCCGTTGCATCACAGCGTGGTAATCCTCGAGTAATGCTTCATGGATGCGTGACTAAAACAGATGCTCTTCGGCCTAATTTAGGATAGTCCTCTGAGGACTTTATTTAAGTGAATTTGGAAAAACACATTTCATCAGGATTATCTCCGTGTGTTTAAATACAACCGCTTTGCTGGATGTGGGCAGATGTTTTGGTGTGACACACACAGAGTATATTAGTCTCCAATTGAGATGTTTGTTATTGAAGCTTTTTAAGGCAAAAACTACAACACATTAACACTATTTTTCTTTTCCCTCTTTCTCCAGTGTCACGTTAGCAATATACTACCACGTCAAAAACAGGTAGGTGTCTTTTTATTTGGTCTCAGCCATGAAATGAGTAAAATGTTCGTTGTTTAATTAAAAACTGGTATGTGTGTAAAGCCTGTTGACCGATGTACCTGTGTGTTCCTTCAGGGACTCAGGCAGGTCACTGGACATCTTTGATGAGAAGTTGCACCCCTTATCAGTGAGTATGTTCATGAGATTCCCTCAACACTCAGCCACACTTGAATGTTGAATCTGACAGCTGGCGAACCACGAGCAATCAGCCGTAAGCCAAGATAAGCGATGGGATCTGATTCAACAGCTTACCCCTCGATAGGGCCGTCCCAAGTAACATTTTGGGGGCTTCAGTAATTTGGGGTGTGTGTGGGGGGGCGGGGGGCTATACTACTACAGGCTATACGTTACAGAAAATGCATCACTAATGGAGGCCGGCTCACTCTAGGCAAACTGTATCAACCTCTCACACGCTAAAACACACACACAGAGGAACGAGGGAGAGTTTTAGAGAAGCTTCTTATCCTTACGAGCGTCAGTCGCCGCTACACTTCACTCTGAGAAACAGATCTCAGTCAGATATACAACTACTAGAACAACAGAGGTGGGAGGGGAGAGGACAGCAACACAAGCTGTCGAACTCTCTTCAAACTTTGCTGTTATTGTCTTATGAGAGATGAGGACAAAAAACTGTGCAATAATCACGTCTAATACGATAGCCCATAAGAACAAATTTGCTCTCATGTTGTTCTGTGAACAAATTCATAAATAAATAAACTGTAGCCTACGTCAACATATAGGCCTTAAATTAAATACCTGGCTTGGAGTAATGCATATAAAAAACCTGATACATTCGATTACTGATTTGTACGTTGATTACCATCGGTCAAAGCTTTGAAGCCTTTGGGTCAGCTTTACTCCTCGAGTACGATCTGAGTAAATGTCCACAGCAAAGACGTCTGGTCTTTCTCTGAAATTAGCATCTCCTTTGCTGTGGACGGTTTCTTTTTGTCCTTTCCTTCAATTATTTTCCTTTTGATTTCACGTCCAGGTGAAATGTAGTGGTGTCCCAACAAGCTGCATTCCCTCTTCTTCCTTCACATTGAGGGCTCATAGCGCCTTGTGAACGGTTCAAGAACAAACGTGAACTGTAGTCAGTTATGCATCTTTAAAATGGACGTGATTCACAGCCTAAAGGAACACGAGCAGGACAAATGTGTGCTTTCTCTTGTACTCATTTACAAATGGTTTCCATTCGGCAGCAGACTTGTGACAAGTTGTTTGGGGGGCTTCGCCAAGCTGAGGATGACATCAAGTAGAAGGGAAGTGTTAAAGAATTTGGGATAAAACTGACCCCAACATTGACGATATCACTGTCTTTTGTTAGAAGTTACACTTCGATAGAACAATCTGCTTTTCAGCCAGCGTGATTGTGATGTTGTACATTTAAGATACATTCCATAAATGTGGCTATTGTGGCTCTACGGGTAGAATACGTGGTTCTTACATCAATCATTTGAAATGACGGCCTCTGATCCGAACAAAAGTAAACGCACAAAGCAGCCCGCTGGAAGAGCACTTAGAGCAACACTTGAGCATTTTCCACTTTTCAGACATTTGTTATTGGATTTATTTTCCCCAAAAACTTTATTTATTTGTTTTCCAGACAAATATCAGTAATACACTAAGCATCAAATTGGACTTTAAGTTATTACAAAACAGAAGGTCAAAGAAAGAAACGGAACACATGTATGAGAAAGCAAACAAAACAAGACATAAGAAAATAAATATGAGACCATCTAAGTGTGTGTACAATCGAATCATTTAAATAGACATGGTGAGGACATTGAAAAATGGTCAGTTTGTCAGTTGGGGGATGGTGTTAATGGATTTAAATACCAGAACCAGTCTCACTCTCACATATCACCGGTGAATCGGTGCAGATGAAGCCATCGCCTCGCAGCCTGCCTGACGTGTGTGAACTGCTTGTCCCGTACAGAGAGAGCCAGTGCCGGATGACTACTCCCACGTCGACCCAGAACACAAACTGATCTACCGCTTCATCAGAACTCTCTTCAGCGCCGCACAGCTCACGGCAGAGTGTGCCATTGTCACCCTAGTAAGTCTGTCTCTTCCTGGCGCTGTGGTCTACACACCGTGTTTGTTAATAGAACAACAATATTATTCTTGGCACTCATTGGTGGGTTTAATAGAGGTCTAGTTCAGTGCCAAATTGAGTTGAGGCGTAAAGATAGTCCAAATTTAATAAAGCATAGTTTTTGTAAGAACTCGACTGTCCTAATCAAATCAGACACTCTAGTCTTTGAATTCCTTCAGAATCCAGTCTGATTCTAATGCTGCGTTCACACCGGACGCGTCGATTTTTTGACGCAGGTTGAGATTACATACAAAGTCTATGCACAGACGCGATGAGACTGGCCCACCGCGATTTTGCGATGGCGCGACGCGGTTTTGCGTTGGACGCCGCAAAATCGGCAACGCGCGAGTTGAAATTTTTCAACTTCTGCGAAATAATCACGTGACGCTGTGGCGCGATAGCCTATCAGCGTTGAGTTGCTCCCCCTGTCATCCTGCCATTGTTGAATCACGAAATAAATCCTGTAGCCGTCTGTGTTCACCCAGAGCTCTACGATACCTCATATCAACAGAGACCGGACCAAACTATGTGTATACAAGTTATTTCGGAGTCCCTTTTTGTCGGTTTATTTTCTTTTAAATCACAGCCAAATCAGTTTATGTTGTGTTCCTACAGCTGTAGTAAACAGCGACCTGTGGCTTGCTGGACACAGTGAATACAGCTCGATACAATCCACGGAGCTCCTCTGAACAATATTATGAACCAGACATGACGGCGTTTGGCATTCCGACGTTTGAGGGACTTCCACAACACGTACAAAGCAGCAATTGTCCTTATTCCTTTCACGGTTGACAGCGGAAAGAAATGACGGCCAGATGAACGGCTTCCAGTCGATAAACCACGCCCCCTCTCCGGGGCTACGCGTTTTTGCGGCGTTTGGTGTGAACACGACCGGCGGCGCGTTGGACGCGTTTTTGCGGTGCGTCAAAAAATCAACGCGTTTGGTGTGAACGCAGCATAAGGCCATTTGTAAAGATGGAGAATATTTTTACAGTTCTAAAATTAATTCTAAAAGAGAATTACACAGAACTACATTTGATAAAGTTCATGATTGACTTGAAGAAGAACACACAAGCAAAGTTTTTTATTTTTTATTTTTTTTATTTTTTATTTTTTTTTATTCTTGTAGTTCAAACAATGATGTATTACCATAAACCGGCCACCAGAGGGCAGCAAACTGCTACAACCTGATTGGTCCCAAACGACACTTGACAAGCGAGCGTCTGTGTTATGATCACATGTCACAGTCTCTCCATCAGACATGATCAGAAAGCATCATACATCTGATGTTAAAGACTGAGCACATCTGCTTTTAGAACGTGGCGCTGAAACAGAAATGTAGAACAAAAATAATTTCTGTCACAGTTTCTTTGGTATTTTTTTATTTTGTGTGCCTGGCAATTTTACGTTTAAAACGAATGTTCTGTTTTTTCATAATGGCAAGCCGGCCCAAATTAATGTCACCACAATGTTGTTGATTTTCACAGTTGGTAGCATGTAGTGTGTTTGATCTGCTCTTGCTTTTCCAATGAGTGCAACTACACCATCATCCTCTAAGGCAGAGGTCTTCAACAGGGGGTCCGCGGAGGTACTGCAGGGGTTCTGCGAAATCTTTGGTTGATTACACAATTTAAAAAAAATATATATATATATGTAATATATATATATATATATATATATATATATATATTTTTTTTTTTCTCTAAACATGAATCTGTCCATTATTGTAATAGTTCAGTATTGTATGAATGACAACAGGTATCTTTATGCATGGCAGTGGCACTAATAGGCCATTACTAATTTTTCGTTTCCACGTTTAAAATTAAAACGTCAATTTGAATATCTTGTATCATGCAGTTGACAGACAATGTTGATATTGGCATTGGTATCAGCTGACAAGGTATGTTTATGAATGGCAGTGGTACGGCCTCCCTACTCACTGTACCTTGCATATGTTTAACATGAAAATATGAACCTGTGTATTATTTGAATAGCTTAGTATTGAATGCACAATAAAGAGGTATACACGGTACTAGGCCCAGTTTAATATAAAACACATTTTTATACAATATATATATAGTCGGGGGTCCCTGCGCCATCTCTCTATCAGTTTGGGGGTCCTTGGCCTGAAAAACGATGAAGACCCCTGCTCTAAGATGTTCCCGTTGCAACACAGTTATACTAGATACATTTATTAAGTAGTGGGTATAGTACAGTTAATTGTGTATTACCACGTAATACAGGTAGAGGGGAATTTGCTGGTACACAGTACGTGGACTTTGCTATTACCCAGGGTTCACCTGGCTGTTCTCCCCGGTAGCATATAGGGAACCAATAGGGGAATTATTCAGGATTCAAATGCCAAAAGCTTGCTGGTTCCTCACTTCAAACTTTAAATGTGAACATTCTCCTGACTCCAGGTGTACTTGGAGCGCCTGCTGACCTACGCTGAGCTGGATATCTGCCCCGCCAACTGGAAGCGCATCGTCCTGGGAGCTATCTTGTTGGCTTCCAAAGTCTGGGACGACCAGGCGGTGTGGAACGTCGACTACTGCCAGATCCTAAAAGCCATCACTGTGGAGGACATGTGAGTCTGTTTTTTTGATATCTGATATATTTGCGTGCGTGAGTGCGTGCGTGCGTGCGTGTTGAAGAGGTTGAAAGTGCCTCCCTGTTTTTTTGCAATTTGCAAAGGTGCGTGCACCGCCTGCATGTCCGTGAGCCCCCATCCCTCTCTGACTCTCTCTCTCTCTCATATATGTCTGACCCGCACTCTCTCCACTCTGTGTTTCATTGCTGTCATTGAAGTGTCTTTGTGAGCCTGCTCGGGTCCGGGTGGACTGATGGGAAGAAGGGAGAGACGGAGAGAGAGAGAGAGGGAGAAACGCTGGGGAGGGTTTCTCAAGTGCTCTCACTGCTTCTACATAATGGCCCCCGGCTCTCACCCACTCCATTAGTTGCCCTGGGAGACCAGACATCACACGCACACTCGCGCTCGCTCCTAGCCACCTTTGCTGACCAACAAAGCATCCTAGATGCCGTCTCCTTGGCGACCACCTCCCTTAGCTTTTCTCATGGCAGTGATGATGATGGGCGGGAGGAAGGCTGATGTCGGTGGTAGTCTGAAAAAAAGTGTGTGTGTGTGTGTGTGTGTGTGTGTGTGTGTGTGTGTGTCCATTTCTTTGGTAAAAATCAAATCACCTGCAACCGCAGATGAAGCAAAATGTTTTCATCGGGATCTCATAGGATTGGGATTACTTTTATGTTTTATTGAGTATTATTATATACTATAAAACTGTAAAATACATTTTAATTAATTAATTAATGCACCTCCTGACCATTTGAATAACAATATGTAGCAAACGCTCATATTGATCTGGCAACACACCTCCACAGAAGATGACATTGCTTTTTAGCCCTCTGCTCTTCCTCGGTGTAATGTCCGATGAACGAGAGCTGTCGGCTAAAGTTCTGGTCGGACGTTTTTGTCTGCGTGGAATAACCCTCAGGTCTCTTTCCGCCCACCAGGAACGAGATGGAGCGCCACTTCCTGGAGCTGCTCCAGTTTAATATCAACGTGCCAGCCAGCGTGTATGCCAAGTACTACTTTGATCTGCGGCAGCTGGCTGATGACAACAACCTCAGCTTCCCCCTGGAGCCTCTCGACAACCAACGCGCCCAGAAACTAGAGGTGAGCCGCCCTCCGCAGAAGCCGATCAGTTAAATTCAGTTTATCCCGGTTGGTCTCGTTATGATGCACCTGTAATATTTGCCTGTTTCTGGCCCAGTGCTCATCAGCTGATTCATCATGTTCTGGTTGTGCAGAGCTCTTGAATTAAAACACAACGCTCAATTTCTTTCTCGGTAACTGTGTCTGTGTGTGTTTGTCCGTGCAGGCCATTTCAAGACTATGCGAAGACAAGTATAAGGACCTGAGTCGATCAGCGATGAGACGATCCATCAGCGCCGACAACCTGATAGGTATACGACACTCCAACGCTGTGCTGTCATAGGCCGGAGCTCACCCCCGCAGCCAGGACCCCAACTCACTGGTTCAACGTAGCCGCACGGACAGGGTTCAGGCTTGAAATGCTACTGTATGACCTCAGCATTACGACCGTAGAGCGGCGCCATTGAAAGCTCCGCCACACAACTATTGTTTTCACAAATCCCTTATTTATTTCTCTCTCGTCCCTTATGTCCCGGAGCAAGTGTCCCGTGGGAGTTGCTCTCCTGCCGTTATCTCTGAGGGGTGGTCCTGTCTTTGTATTGTCCGACAAATGTCATTTTTCCCCAAAAATATTTGAATTATCCCATGCAGCCTGAGCGTTATTCTATGTTTTAGTTGTCACCAAATTCCATGAGATGACCAAAACCGACAATGTTGGTCCGTCTCGCTGTACTTTCTGGCTTCCCTACCCTCACTGTGCCACTCAGCCGGTTTGTACTGAGGACGTAAACATTCAACACGGCTCACTATCTAATTCTTGAACGCTTTTTGAGAGGCATCAAACGGGAGGAAATGGTGCATTTGATGGTCTATTTGTAGCGCTGGATTAATACACATTTGGTGCTTATAGTGAGTATTTACAGCAGCAGGCCGGTGCATGTAGGATCGACTCTAAATACACAGTGTGTGTGTGTGTTCAAAGGAATGAAGGAACATGTCGCCCAGTGCAGCAATGTGGCTCATTGGTGTATTTTAACAGTTTTTGTTCAACAAAGGAGTATCAGGCCTTGAGTACACAGACAGCGGATCACTTCAATGTTTCTTTTGGTCTCTTTTTTTGGGGATTTGTTGACTACAAGAAAATATAGAATTAGACATATATTTAATAGGCTGATCAAATCTGATGCAAATCTGTTCCTTGTAGATCAGAGCTACTTTTTAAGAGTGTATAAAAACCATGTTTACCATTAATTCCAGTGTTGTATGATTCTAGTAAATGGACACGTGAATTTGGATGGAGCACACAGCATGTCAGGGTGTTGAACTATACATATTCCACAAGAGTCCAACTTTGAGTCCAGCTGTTGTAGCGAGTCTGAGAATCCGGAGTGCCGGTCTGGGGTCAGTTTCGCTTTCCGGATCCACTTCGGGTGGTCCAAAACAATAATCATAGGGCCGACTTATAGTTTCTGGATCAGTATTGCTTCGGAGCGGCTCCCAGTAGCAGTTAGGTTGACATGGTGACGAGATGTAGGTCCGGTCCACACGGTCCACCCTCAGTATAGTATGTGTACCCTGCCTCAGAGAGCCTGTGCTTGTCCCAGACCCCCCCACCAGAGCGCCGGAACAAACTACATAGACATGGAGGGGGATGAAAGAGACTGGCGGGTACGCTCCTCCTTTTTGCTTACTATGTAGGCTACTTAGCTGTGAAAGTTGTCTTGTTTTTAATTGAAAAAAAATAAGTATTTTAAATAAACACTAATCATGTATAACAAAGACATGGCGTGGTCATTTCAAATTGTGTTTGTGTGTATGATCAATGTGTTGTGTGTGCGGCTCGCTGCGCTGTCTTGGCACAAAGCTGATGTAACAGTACAACCAGTCTGCCACCAGTCACATGCCCGGAAACATCATTAAGTAGTGAATCTACTTTCATGAAATATCACATTATCCTTTCAGAAGAAAAGGTTCATGGCCTTATCTGCTATTTCACACAGATTATGACATTATTATTATTATCGTATATCATCTTCTAATTAAGCTGATCATAAGGCGAGCTATGTCCGGATCTTTCAGGATCACTTTATTTCTCGGCTCAACACTTCCCTGGATTTGTTTTGAGTATTAGCCTTTTTAGCTATCGGGATGCTATCTGCTATTTATTTAAAAATGTGGTTTTTTTATGATGCAAACTTCACCAAATGTCTTCAATCAGAATGCGAAGAAACAGAGCCACACACACTGTTGGTCATTTATTAATAATGTTTTTTAAGTAAAGTAAATGAAGAGTGCAGAAATTCGGAATTTTCTTAATTTTGTTGTTTTTTGACACAATTGTTAGGACTGTGATGTGAGAAGACTGCCAAACGTCATTTTACGCTGTAGCTACATGTGTGTGTCCTGAGCTAATGGTTTTATTTATTTACTGACTATTCTCACACGTCAAAGTTCTGATCTCCGTTTTAAAACCATTCAATGGCAGAAGTTTATCAGATATATTGTCTGTGTGTAACTATCATGCAGCTACTGTAGGAATGTAATAAGTTGGCGCTAAACACAGTTTTTGAATCAATCCAATACTGCTTTCAGAAACTCTTTCAAGTTGGAGTGCTGCTGCTGAGTTCCGTGTGACCTTGTTTGATTATTTATTTTTTTGCATCAATGTGATGATGTGGCGTGATTTGGAAAGTATTTAATTAGCAGGATTAGCCAAAATCATGATATACACATACTGTGAGATCTAATTATCTGTCATAGGTCTGTCATTGATGATTCACAAATGTCCAAAATCTGAATGTACTGCTTATAGCCAACAGGTATGAGTGTCTTGTTGTTTCATTGTATTCTGGTCTGTGATGCGACTGTCAGGCTGTGGTTTAAAGATGGAGGCCGGTGCCAATTATTAATTTCTTCTGGTAGAATATTAGCACAAATTCCAATGTTCAAATACAGTGAGCAACTGGTCCGCACATCCGCGTTCTTGCACACTTGAACCATTGCAACAAAACGAAAAACGAACATGTGCTCATAAGTTGAAACCTTAGAAAACCGTCAAATATAGAGAAACCGTCACGCCAAATATAGAGAAACACACAGAGGTGCTGCAAACTCGAGATAAACTCCGTTTTAATTCCACAATATGAATCATAATCTACAATATTTTTTTCATATCCTTTCAGGAACTCTATCAATAAGAGAGTAGATTTACACGTCAACAAAAAAAAAGAAAAGCTAAATGTCAGTTTTTACCAACACTTGCTGGCATTCATCATCACTCGTACAATCACGTTCACTCGCAGAAATCAGCCTAATAAATTACAGATATCATCTAGCACGTGGACACGCAGCAGTCTCACAACACAACTGGCCAACAGCATTGAATGAAAACATCACCGACACTCGGCAGAAAACAACAAACGCTTAATTTGCACCACGTGTCAGTCGTTTAAATATGCCCTCTGTCTTCTGATGTGGGGACTTTTTGCACAACGCTTTCTTTTTTTTAATTTTTTTTTATAGTTCTTTAGTTTGTACTGTTGAACTCTGAAAAGAAACACAAGATGTGCCCTCTGAGAGGAGGCGGGAGATTCCTTCACTTTCTGTTGTCAGTGCTCCTGAAAACAGGTCGTCCACATTCGACCACAGACCCCTGCTTTAAATCTGGCTCTGCAGAACGTTGATACATACACACCTCTGGACAGATTTACATAATAGATAGTAAATTGTGTTAATGCAGTCAATTGCGATAACAAAAAAAAAAGCATCTTACAAAAGTGCTTGTTGATGCTAAAAGTTATCAAAAATAATGACAAATGTTTAAGTTCCACTTTGAAAACCGATATTTTTTCTCTGGGGCCATTGGTCGGAGAAAAAATATCGGTCCCATTACCCCCAGCAAAAAAACTGACCTCTACAATATTGAACTTAAATATGTTAGATATTTTGAGTTTCTTCCTCTTTAGATTTAAATTGATTATCAATTAGTACTTTTCATCAATTAATTACTAAAAATGTATACACGCACTGTTTCTAACTAATCAAGTAAGAGGAATAATTGGTTTCAAGTCGCAAACATTTAAGTCAAATTGTTCCAATAAAATAATGTATAGAAGCGACATAATGGGTATAAATAATACGTCTGACTTTCGTCTTGCTTGTGGAAATGCCTGTCACCAAGGAGATGTCTTATAATCGACTAATTATTTAACAACATCAGTGTGACTGCAAAATCTGTCCATCCGGAGTCCATGGCATGAAATCACTAGAAAAATATCAGTAATGGTTGACAAAGTGAGGTCTTGGGACATTTTAGAGGTCCTTCAGTTGGTATCGGGGAGTCCACAGCAGCATTGTCAAAACACAAATCATAAAAAGTTACGATTCCAATAGAAGATTTCATTGTAGCTGCTATTTTTATGTAAGTCTGAGTGAGGATGGGACTTATGGGGACTGAGGGTCTGTTGTCTAATGTTGACCCCTCAGAGGGAGTCCCTGATGTGGAGAACATAAAGCGGGCACCTGCACCTTCAACCAGCAGATGGGGGTAGAGGCCAAGTTCAGTTTCATCCCGCAGCTTTAACCTGATCACTGCCCGTCTGTCCACACAACACCAACAGACTAGTTCAGAACCGAACCAACACCGGAGCCTAGAGGTCACAACGGTATCCACTACAAAGGCTGGATTACTTTTTACTTTGATTACCTAGTCTGAAAAAAAACAAACGAAACAAAGGCGGCGTATCAGCACTGTGTCAGTTTGACATTATAAAACACACCAGATACCATCCGCAAACATGACATGAAACGGCACATTTATGTACAAGTTCATACAATTCAAATCGGACCAGATTGGTTTCTCTGGTGTCCTACACTTAGTTACAAACTACACTTACCACATTATACACCTTTTAACAGAAACTTTATACAATATGTACATCAATAAATATGTTTTTTTTCCTCAGTGCTCAGGATGAACCGATAGGAAGAAGCGTGTGTGGTTCCATCATGGATCCATGTAACTCGTAGATTTGACGATTGTATTGTTTTTTTTAAAACTTTTTCTTTTCAGTAAATGTCAAGTTTGGTCAGCTGCATCAGCTCGACTGCTTAGAGAAGCAGTTTCAACTTTTGGGAGTCCCTTTTCTCAAAAGTCAGACTCTTTTTAAATATTCTGTCTAGCTTAAATTATCCAGGTTGTTCATTTAAATGTTTCTCTTTTTACGCTGCTCCATCATGTTTTTTTAATTCAGTCATAATCGCCCAGCTATTTGTGAGAGCTGAAATTCTTTCTCCATGTTTGGATACTTGAGTTCAGGTAACTCTTACCGCGCCAGTCAGTTCATATGTGCGATGGAGCAGCTTTATGGTACATCCCAGATGTCAGCCCGGTCCCAGTATGTCCGGTTAAAGCGGTACTGGCCTCACTATACATGGAGGGTGGAGCGGTGGCTTTCTGCGGCCAGCAGGGGCAACATCGAGCCACAAACCTCCTCCAGGACTCCAGGGTTTTTCCTGACCAAATCCAGACCCCCGAGGTGATGCCCACCACCAAGCACATTAGGTACTTGAGCATGAAGACGGCGTAGTCCGGGCCCACGCCCGAGCGCTGGCGCTCCGACGGGCAGGAGCATGCCAGGGCTCGCTCCCAGCCGGGCCGGTAGTGCTGCTCGTAGACCAGGCAGGCCACCACAATGGTGGCGGGGACGGTGTACAGCACCGTGAAGAGCCCGATGCGGATCATCAGCCGCTCCAGTTTGTCCGTTTTGGTGCCGCCTTGCTTGATGATGCTCCGGATGCGGAAGAGCGAGACAAAGCCGGCGAGTAAGAAAAGTGAGCCGGTGAAGAGGTACACCACGAGAGGTGCGAGCACGAATCCCCTCAGGTTCTCCAGACTCTGGTTCCCCACGTAGCAGATTCCAGCCACAGGGTCCCCGTCCACCGAGCTGAGGGCCAGGACCGCGATGGTCTTGACGCTGGGGATGAGCCAGGCGGCGAGGTGGAAGTACTGGGAGTAGCCTGCGATGGCCTCGCTGCCCCACTTCATCCCCGCGGCCAGGAACCAGGTGAAGGACAGCACCACCCACCAGATGGAGCTGGCCATGCCAAAGAAATACACCAGCAGGAAGACGAGGGTGCAGAGAGCGGGACCAGTGGTGTCATAGAGGATGTGCAGCTGGTCGCCGCCGACGCTGCCGCCGGCGCCGCACGCAACTCGCTCGTGACCCGCCACCAGGCGGATGATGTAACCAAAGGACACGAAGAGGTAGCAAGCAGCCAGGAAGATGATGGGCCTCTCCGGGTACTTGAAGCGTTCCATGTCAATGAGGAAGGTGGCGACGGTGGTCATGGTGGAGATGAAGCACAGCACCGACCAGAGTCCCACCCAGAAGGTGGTGAAGGCGCGTTCGTCAGCCGAGAAGTAGGGCTGATGGCAGGGCTGGGCGCAGTTGGGGAGGGGGCCGGTCTGGACCTGGCCATACAGAGTATGGGACTCCCTCTTGATGGGGACCAGGGGGTCTCGACAGCGGCACTCTCTGTCGCACTGAGGAGGGCTGGGGGGTCTGGTCCGGCCTTTCGGGGTGGGCTTGGGGAACGGTGGAGCCAGGGTGGTGGCCTCGCTGCTGTTCTGGTCCATGCACAGGGTCTCGTCGCCCAGCTGGGGCAGCTGTTCACAGCTCATCCTCTCGGGCCACTCAAAGCCGTACTGGCTCATCAGAGGGGAGCAGCCGCGCTTGGCCCGTTCACACACGGACCGGCAGGGCGGCAGCGGCTTGCGGTAGTCCGGCAGGCAGATGGGAGTGTACATGCTGCACAGGAAGAAGAGCAGGTCCGGAGAGCAGCGGATCCGGACCAGGGGCCAGAACTGGTGCACCTCCAGCCCCACCTCCTCCTGGGTGTCGTGGTTGAACAGGTTGGGCATGTAGGTCAGGTTGTAGCCGATGCCCCTGCACATGGGCACGGTTATGGTCTCACACACCAGATCCTTGGAGGCTCCGAACGTGAGACCAGGAAACCGGAACAGCAGCAGCAGCACGAGGAGTCGCGGGAACACCGGGCTGCACGGCGCGTGCCGCACATTAGATGCCAAATAGAACATGTTTTAGAATGATTAATTTAGAGTATTAAAACAAGAAAAAAATCTAAATAGAGTAGGGTGAAGCAGCTTCAGTTCATCCCAGAACACTTTTTTTTCTTCTGCTGGATGGATCAGGACCAGAGTTTCATTCTGCTTCTCTCTTCCTCTTAATGATTAAAACTATATAAATTAAACTCCTGGCGGTGAATCCAGTTTATGTTTGTCCGTAAAGGTCCACAGAGCGCCGGACGGAGCCTCTGCTGTCAATCATTCACCAGAGCTCCCGCAATCATTACGGAGAAAGTTCATCTCCGGTGGTCACGTTCCAATAAATTTAACGACCTTGTAACATTTTTACCAGCCCCGGCGGTTCCCGACGTGTCACACGCGCGCCAGGAAAAGTCGCATCGTGAGACTCGCGGGCGGCGGAAAAAAAAGAGCGTTTAAAGCTGTCCGAGGAAGTGTGAGAAAACAAATGAATGTTTGAAAGTGAGCGTAAAAGAAAAACAATCTCCAGCCTCTGCGCCCGGAGTATAAAATCCACTTGACGTTGATTCCCTCAGTAACATGAACAGCTTTCAAGCACGGTAGTGGTTGTTTGTTTTTCTTTTCAAAGTTACACAGGTGGCATCTCTGCTGCTTCTAAAGGAAAACAAAATAAAACACAGGAACAATCCGAAGCCTTCAAGGGTAAAAACAAAAATCCAAACGTGTCCTGTGTGATCAAGTGCAGCGTGCGGCTGCAGCCTTCACTGAGCCCCAGGACGGAATAAAGTCCGCCTGGAGCTGCAGCACCTCCTCATCACACACACGCTGCATTCAGGGGCTGTCGGAAATGTTAGATTCAACCGTGAACGCAGAGAGGACATTTCAAGCGTAGCCAGTATGAAAAGGAAAAATAAGCATTTCCTGCATGCAAGGAAACATTTTAGGAATAAGATAGAACTTAGTTTACTGTTACAGTGCAAAGTAGGAACAATTATAAACGTGTGAATAAGCTCAATGAGTAAGGGCTTATGTTTCTCAAAAGTGGATGATTTGATTTATAACGACATGCTCCAAACCAAAATAAATCAACAGCTCTGAGATAAAAGTAAAGACACTGTTAATATCTGACCACACATTTTTTCTCCTCAGTGATAACCAACAATATGCACGTTTGTGTTTAAAGTATGGCAATTAAAGACACTATGAAAAGGAAATCAATCAAGTTGAATAAAATAACAAAATTAGAAAAATTTAAGCAATTCAAAGAAGAAACTATATTAAGAAATAGATGAAAATAACAGTTGATACAGTATTGCAGTTCTACTGCAGTGATTTATTTACTTCAAGTGTCACTGTAGGCTTATTCTGCAGGAAAGTAACTAAATAGATGACAAACACACCCTTTGAGACCTTTGTCCCCCAGAGAGTGTTGTGAACTTTGTCCTACGTGGGATATGGCTGTGTGTGTGTGTGTGTGTGTGTGTGTGTGTGTATGTGTGTGTGTGTGTGTGTGTGCTCAACATATCAGCCAAAACAAGTCGTTCTCAGTCTGATTCACCTTAACTCAAGTTACTTTGACAAATGAAAGCAAACAGCGAGGAGTTCATATGTAAAGCCTGGACGGCATCAATCTCCCATGTGCACACACACACACACACACACACACATATGCACACATACCTGATTACTTGTGGTGATTTTCCCAGCTTTAAGTGGGAACACAAGGAGACCTTCATCAATTGCTGATCAGGTCACTACAAGATACACACACATATTTGAGCGTCTCTGTCTGGGCGGAGCCGCGTTGACATGGTGTCTCACCTCGTCTGTCACCTTAACCTTCTCATTTGATCCCAAACAAACACTTGAAGGAGACTAAAACACCAGCAATAAATCACTTGGAAAATTTCCTCACAACCCAAGTCTATAAGAACACACACACACACACACACACGTGGTGCTGGGCAACAAGTAAAAACTCATTTTGTTGAACATAAACCTACGGTACTTTGTTTAATTTGATGAAAGATTAAGATCAGATTAAAATCATTTCGGACGATGGGTCAGCTAATGCTGATTTTCAATGTGAATTCTTACTTTTGAAAATAAAGACAAAAACAGATTCATGTGATCAAATTCATGTAAATTTTGACAACTGTACAAATGTTAGCTGTAGATTTTAGCAGGATAGCGTCACTCTTTTTTCTCTCTTTGTAGTCAGCTTTGGGTTTTTGCAGTTTTTTAATTCTATTCTTCACTCTCATGGTCTTGTCTTTGGCCAAAGTACCCCTTCCTTAAGCAAATCTCCGAGTATTTTCCTCATGTTTTTATTTTAGAGTTGACAGAGAGGACACATGGGAAGACAAATCCGTGTCCACACGCGTCTTTCTATTGATTTGATTATAGATTCTCTGCTCCTGAACCTCTCTTTGTGTGTAGTCCGCACACACCTTGAGGCCATTTACTTACAAAAGATGCAAACATTACTACAGAACATTTCATTTTCCAATGCATTCTGTAGATTAAGTGGCAGCCACTTTCATGTCAGCGCACATGGAAATCAACAAGCAGAGACTTGTATGAGTGAAGTCATCCGTCACAGTGAACACGTCTGTTTTTGTGTTTGGTGACTTTACTCTTATGTCAGACTTCTTTCTTCTAACATGTATCTATGTCTGGTTTAATTTAGTCTCTGCAAGTTGATTTTAATGTGATGGTGAAATGAATGGTTACGGTTGTCTGGAAGGGAAGGAAAACGCATTGAAATGTCTAAACACATAACGTTAAGTGACACGCATGTGATTGATTGTGAATGAGGGTAATTGAGGTGATCTGTGAGTTTCACCACGTTGAGGTGTTGTTGCAGTCTGAATGCAAAAATCTCTTTCGAACAAACTTTATTGTCATTTTCATCAAGTACAGGTCACATCGAGTCAGTGAAAGGTTTCAGTAGCAGAGTACAACGACGGTATCTGACCATTATTAATGTGCTGGTTCACATGATTTACAAAACATACAGATGTGTATAGTAAAATATGTTATTGCGTCCCTTATCTTGAAGGACCCTAATCTTTTCAGCTAAGGTGAAATAGTGCCAAGTCGAGGTCTTCCCCACCAGAGGCTGCAGTTCACGTCCCGTCTCAGACAGACAAAAGACAAAAGTGAAACTACTTAGAAGAAGAAAAAGTACCACAGCCTTCCTCTCCAAAGTGAAAAGTTGAATTCATAAGCGATGAAACACTCTCTTGCTCCATTCAATACACTCAGCTACGCTTTGCTGCTATATGTAACAGTAGCTCATGGTGGCTAATGCTAAAACTGAACATCGTTTCCGGTAATCATGTAAATTACAGATGACACTTGTGGCCGCTGCTACAGAGTCTCTGGACAAAACAATCGAACATCAATCGTAATCACATGATCTTCATTTGCAAAGTAACTGCTTTCGGCAACTTTTGGAGGCAGCGGAATAGTTGCTCTCTTTTCGCTCTGCTTTTGGTCTCCACCAACTCCTGAGATAAATATCTGTTTCTTTAGCTGCTAAATGCTAACCCATATGCTCACCAGCTGTTTGCTAACTTTGTCTGTCTGCTGCTGGGCAGGTGGGATGCAGTGAGTTTTTAGAGCTTTTTTCGCTGTGAGCAACGCTCCTGAGAGCAGTGAGAGTAAACCAAATCAGTAAAGTCGTGGGCCGGACAGTTATGGTCAATTGATATAATGTTATGGATTATAGTCCCCTTAAGGACTTCTTGTCCATGTTGTTGAAGCTCCACTCCAAATTGCATTCTCAGTTTGTCATTGAATGTCGAGTCTACATGGGGTCAGGGAGAATTTTGGAACCTGATTTGATTTAGTTTAAGCCTTTTGACGAATATGTATATTATATGTTTTGGTCTCATTTTAGTCATTACTCTTTTGTTAGTTTTAGTCTAATGTGTATATATATTTATTCACGTCTTTTAACAGCAGCACAAAAACTACTGTCAGCTTCAGATATTAGAGTGGTAATGTGTCAAAGCCTTTTTGAAACAACATCTGTTCCTCTGTGGTTTCATTTCTCCTCCCTGTCGGCTCATACAGGTGTCTGCACAAAGCGTCGGCCCTGCTGCACACACACACACACACACGCACACTTTCTATGTTGATATTGTGGCAAATGTAGTTGATTTAACCTCTCATCATTCACAGTTCTATATGGATTTTAGTTTATTGCTTTAAGTTTCATTTTTCAGCAGGTGGAGCTACAGTACGTTGACAGCAGTGATAAGTGAACCCTGTTCTGTTTAACTCAGGTTCTTTCCGTAAAAAAATATTTGGCACCCTTCTGTCCATTGATTTGAAGCCCAATCAGTCATTTTTATATTCCTCTACATGCTACAGGTATATTTATTGACATAACCAGTAACCTTTGATTCAGTTCTTACTCATGGATTTGGGGCTTCAGAAATCAGGATAACCTCCCTTTAAAATCATGAAGCCCATAATAAACTCACACAAGTGACACTCAAAAAAGTGGAAAAGCAAAAACGATTATTTTCTGGTTGTATTGACATGATGGCCTGTGACTATGGCTGCAATAGAGATTATTTTCAATACCAATTAATACTTATTTTATATTTCTGGAGAACATGTAAGTGAACAGATTAAACATGTAATTGTGGGATTTTCTTATACACTACCAAAATTGTACAGAGTTTGGTTGGTGGCTACTCAAACTTGTTTAGGTTGTTGTGGTTCTCCTGGGGGAATTTGGATGCATGGCCTCACTATTTGTAAAATTCGTGGGTATGACCCCCGCACTGCAAACTTCAAAACAAATACACCGTTTTTTGCTTCAATTATTCCCTCATTTGCACTGTGTTAAAGCATGGTGAGACGTTTTCTTTAATGCTTAATTGCAAACATATTTTAATACAATTTGAGTCGGGGGGAAAAACAAACAGTGGGTCTACCCTTTAACATTGACAAAAGCACACAAACAATCTGCTCGGCTGAAACCTGCTGGAACCTTGGATGTGGCCAAACGAGCCTCTGAACAACCGGGTCACTGGGAACACTGGGGCCCTTCTAGCTTTTGTGTAGCAGCTCGCTAAATGTCAGGGGGGGGCACTGTGTGTGTGTGTGCCATACACCCTCCTCTCATGTTGGGAGAGCAGAGGCCCAGTCCTTCACTCCCCTGTGACCGTTGCCCCCCCCCCCCTTCTCTCTTTTTCTCTCCTCCGTCCTCTTTTTCTCCTTAAACTGTCTTTTGTTTTCATTTTCGTTGGCATTTCTGCTCCGTCGTTGTTCGGGTCCTAAATGAGTCTTGACTGGCCCGTGGGCCATTGGAGAAGCACAAAGGACTTCGTTCTACTCGCTACAGTTGATCCATTGTGGGCGTCCCACAATGCACTAATTGGCGATGACAATTAAGCGTGGTCGACACTCAGCTTCAATTTGCCCGCTGCTGCGACATACATCACAGGCAAAGGATTCAGCCTCCGAGCCCCCTGCTCTCTCTCAGACAATATGCATATTCACTCAGGCAGGTTTACATGCACCTTTTATTCACATGTCTGTTATTTCTTTTTTTTCTTTCTCTCAGCTCGGTTTGAGGCTGAGCTCATAAGCTGACAACCCAGCCGCAATCTGACACATTATCATTTGTCATCTCAGCAAAGTTTGAGCCAGTTTGGAAGTTCATCCTTGACCCCTAGGAATCAGCAGTTGACAAAACAATGTCACCACAAAGGTCCATTTAGTAGCTGTTCTGGAGCTTTCAATCATATCATACAATCTTCTTCAGCAAATACAGTTTATTTTTCTTGTCATGAAATTGCAGTGGAATGAAAAATTGTTTTGACTTCCATTTGAATATCCATGTTGGTATGCTAGCAGCTCTGTGAGGCGTTAGAAGGAAAGTCAGAAGATCACCAAAGTTTCAGGCCATTTCATGCCGAGGGCGACATTAATGTGTGTACCAAACTTCACGGCAATTAATGGAGTCGTTGTTGAGACGTTTTATTCACAACCACAAATGCACCGAAAGTCATTACAAAGACAACAAAGCCGTCATCAGAATTCATTAAATAGTTGTAGAGATATTTCAATCTGGACTGACCAAACCTAGAGTCATGCTGCTGGCATTGCTAAAAACACCAGTCCACATGTATTAATAAACACAAGTAACCATGAAAGGGATTTGAACTTCAGCAAGAGTTCATCTTCAGTGAATAAAGCCATCCCAAATGTCAAACAATCCCACCTTTCTGCATGTTCTAAACTGCTTTTTTCTGCGTAAGTCGGCCATCATGCTTCTTAAGGCTGATCCCTCACCGTTTTAATGATCTGCCCCAAACTCCTGTTTTCAGCAGGAGATGCTTCACAGCAAGGAAATAATGAGACCTGTTTCATGGGACCTTTAAACATACCCGTGCATCAGTGATACTCTGATTCTAATGGAGGGTTTTCCTTTAGTTACAGATCTGTAAACTGAGAGGATATCGTCAAGCCCAGATGTTGAGTTCAGCACTGCTGGTTGACATTGGCGCCAAAGTGAAGCAGGAAGTGTTCCGTGAATGTCGAGGTCAGCAATTTGCTTTCTTTCAGTTACGGTAGGGATTTGTCTACCCGGGAATGGCGCTTCTGGTCTGTTCCCATCGACAAAACAATCTCACCGCAAGGTTAGTTGTTCTGGAACTTTTGATCAGAACATAAGATCTTCTTCAGCAGATGGAGTTTTCACATTTTATGTTTTGAAATTAATTTCCAACGGCTGATGAAGATTGTGTTATGCTGTTCCTTTGCGGAGGATTGCAGTGGTTGTCAGCTTGACTTCATAACAATCCAGTTTTATGGGGAAAAAATAAAAAGGACTCAAACATGAATTAAAACATCTCAAGTCATTCCTGTTGCCCAATCTACTTGTCGGATGTCAATTGATATGCTCAGTATGTTGCTGAGGTAATAAATACTATACACAGCTTCCATTTGTAGCCAGCTCTGTTCACAGACCCTTCTCTAAGTGCTGCCCCACGCTGCTACTCCGCCAATGGAGCCCACACTGTCACTAATTTCATTCCCTGAATAAATTATCTGACTTATGAAAAACAAAAAATGTATTTCAGAGAGAAGCAGACAGAAGGCTCTACGATATGTGTTTGAAGGATATATCTGGATGTCAAACTGATTCAGCAGTGAAAAAGTTAAAAAGATAAAGATAGATGCTAAAGTTGACAGATTACAGAGTAAAAGTGAACCAAGTCTCTATTCACTGTTATAATCATTACAAAGCCAAAGCAGCATGTGTAGACATTCAGTACACCTTCAGTAGCTAGCGTAGCATAGATGTGGTAAAGCTAGTTAGCAATGTGCTTACGTACTCTGCTAATGTTAGCTCCACAAGTGTTTACGTAGAGCTGGCTGATGCAATGCTGAGATTGGCCAGTTTGGTCAATTGCAGGAAGTCAAACCCAAATGTCCTCAGGCAAACAATAGGAACATTTCTCCACAAATGATTCAAACACCATTTACTATTAAGAAGTTTGTCTTTATTGGCATCAGTGGCTAGCGGACAAAGTTGAACAAAACCAGACAGGATTAAATCAGAAAATCAACTCCCCGTATTTGCATAAGACGTTTGGCTGCAATTAATAGGATAAAAGATGAACAATAACTTAAAAAGTGCAAAAGAGAGAAGAATTACCGTCCAGTTGTTCTACTACTTAAATACTGTACAATATATTCTTCTCCAAACACGTCAAGTAAAACATACTGCAATGATGGAAATGTGCCTGCAACATAAACATAAACATCTTCAGTCGTGTGACAACCTGTAAATACACTTTAATGTACTCATCGTTTTGTCAAACTGGGTTTCACTACAGCGAAAAGATAACAGAGCTTAACAGGAATAAGTTAAACACAATTCATAACAGGTTGTCTGACATGGAAATGAAAATTGGCAATATTGTACGAAGGACAGTCAAACAAAAAAACAACTAAACACAAACCTGCACGAATGAACAGACAAACATACTGCATAAAACAAGCAAATAAATAAATACAAGTTTTAAAGTGATCAGATGCACAAGTCTACAAGTCGGCTACTGTAACGACATAGAGGCAGACTACAGAGCCCAGCAGGTATTTGGGGTCATTTGTGCATAAATTAATAACTCATAATCATGACTAAGCATCAATATTCTGTATTTATTTTTTTCCCACTATATTTGGATATGGTTCGATATATTTTCTTCAGTTTGATGAACCTTGTGAACCCAACAATTACTGACAAATTAGCCTAGCAATGTCTAATGTGATGTCTAGATTTAATATGTGTATAACATAAACTGTAAATGGCAATTTACACTTAGAAAACATCAGCAATATTTAAAAACAAAAAAATAAACATGCTTAGATTTGATCCAGATCATCTAGAACAGTCTGGAGGTAAAACTGAATATATCTAGATTCATATTTTAGCTTCAACATATTTTACAAGCTACCAGTTTGTTTAAAGACCTGTTGAATCAATTACTTCTCTCCCATTAATACATCTGTGATAGTACAGCTGCCTGTATGGCGTAGAGCTTTGAGCTTATTTTCTTTATTTTCTGTCAGTCATCTACTCCTGTGTTTGTCACGTGTTGCATTGTAACATTGACGACATGAAGCTGAACGATAGCGCCAGATTGCAAGTTGGGTTGGGGTCTCAAATGTAGCTGTACCGGTCTGGTTCAGCCAGGTTAGCTCTCCGTTTTAGGACAGTGAAGAACGTGTGCATAAATAAATAAATAACAATGTAACAATCCCTAAAACATGCCGGGCTCCGTGGTACACAAATTAACATGATTTAAAAGAACCCAAAATAAAACATTGACATTCTGTCAAAATATCGATCAAATTTCAACCAAAGGGTTTATAACCCCTCCATCGGTTTTAATGCAGCAGGCACAATCAGTCAACAATAACTTAAACATTACATTTTTAATACCACCTGTAAATGAAAACTAAATAAATGTAATCAACTGACAGATCAGTGCACTTTTCCTGCCACATTTGAAACTACACTCGGTTATTTAGTTTTAGTCTACAGTACCCTATATGCGTCATAAAATTTGTCAGTTTGGTCTCAAAAGTACCGATTCACACATAAACATACTGCAGACTACGGTGGATTATTCATTCACACATGAATTCTCTTCAAAGTTAAAATGTTTTATGGCTCAAACGAGTTTGGAAAAACAGGATGAAGACAGATGAGCAAAAATAAATAACACTGAAATAAAGTCTGTTGGCACTGAGAACGCAGTTTCTCAGAAAAGACAAGTAGCAGGAAGAAACAGCTGCTACGTTTGAAATTCTTACAAATTCAACTCGCTGTAACAAAACCACGGAGTGCAGCTTTCAAAGATCAATGGAAGCAGCATTTACTAAAGGTTTTCAATTTGTGATTGGAGCAACAATGTGTTTCGAGTTGTAGAAAAATAAAAACTCACTGTTTCGGACTTTAAAAATTCTGTTTGTTGGATGAACCACATTAGTTTTGGAAATCCACCGAAAACTTTAAACAGATTCTGAAACAAATATTTTGTTTTCTAAAAATGTCTGTTTTCCTTTCATTTTTGGGCATCAGTTAGCTGATTTATTAGCTAACTAATGTTGATTTTTCTAACAGTTCAGTAAAATTAGCCTGAAAACAGGACGGAAACACAGAATCACTGTAAAGTGTTTCCGGACCTTTACACATGAAAGCAGTGAGTTCTAAAGGCCATCTAGGTTGCATAGAGATACTAAAAGCTAAAGCTGCTATCATGTGTGATCGAGTCTGCATGAAGAAAGCACAACAGGAAGTAGAATCAGAGGACGAGGGGAGGGAAGAGGCGACAACGAAAGGATACGTGAAAGACTGATGGAGGGAAGATGTGCTCAGACAGACTGACAGAGTCCCTTTCTAAATTAAAGTCTGTTTGCAGTTTTACATTAAAATAACACTGATTTAAAATGAGTGACTTCAAAATCGTCATTCATTCCACATGTAAAAGTTAAATAACTCAGTTTAAGGAAAATGAGATCTGATGAAATCTATCTTATTATTAATCCATTAATAATATTGAGTAAAACATCCCAATTTATTTGGCTCCAGTTACATCCCAAATGAGCCCAACATGTAATCAAATATGTTTGGATTTGTTCAGTAACGATAGATTTCACGACAAGTTGTCACGGCTGGAGAGAGAAAATGATCAGAACGTCAAATGAAACCGTCCCTGCAGCACAACCCGTTTCCTGCTGTTGATCCACAGAATAAGACTAAATACACTTGATTATTACAAGTAATTAATAACTTTACTGGGGCTTTAATGAACTATTATTTTCATTGTCGATACTTTTCCTTGATGAAGCTCTTGGTCTCTAAAACTTCAGAAAATAGTAAAATGCCCATCAAGTTTTCTTTTTTGCTCTTTTGTCGAACTAACAGTCCCAAACCCAAAGAACTTCAGTTCATTGTGATGTAAGACGAAGACATATTCACGAGTATCTAAATGTACTTGAGTCTACTGGAGCATTACATGAAAACAGGAAAAGCATTGTTGCATTTGTAATAAATATATTTCTTATATTTACACAGCCTTTTTAAAGATGTGTTTTAAACGATATTATATGAAATGTAATAGTCTGGAACAGACTTAACTCACAGACGGTGAAATAACGGATTTTGCTGCAGTGGTGGTTTGAGGAGCCTCTATTGATGTTCTGATAACTGATGAGAGGACAGGTTCACATTGTTTTAAAGTGCATCTTAAAATAATCCCCAATGTGCATTGTGAAGTTTTTACTTGCTGTAATCATTCCTCCTGTTCATAGTGGCCTTTAAAAGATAAAAATTCAATGAGAGTGATGGGGGACAAAACTCCACAGTCCCTGTTCTGTATAAAAGTATATTTCAGACTTTATTTAAAGTTCATATGAGGCTTCAGGCCGAGTTAGATTGATTTGTCGAGGTAGACAAATCTCATGGATATATTCCAGCCTTTTTTCTACACAATTCCCTTTTTTGGTTCCCTGCAGTGTTTCTTTGCTGAGCTGTGGCGGAGGGAGTGTAACACAAAGATTTATAGTTAACAGACAGTAACTTTGGAAAATAACCACTTGACTTGACTGAGACTGCTAAAAGCCTTGAATTCACTTGCATTTAGACAGGGGTCTTTATAAATGCCCCTGTGATTACATCCAGCAAAACCTGTCCCATTGCTCATATTAGCAACCATACTTTAATATATAGCTTCATAGCAATGGACATTAATGATAGTTGACAACAACTGATATTCTCTGTAAAGAAGGAAACTTTTTGCAGCCACCTATCAAGACTGCAGTGCGACAGTTTGATACTGAAATACTCATGTTCAGTCATTTAATCTGTAAACAAAGACGAAACAAAAAAGGGTGACATGTTCCCAAAATGAGCTTCTTTTGTTTGACCACCAGTCAAAAAAACTAAAAGGAAAACAGCAAATCTTCACATTTGAGAGGCTGGAACCACAGATATTAGATCAATTATTAATCAATTGATAATTCATCTTCTGTCCATTCTTCTAATGGTCTCGTCACTGAACTTGTGCTGGAAGACGTTGGTTAAAATAAACCACCGAAATGTTCCAACTGTTACTTTGAATGTCTCTAGTTTATCAGCCGTGATTTGGGATTAAGTGAAAGTAGTGATGTGGTAAAAGGATGAAGATGGCGGACCTTGACGTGTGACGTTTGAGTACAAAATACAAGCAGTTCAGTCTGTAAAGCCTGGTGGTGTCAGGTGGTGTTCTCCCTGCTCTTCACTGTCGCACAAAGAGGGCTGAGCTCAGGGTGTGCGTGTGTGCTAGCAGGTACACACACAAATAAGAAACACAAACCTGACGATGCAGCTGAACTCTTGTCACAGAATTTGTCCTGTGGTGACACATGATTCAGAAAAACAGGCACTTTGTCCAGCGTCATGGCCTGGCAAGCACCCTAATTGTTTACTGCGTGTGTGTGTGTGTGTCTCAGGTGTCTTGGTAGGGCAGGTGAAAGCAGCCGGGGCTGTCGTCGTCAGGTGACCAGAAGGAGGACGGCCTCATGTGGTGGAGCTCTCTGCGAACACAGCGAGGACACGGCTGCGCTTTCTGCCGACACTCTGCGTGGAACACGGCGCCGCAACCGTCACACCTGGAACCACCAAGGTGAACACACAGGTGAGTCATCGCGCTGTCTGTGGGAGACAGGCCATCAGTGTGTCACAATTCTGCATTACACCTCACAAAAAACACGTGAGAATGCTGAAATTAAAAGATTCTGCAGAAATCCAAAACACATATTATGATACGAAGTGACAAAACGTTTGTGAAGGCCGGTAAATGTTTTTTGAATATTAAACACTCCCACCTTGCGGTGTTAAAACTATGATGCAATGCATTACATTTCTGCGTTCTAAATTACAACAACTACTGCAGGAGTTGTGTGTGAGTTTGTAAACAGATGCTTTGATGATGTTAAATGCTTACCCCATTTACTCCAATTCATCAAGACTTTAGTCAGTTTTTAGATTCTCCTTTAAATGTGGAGGCATGAGAGAAAAACAAAGTTCTCTTCAAGAATTCATGGTAAAATTAGGTCGTTTTGGGGGTGAAGTATTCCTTGAGTATTTAAAAACTACCCCCTTGCAATTTTGTTAACAAAAATGTTGAAGAATATTCTTGACCCTTTTTCAAATCTTAGATTTCGTGACACAATTTCAGATTAATGCCAGTGTTCATTTTGAACGATGAAGAAAAAGATTTGTAGACAAAACTGTTTTCACAACAAAAACAAGACTTAAACGAAGTAAAGAGTATCCTTTGCTAACTTTGATGCAATGTAGAACATTTTTGGTGTGTCACAATTCCGTATTGCAGTGTTAGTTCGTTAACAAAGAAATATATGCATCTACACACTTCTTTCCACTTACAAGTCAGCAGAATTTAGATAGCGTGTTTATGATTTTGCAAAATCTTTCAAGCATTCATTTTGTGAGTGAAAATATTTGTTGACTTACCTTTTTCACGACAAAAACAATATAAAGTAACCTTTGAAAACTATGAGACAATGTATTACATATTTAGTCACCAAATGAAAACTAAATGACGTGAAAGACAAACGGACTAATCACTGTTAACAACCTAATTGTTAATGCAACAACCTGCATGTGTCTCACAAACTGAACATGATCCATTAAGTATGGTACCGCAGGCTGATCACATCCAGGTATTGCTCATTTCCTGCACCGACGGAGTCTGAGTAACTAAGTCAACAGCTCCACTCAGTTCCAGTAAGTACAGTAGGTAGAGCTGTTATCAGTTAAGACTTCACACCTCCTTCACAAGTCATAAAACACAACTCAACAAGGAAGGTGTGTCTGTGTGTGTGTGTGTGAGTGACAGCACAGACTGTGTGCCGGTGTGATTCTTGTAAGAATTCTAGGAATCGGTCCTGATTGCCTCTTATCTCTCTGCTGTCCGTCACTATGAGTTTAAGTGACGAGGCTCTGGACTCTGTTAACTGTCCATGTCGGGAATGAGTGTCGACACACAGCTCTCTCACATCAACTAGTGTGAGGAACAAGCTGCAGATACCCAGAGAGACAACTCACTCACACGTTTCATCTCTTTCCTTTATTCATGCAAAATTTGGTCATTCGTTTCATTGTATACTATTTCATTAAAATGTCATAAAATAAGTCATAGCATTTTAATGCCAAAAAAAGTAATAGTAGAATATGTCATCGTATAGTATGTCACGTCTAAAATGTTATATAGTATGTCACGTATAAAATGTTACGATGAAAACTGTTCACAGCATGTTCTGTTGATTACATAGAGAAATAAGAACATTGTTTCTGCAAGGAGACATTGCTGTTGAATTTTTTTAAATGTTGTTTATCTGCAGTGCTTTGTACCACTGAAGGAAAGTTTAAAAATAACGTATGTTTTCTAACATTTGGATGAACCGATCCATTGGCCCGGAAACAACCCTTTGATAAAGTCAGCAATGACCAAAATGTCTTTCCTCTCAAACTTAAATTGGTCCTCCCAAAGACAGAAGAACATGAGCAAACACTCAGAAACGCATGTAGAAACGCATACTCAACCTGAGGGCCTGGAACAGAAATAAATCGAGCTAGTAGCACAAACAGTGACATTACCACACTTTATGTCCTCTCACCCCTGAGAGTTTCCCTATGGCTCTCTACTGCTTGCTTATTATAAAAGGAGTTCATTCAGCATGTCAGTCTCAAGAGATTGTTTTGTTTGTAATGCAGGTGCTTTGCTTTTAGGTGCACTCTCAGAAGAAGAAGAGTTATTGATTCAACTCATTACCTTCTGAAGAACCTCTCCAGAAGCTTCTGCAGAACAGCATTTCTCAAGGTAGACCGAACATGAAGCAACCTTTAGAGGCAGCACAGACAGTGAGAGACACGAGCTGACACACTCAGTCCAGGAGTAGTCCCCTCCAAATGAAAATGTTTTAGCCTGAGCTACAGATGTGCTGGTCCTCAAGGTGTTTGACGCCACTTCATGAATGTATAGAAACAAGGAAACATATATATAATACCGTAATACAATAATATACTTACTGGTACTTGCATATACATGGTCTAGTACACTGGTTCTGTTTGCTCCAATACTGTTTATATGTATATACTGTATGTGTGTATGTGTATATATACCGTATATGTGTGTGGATACACATTTACTACAGTACTGCATAAACTGTTTACATCACAGTTTACACATTTTACAATAAAAGTACACTTTTATACTACAGTATTATATATATATATATATATATATATATATACATACACATACACACACACACATTGTATATTGTAGTTGCTGCACTTTTTCTGTCTTTGATTCTAATTAGAAATGTCATTGCAAACGACTACTTCTACTACTAAATCGTTGAATGTGACAATAAAGAACTTAAACTCGATATGTCCTTTGGAGCAGTGGTTGTGTCTATACACAATAGTTGTTTTGCTTTTTCATGTTTATTTGACAACCTGACAAAGATCTCTGAATGATCAAATTCACTGAAATCCTGTCTTCTCCAAACCTTTTCCACTGAATCAAGTCTCTACAGATCAAATAATGAATGTCTATGATGAATGAGCAGCCCAAACTTGTTTGGCTAAGTAAATGTTCTGCTGTTCTGTAGAGAAACATTATCTGAGGATGTGTACCTCTTAGTGGCATTCTCCTGGAAGGGGTAGATGACCTGTCTGTTGTGGCAGAGCTCACAGATAAAGCCTTTCTCTCGACACAAACTGCAGCTGAACACGTGGGAGCTGGCAAACTTGATCACCTTAGACAGGAAGGGAGCCAGTTTCCCATCGATCACCTGGAGGGTGAGGAGAGAGGGATGAACGGGGGAGAACAGAAGAAAAGACGTGGTCAACAACAATAAAGCATTAGCACTCTGCTAAAAGTCTACGTGGGTCTGAATTAGTGAGGATGAAATATGAGAACCTGAAGTGCTATTCAAGGAATTTAGTTTGGATTCAGAAAAACCTGTCAAAAAGAAGAACAAACTGCGGTTAAAGGAAGGATGTTTGCTTTTAAAACGCCTTCAAAGTATTCTCCGTCTTTAGAGTTACCAGTAGAATTAGATTTAATTAACTCGCTACAAGGTAATTAAAGGAAGCAGGACATGCATGACGGGGTCAGAAAGTCCAGCTACTGTTTGACAACAAAGATCACAATGTGCACGGTGATCGATGGTATTCAGTTAAATGTAATATATGTACACATAATACATATATAAATAGCACATTGTTGTTATACATGTCTGGCAGATCTTTTGACTTCACATTACAAAAAAACGTATTCTGAAACAGTCCGACTCTTCATGAAAGTGCTGACATGACGGAAAGGAAGGGCCATGACTTCATGGTAGATTTTGAGATCAGTTAAATGGGCTTGGAGGAAAGACTGGAGACAGGAGGAGAGGAAACTGAAGGAAGGAAGGAGGAAGACGGTGAAGGAGGTGAACGCCTTGTAATGGCAACGCTTGGCAAGTTTCTTTAAGAACTCAGGCGTGGGTTCTGGCGGCGGGGGGGGGGGGGCTGCAGTTGTATTGTAGTGAATAGACAGTGGATGACTGAAGAGGACAACACTGTTAGTGAAAAGACACGCTGTGCAGAATCTCACAGAGATATAAAACTGAATATGGTTGTTTTGTCGAGTCATGTTAACAATGCGGTGTATGTGAGACACAGAGTATAAGGTTGGAGAAAGACTGCGGTAGAGATACAATTTACAAGAGAGATCTTGAGAGAGAGAGCGAGAGAGCTTGTATTCAGATACAAGTGGTTCCACCTGGCAGAGCTCTGGACCTCCCAATTATAACCTCCTTCATGCTGTTTGTTACACGACGAGGAGAAGAGGAGGACGAGGAGGACAAGGAAGAAAGCACACAAACAGAGGAAACATGGAGGAACACGGATCCTGTTTACAGTAAATCATAGACTGAGATTAAATGGCCTACACTGAAGGCTTTTACTATAACAGACTTTACGTACAATCTTGATATGAAATGATCAGTCTCAGACCAACATGAGGGTCGTGTGTCCGATCAAATCTCACTAAAAACAAGATATATTCCAGTCAGCCTCTGATTCGACTTTTACAGTAAAACTGATTAGTGATTATTCATTTGGTGTTGTTTTCAAACACTATGCACTGGGCAAGATAGAATGTCCCAATATTAGTCCAGACCTCTACATTCGGCCTGGGTGATAGGGCCAAGATCAATCTCCATATAGGTCATTTCATATCTCGATGACAATATAAATCTCCATACTGCACGTTATTCTGTAATTCCATGATTAAATAGTCCATACAACATTAACAAATGATGAAGCTTATACTTGTGTACGTATACTCCTGTGTGAATGAAATACTTGACAAATGAAATATTAGTATTTTGTCCTTTATAAAGATCTTTAATTTAAAAAGCGGTTTCAAGGAAAATCATAGAGAAAAAATATAAATATATGTCCATATATACATCATTGCTGTATTTCTTGATGAAACAACAGTTTAGCAATCAGCGAGCAAATCCTTCAGTGTCCATAGCTCTGGTTGTATGGAAAACTCACTGAGTGACGACAACCACAAATTGTCATTTTAAAATTTCTGTTTGTGAACAAATTATACAAACAAGTGCTTTAGGGATGCTGGTTTGGCACATTTATTTCTAGCTGTTACGCTAAGTTATGCTAAGCTAGGCTAGCTAGATTGGTAACAAGGTTTGATACAGGCTGCTGGTGTGTGATGAGATCTGAACTTTTATTCAAACATGGTCTCGACAGATGTTTTCTACGTAGGAAATGGTTCCGACATCATGTCTTACGCACACTGAGAACGTTTTGTTTCAAAGGAAAATTCCACAGTGTATCTCCAAGTGTCCCTAATTCTATTTTTGCGTCTGTATGTGAGAACAAGTCCTGTACAAATGATGAATGTTATATGTGTCCCCACACTAAACCTAAGGAGCCCCGCTCAGTCCGGTCCAGCCCGGTCCGCATGACGAATGGCTCTCCTGATGGAGGCTGGCAGGCTCGGTAATTAAGGCCCTCTATAATTGGACTGGGCAGATTCAAACGACTGGCAGCACAGCTCTGGTGGCTGCTGGGTACTCTAGAGGGACGGTGGGAAAGATGAAGGGCGGCACAGGAAGATGGCTGGACGGGGAGGGACGGAAGTAAACGGACAGGAGAGAGCAATATAAAGAAAACAACGTATTGTACATGTATGATGCCTGGACCCAGTCATATATCATAAATTGATCAAAAAAGAACTGGTCTGTGATATTATCAAATTCATTTCTCTAAAGTCGCAAATACTTTCCTCCTTTAAAAAAAATAAAAATAAATAAATGTCCATATATTTGCCATACTGCTTGCTATAAATATCCGCTGACTATTTTATTTGCTACTCCAAAGTACCAAAGCCCCGTTGGGTCACACTGGGACAATCATTCAGGCAGGAACCTAAATTTCAACCCTATTAATTTGCACACTTGCTCGCGTCCAACAAGGACAACTATGAAGTCAAATATTGATGGCTGTCCCGAGTGTCTGGGCCAACCAGCAGCGAGCCCGCTGGCAGACCTCTCAGTGCTCCGATGGGAGTTCAGGGTCGGCTGGCTCGGTCTAACTTCTGTCTCCACAACGGACAGGGTTTGTTGACATGTGGATCCCGCAAAACGATTAGAGTCCCTATGAGGGGGTCGGCAGTCGGCACAGGCCCCGAGATAAACTGAAGGGGTTCTGAGATGATTAACAGGATGAGAGAAAATAAATATATTCTGTTAGACTACTGTTTCTCTAACTTGTATTTTCGTTATTTTTCCTAGATGGTTTAATGTCTTCAGGTGTCTAAAATGATTCAAAGGAAACAATCTGAGAATGTAAAAGAGCTCTTTGATGAGGGGTTGAAAGCAGACATTGCTCAAAAAGGTTAGGAACAGCTGCCACTGACGTAACAGTGTGACTGCAGGTTTCATGACAATACATTTATGACGACAATATTCCTTTAAAAAAAAATCATCTCCATTGTGGAAACACAAACAAGAATGCTCAAAGTTACAGATTTAGTTCCTGATTTTCATTTAGTTCATGGAACAAATGGAAAAGAGCTGACATCTCTGATTCGGGTCAGTGTACCCTTATTAAAACATTGCAGAGGAAAAAAACAAAACATATGTCAACAGAATATGTTGTGGATTTCAACATATAAAAGCATGTGCAAGACAACAGTATCAGTACCGGGATTAAAAAAACAATGTTTATTGTGAACAGTGCAATGTTCACAATATGATTCTGGTGCAGCCGACAGGACAACACCCCCCCCCCCCCCCCCCCTTAATGCTCTTCCCCTCCAAACCCCCCCAACACACACACACTTCACCTCCTCTCCCTCCCTCCATCCTCTTAAACTCCTCCCCCTGCAGTTCAACCTCTTTTTCTGCTCCATGCAGTCTTTGTGCTCCAAAACCTCCTAATCCCCTAAAACTGCTGTTTAACAGCCGTTCGCCTGCCCTCCCTCCCTCTCTCTCTCCCTTCCACTCTCTCTCTCTCTGTCTGTCTCACACACACTGACTACCACAGCTCCATTGAGGAACTAGGAAGCCAGCTGGGATTACATGACTGGAAAGACCAGCTCTGTTTGGATAACACTCACTCACTCACTCACTCACTCACTCACTCACTCACTGAGAAGACTTGATGTTGATTGTCACTGTCCGCATCCTCGAGTCTCGAGGTTCCACAAATCTTTGAGGAACATACCGGATGATATATTTTTTAGATTAATAAAGAAACTCTAAATATGTGTCTATGTCAAGTATTAAATGAAAAGCAAACAGTTTCTGTTAAAAGTTAACAAAATTAAATAATGAAATAAAAGTAGCTAAATTGCAATTGCAATGATACATCAGTATCGGTGTTGTGTGTGAGCCTGTGCTTCAGTGATCTGAGAGGACTTGAATCAAAGGTAGGCGAGTCCAGAAAAGAAACGTGAGCTTTTCAGTTGTTATCAGATGCTGTTAGCGCATTTTGCCAAAGTTGTGCTGCAGGAAAAAAGTTGAAATGACTCTACAATGACGACATCTACAATTCAGCTATATAGAGATTATTACACAGAGTTGTACATTCCTTTGATGGACAGGTAGATCTGATGACTCACTAGCCCAAGGCTTTGGTGGAAGAATAAGCCCTCAAGCTGTGCCATAGTTAAACCATATACAACTCAGCTGATGTTGGCCAAAAAATGTTTGTACAAATACGAAACAACATGCCACTAAAGTCAATTTGACGCTGAAGTTGGTCGTGGACGCTGAAATTAACTGGCTACTTAAAGGTTCACAAAACTGAATCCAGAGCACATCTATTGCCTCCACACGGCTCTCAACATGGCGACGGCTGAGCCGGCGGTTAGCAGTAACAGTGCTTACGGTGCTAACAGTGCAAACAACCGTAACAGTGCTTAAACAGTGCTTACCTGAAGGGGAGGTGGAGAGTGGGCCTTACGCTTCTGCAACGACAGCGTTTTCAGCATTAACCCTTCATACCAGGTCAGAGCGGGTCGGCCGGTAGCCAGCCAGAGAGAATCGCATGCACTAAGAGGCGGTGGGCTATGTAAACAAAGCAATGAGAAGCTCAGATTACAACACACACAGACGGAGTGTGACTTCTCTGCTTCGGTATAAATTGCTCCACTATATCTTTACATAGCTATTGGGTGTTTGCTGCTACATCAAGTCTTTTAAATTTAGAATTTAGCAGCTTTCATTTCTTGTCATTTCAGACATCAGTGCTCTCTGGTGGAGAAAAAGTGTCAACATTGCATTGCTGACACTTTCTAAATCACGATAAACCTACAGACAAAGAGAGGTCCATGAGCTTAGTTAAAATGCCTTTATTAGTTTAGGGCATATCAAAGTAAAAATATACAAAGAGAACGTCGACCAGTCACCTCAAACCTAGTTTGGTATTTCTGTACTGCAACTTCTTTTTACTTATTGGATTCTGAATATATATTGATACCGTGCGGTGCAAGAGTATTAATATACTTCTAGCTGTAGTTGAAATGTGGTTGCAAGAGGTAAACATTTGTTACCCAATTTCCAGGATAATGAGGATGATTTTCATGTTGCCCAACTTGATCCGATCATATAACTCTAACACCGTGCATATGAGGGTAAAAGCTACTTTTAACATTTACTTAAGAGGCCACTGTGTCTGGACAAGTGTGAGTGGAGAGGGATGCCTGGCACAGAGAGAATGCCAAAGTATCACTGTGGGAAGCCTGCTGCACGCACACACAAAAACACACGCGCACACACACACACTTACTTTGCTACTTTAGTCCTCACATAAAACCCTAGAAACAATCCTTAAAACCAGCAGAGGAAAAGGGCAGAGCGTCCTTAGACAAACACATATGTTTTCCCCAAATGAACTGGCTCCTAATGGGGGATATGGGTGGAGGCTATTTGTCGGGAGGTGAATAGACTTAGTGTGGTCCAGGGTTTAGCCAGGGGAGTTTAGCCTCCACTGACCTCTGAGCTGGAACAAAAAAAGCCACGTTGATTAAGAGCGTCATTTTATTCAGGAGGTGAATCAAAAGAAACAAGCTTGTTAATATGGAAAACCAATTAAGGGGCAGAGTGCTTGAGATACTCGGAGAGAGGGGGGAGATGGGGGAGGTTAGAGGGGGGAGGGAAGGCGAAGAGGGAGCGGTGCAGTCTCTGCTTATTGTTGAAATTAGTGCTAAATCACGAGTTTGGTGTTTATGAGTAAATCACAAAGTTTAGCAGCGACAGAGAGTGAGGCGCACACACACACACACACACACACACATAACACATGTGTGCTGAGCGTGTGTGAGGCCAAGGGGATGTCGGGAAGAATGGAGGGATGTCACGCTTTGTTTTTCTGCCTGTTGATTCTGAATGTAACCAATTAGTGAAGCAGAGAGACACAGAGTGTGGGAGTGGAGGAGGAGGACGAGGAGGAGGAGGAGGCCCAATCTCTTTCACCGTGAGTCTGTGGCCGAGCTCTGAGTCAGAGAAGGGGGGGTTGAAAGAAGAGAAATGGGGCAGGGTACAACATAATGAACATAATGACAAACAAAAGAACTTTTCAGTAATTCGTGGTCGCTTTCCTCTGACCCCCAAACTCAGTTCGCGGACTAGATACTGAACCGCTGAAAGGCCAGGCTGTTTCCTTTTTTAATGATCACTGCTAAAAAAGAAAAAAAGAATTTCTCTACTTTCATGTTAAACTGAAGACATTTAAATTGTCCAAAAACAGAGTTGGGCGGCGTAACTGGCATTAGCGGCAGGCATGGTAGAGATACGCCGTTTGATAAGAAAATCTGCTGATTAGATAAGCGGCAGAGTTAAAGATTTTCACAATGCCAGATATGAATTCTTTCCACCGACACCATTGTTTTCTTGGATCAGGACACTTGAAAGAGCTAACCCGGCTATTAGAGGGTATTACCCTCTCTTAACACTGTTATGACATGGGCTCTTGCCAGAGATACAAGGGAGAGGTTGTACACTATGTAAGGCCAGCAACATTCTATATTTTTCAGTTTTTCCACAAATCAAATAATAAACAATGCATTAGTTTGTCTCTCAGTATTCTTTTACTGCAGCACCTTTAAAACCAAGTCACAAAAATAATGTTTCATCATAAAAAAGGAAATAGCTTAAAAACCTACTAAAGCAATCGATTATCGGGCATTCAGAACATGTTACATTGAATTTGTTGGAAACTACTTTAAGCGGTGGATCAATCCATATTTGGTGCTCTAGTGCAGTGGTTCTCAACTGGTCTGGCTGCGGGACCCACCATCACCCCTTAATGACAAGCCGGGACCCACGACCCAAATTATAGATATATATAGATATATATCATTTATATATATATATATATATATATATATAATTTGGGTAAATCTATATTCAAGACGTCTAGTAGTAGTCACGTCTCTGTGTAGTAAACAACTGTCAAATCAAATAAAGAAAGCACATCAATTATATTTTAACAAATATTATTCTCATTTTTCAAAGTTAACTGGATGGATTATAAATGCATAGAAATACATGAATACATGTTCTTCTCATTTCAATTAAAATAACAGCTGGATTAAAAAATAAATGACATGATGAAATTCAATTTAGAAAAAAATATGTTCACTGAATTGCCCTGCAGCTTTAAATGCAGTTCATTCAGGGTGAAGTGAAAAATCCACAATATTATATTTTTCTCATCTTCCAAAAAGAGAAATTAGTGTTTGAAGAATTCACCTCTATGAGTCTGTCCAGTCAGAGTGTAATGACCATCTCTCTGGCCATTTCTCTCTTTTGGAGATCGTCCTATGATTTGACTTTCACAACCCTCACCTCAACAGTCCTGCTCTGCTATCTATATCCTCATCTCTCCCCCGTGTGTTACGGTGTGTGTACATCTCACTCAAGTCAGGAAACTTGTCAGAATACCCATATTTGATTGGCTGAGCTTCATCACGTGATGTGATTCACAACGCATTGGTCGGTGTTTTTCCTGCACCGCTGAACAAGTGCCGTAAATGCTGGAATAATTCCGCTGCATAAAAAATGCCCTTCAAAATAAAATCACAACTTTTTTTTTGTCAGGCAAAGGCCCACTGAAAACGACTTTTGGGTCGCGACCCACCAGTTGAGAATCACTGCTCTAGCAAGTATTTGGGGCAGCGGAACAGTGTACGAGTGATTGAGTTAAAATAAACTACAGTGTGTGTTCACAGTAACGAAGTAATGTGCTATCAAGTGCAACAGTGTGGCTTTGAATAGTTTTTGTACAACAATGGTTCCTCATGGCTGGCAAACACTTTCAAGCTAACTAGCTAACTTATTAGCCTAGCTGCTGTCTACTACTGTACTCTAATGTCTTCTTTTTTATCTTTTACGTGGAATAAGAATTTAACTAATGCTTTATTATAACAACAGATGGAAAAGAGTGGGATTCTGTCAGCTAATGTAGCTAGCTAGCAAATGTTCTCTAAAATGGCGATATATATATATATATATATAAGATAAAATAAGATAAAATAATTATCTAAACTAATACATATCATAAAAAAGGTTCTTTGAGAATCAGTCCGGTCTGAGGTCTAAAACGAAAACTGATTAATGCAACGTCAATTTAGTTTCAGTTCATGTTAGACATGTGAATGGCGTCACTATTACTGTACACATAAAAGCATGTAAGCATGTGTGTGTGTGTACCTGCTGCAGGTCAGCCATGGAGTACAGGTGGATGTGCTGTAGCAGGTATTCCCTGGGGAAGATCCTGTGAAAAGACATAAGAGAAACATGTCTTGATACGTCATTCTCTGTGAAGCAGGTCATGTGTCACAATATTCAGCATATTCTCTTAAATGCCACAAAAAGTAATCAACACATTACCCGGTTCTATCAAAATAATAACCACAATTCTCAGCTTCCTTTACCAACAAAACAGGTCAAGGTAAAATAAATTATCTTTTCTTGTCACTGTTTCAATATGTTATCCAGACAAACCCCATTATGTGCTACGACGTACACAATAAAGAACAGAGTACACTAAATCGTGCCACTAAGGCAGAACAACTTAGTTTGGAAACGAATAAATACAACAAAAAACATAAACCGAGAAAATGTAATGAATGATAATAAAGTACAATTTCACATATATGAATGTGCATTTCGTTCATTATATCCAATAAAATTGACTTTAAATAGAATTTATGAAATATATTAGCAATCATTTAAGCCTGTCAATTATAGACATATACTGTATGATCTGCCAGACATACGAGTTCAAACTGTTTCATGCTTTTAATGTTGTGACTAAATTGGTGTTCAGCTAAATGTAAATTTAGGTTCTTATCTGTCTGAGCTATAGGTGACCGAATGCCTGAATAAATACAACTCTGATTAAACACAAACTGTAAGCACAAATGCAACTTGAAGCCTAAATTTTCTTTATAAATTAAATTGTGCAGGCCAGTTTTAAAATAATGAACTCAATCTTTGAACTCAAACGTTTAAATATGGAAGACAATGGTCACATAAATATAAGCATTACATTGACTTGATGTTAAACCACCAGTCAATATCAATCTGGGAGTCTGATGCACTCCATCTTCAAACAATATGTGACAGGACTGTGTGTGCGTGTGTGTGTGTGGCCTCCTCTGAGACCACTAAGATGGATGGCACCATGTTAAATCCTGTCTAAGCTGTGATGAGTGTCACCAAAACACAAGTATGTGCGTGTATTCATATGTGTGTGTGTGTGTGTGTGTGTGTGATCCAGACACCTCATGGTGATAGGCACCTGATAAGCTACTCTGTTAGGTATGTTACCAATGGTTACCACAGCAGCATTCACAAGACTACAAACAAACAAACACACACACACACACACAGGTCCAATAATCAAACACAGACTGGCTCCTTGTTGAGTGTGTGGTCGGTGCCAAGATGAACACACCTTAAAAGTGTGTGCCGATCTTGATAAACGTACTTGAAAACTAACACATTTTAGGATTAGATTACAAGCAGAAGATACACAGATTCATGCATATATGCAAACACACACATATGACAACGAATAATAGTATTTGCAAAAGACCGGATGGTATTTAATTCCATATTTCATTTCACTATCCTCTGTGTATTTCTACTGCAGCAGACACACCTTTGATTCAGATTTTGTTTCCACTCGGTGATTATGATCGTGAAGGAGGGTCTGACCTGAGTAAGTGTGTGCGAACCTGCAGATGTAGGATGTCCTGCAAATAAGTGTGTGTGTGTGTGTGTGTGTGTGTGTGTGTGTGTGTGTGTGTGTGTGTGTGTGTGTGTGTGTGTGTGTGTGTGTGTGTGTGTGTGTGTGTGTGGAAAAAACAAACACATTATAATCTAATGCAAACCAAAACTAAATCTTATCTTTGTTGAACATAACGTTCAACTTGTGTTGACACAGTGTCATGGTTGAAAAATGCTTTCGGATGCTGTAGGTTTGTGGTGTTAATGTTTTGAATGATGCGATTAGTATAAAGTCCATCGAAATGAAAGTTTCTGTAGTTCTACAAAAAAAAAAAAACACCTACATTGGCAACTTGCTCTTACCACTACTAGTATACACGACCTCCTACAACTACAACTTATCCTACCACTACCTTAACCACCTAGTACATCTTCACAACCTCCTAATAAACACTTTAGACACACTAAGAACCACCTTGTACATCCCAGCAAAGACTATAAAAGACCTATTAACACCACAGAAACCAATTATTACACCACAGCATACAACAGACCCCCCCCCCCCCAACCCCCAACAACCACAAATATGTGCCTAAACCATCACACAGCGTCATGGCAAGTGCTGTTTGCTTTTTAATCACTTCTTCATAACATTTTGGTTATTATATGACCAAACCAAGAAATCTTGTATACACAGACATAATTATTCTGCAAAAAAGCCATAATAAGTTATATCCTCACTTATATAAATGAGAACATACATACACACCTCAATACTAATAAATCCCCCCCAAAAAACTAGAAAGAAAAATAAAATAAACAATCTTTCTGAAAAAATAACAGATGATCACCCAACAATTTCCGACACCTTGGCAAACACGAGTAATTATCTAGCAAACTCGGGGCAGTGACTCACTCCCAACCCGAAGTGCAACCTGTTTTCCGGCAGAGAACCATGGCCTCAGACTTGGAGGTACTGACTCTCATCCCGATCGCTTCACACTTGGCTGCAAACCGCCCCAGTGCGAACTTCGGGTCACGTTCTGAAGGAGCCAACAGAACCACGTCATCTGCAAAGAGCAGAGACCCAATAAATCCAACACTCTCCTCCATGAAAATCACAGACAGGATTGGTGACAAGGGACAACACGCACTGGAAACATGTTTGACTTTATGCAGACTATACAGCCAAAGCTCTCACTTTGGGGATACAAGGGCCGGATGGTTCGTAGCAACAAGCCCGGTACGCAATAATGCTGCAGTACCCCCCCACAGGACTCCCCGGGGGACACAGTCGTAAGCCTACTCCAACTCCACAAAACACATTTAGATTAGTCATTCCCATGACCCCTCCAGGGTAAAGACCTGGTCTACTGTTCCACGGCCAGGACAGAATTCGCATTGCTCCTCCTGGATCTGAGGTCCGACAGTCAGTCGGAGCCTCCTTTCCAGCACCCTGGAATAAACTTTGCCGGGTTTGACGGCCTCCTTCACCGCTGGCGTCCACCAGCAGATCCTTAGGTTGCTGGACTGACAGGCACCGATGACCTTCCGGCCACAGCGCCGAGCAGCCGCTTCCACAGCGGACGCTTTGAAACCAAGAATAGCAACCTTGAAATAACACTCTAATATCCACATCAAATCATCTCAGGAACAAAACAAAAACAACTCACCGTTTCAAGTGACACACATACCGAACGTTCGCTTTCTTAGCTCGCTAACTAGAGCTGATGAAATCTGCTAGAGACAGTTGTCATTTAAACCAACAAAATGAACAGTTGCTGGCTAGAAATGAGAAGCCTTTTGTTTACTTCTGTCTGAAATCAAGGATTGTTCCGTTGGTAAATCTGCAACCATTGTAAACATTATGTAGCATGCTACAGGAACATATAGCACAGTACATGCTATATGCACCAATATAGCACGTACCATGTTACATTACCAAAAGCCTTCTGTCATTAAGACATTAGACCTGCCTCATTCACCACAAACAATTACCTAATTCCCTGAGATTTATTCATACAGTCACCAAACTTTGACAACAAAACAACAAAAGGCAGCTTGTATACTGAATATTAGGCCGATCAAAGATTACTTTGCAAAGCTATCAAAGATGTAATCCCCTGTTAATGTTTGAGAAGTGCTGCACAGGGCCAAAACTATAGTGCTCTCTGACCTACAGACTTTGGTGCCTCATGTGGTTGTGAGTGCGATTGAGTTTCCATGACTTTATGCATGCATGCAACAGACATCTCCCTTCAGATCCCCCCCCCCTCCTCCTGAAGTAGACTGATGACTAGGGAAGGTTTTAGCGCCACGGCCCTCATCAATCCTGCAGTGTTTGGAAGTGGCGGGGCACCAGCCGGCACTGGCTAATGGGACAGGAGTAAACACAGAAGGAAATGATGCTGCTCGTCTCTGTGTTGCAGTCGGGGACGACTAATATGGAGGTCAGAGACAAAAACATTTCAATCGTGGCGGACATTAAAACTCTCATTGAAGACCAAAAACAATGATATAATAATCAGATTTCATCTTCTGTTGACATTCATTGACAATCAGTGTGTTATTCAGAATCTATAGCTGGCATCTGACATATGTAGCCTTTAACATTTTGTCTGTAATGTATACTTTTTTGACAGCTTAGTGAAATTATTTATTGATATACTACTTATCTTTATTTGTGGTAACTGTGAGGAGTACAAAAGCACAAACAAAGCACAAATGATAGAAATAGTTTAACGTAATATAAAGATTTGAATATAGACCTACTAGCAAAATGTTTTTTCTTTTACTTAGCCGGAAATTAAAAATCAAATGTAACAATTAGATTTCAGTTTGAATTGCATTACTGTAATCAAAAGGGTTAACCAAATTCTTTTCAGAAACAATGTTCATGTTACTTTGGATAATCCACAGACCTGGCTGTGAACAGTCATTTTTGGAATAATTTATACCAAAAAATAAGTCTCTAAAAATGATTGGCATGGTTAGATACCGTTACTGGTGGGTGATGATCATGATAGAGTATTAATTACATTCCAGCCTGTCTGCCGAGGTGGATGCTTCTCCTTTAGAAATACTTGGATCAGAGTGTATTAGTGACCTGGACAAGGATCATCCATCAGCTCACAGACAAAGCTTTCAGTGAGGGACCCCGCTCAGATAAACAGTACCCCCCCACCCACCCCCGATCATCACACACATGAACATGTGCACACACAGGCGCACATCCTTTATGTGTATGCAGTGTATAAACAGACAGGAATGCATGCAGAAAAAAGTTATGGCAATACACATGCATGCACTCAGACACACACATGTAAACACGGATCATACGGGGAGATGTTAACAGCCTGTGTCGTCCATCAATCACCAGAGGAATAATAACAGGGTATCAGTCAGTATGAGCTCCTTGAAGGTGCTTGTTGTTGCTCGTTTTAAAATATATTTTCAACCTATGTGCAGGTGAATAAGTATCATCTTTTAAAACTCTATACAAATCACATTTCTAATATGTAAAAGATGTGTGTTAAGAGCCTTAATATTGCCTCAACACCACAATAGACTTCACCGCCAACCTACCTTCGTCTGAGGTCCTCTGCAACGGTTGCTCGGCAGCTGAACAGGTAGGCACGCAGCGACTGGAGCTGCTGACGGAGACGCAGCACCGTGCTGAGAGGCTCACAGTGCTCATACAGACAAGGGTTGAGCTGCTGGACGTCCAGCAGAGGCTCCTCGTACACAAACTCCAGGAACTCCTTGGCCTGTTTAGACACCTGGAGGAGCACATTAGAGTTTCCATCAGGGCCACTGCACCAAGGACAGGAGACGAGAGGGACAATACCCAACAAGCTGGATGTCCCATGGTTGTAATTTGGTTGATGCGGGGCTAAGAATCCGTACTAAAAAGCCTCTGAGACGAGAAAAAGCATCAGCAAGCTACCCTGCTGACCCTCGAGTCGCTCATAAGAAGTTATAGATCAATAGTAAGAATCATATTTTGAGAGACGGTGGTTGTTTTTTCATTTAGTTGTGTGTGTATGTGTGTGTTTTCTCCCACCTTGTGCTTACTGGTGTCCCAGTTGTGCAGCAGACGTGCTGGGATGAGGAAAGAGTTGTCCTGATGGCAGCTCTGGCAGTAGTACCAGCCGCTGTAGTAGCACACCTTTGCCTTTCCTCTGGAGAGACCGACCGGACGCTGACAACCTGAGGAGAAAGTCGTCGGGTAAGTATGTGTGTGTGTGTGTGTGTGTGTGTGTGTGTGTGTGCTTATATCTCATTAATAAACAAATATATGACACTCGAGAGTCTCTGAATCAGGGCTCGACATTAACAGTTGCCAGGTTGCCATTGAGTACCAATCCATGGCCTTTGGTTCCCATTAGTGGCACCTGCTTTTTAACATGAAAAATAAGAAAACAGGAAACACATTTTCCTTAATACATTTTGTGTTGCATTCGGGATATTTGAACATTGCAATTACAGCAATTACCGTATATTTAAACAACCATTGCATCATCATCTTTATGACTGCTGGCTTATCACCCGACCTTTGAGTGTGGCCTTTAGGAACAGCCATAAACACTTCTGTTACTTGGTCACCAATTTTAGACGAAAACTATAGTCTGTTGTATTATTGTGGTATGAATCTATCTTTATATGTCAACACAGCAGACTTCAATGAGAAAGTGATTTGTAGACCTAAAAGTCCAACAGAATGCTACAATTGCGTGGGTGCATTTACTCGCACCCGCCAACATCACAAACCAATGTGCAAATCGATTCAACGGACAAAGAACCAGATGAACCGAAACGGAAAAACCGTAAGGAGATTTGTGAAGTCTTGGGAGGAAAAGTATCCCAGCATCTTTGAGCTGGATGGAAAGAAGAAGAATTCTGTTTTGTTACTGTAATAAAGCTTTTCTTCTGTCAAATTGACATCATTAAGCTGATGTATAACTGCATGGTATCGTGAGTAAAAACAAAACAAGTGACTAAAAATGGCAACCGCATCTTCAGTTTCGCCAACCACTTCTAAAAGTTATTGTTGAGCCCTGCTGAACGTCTCTTTAACCACGAGGAAAGCATTTAAACCACTTTTAAGAAAGTGTCATGAGTGGAAATCAAACCAACACAACAATCTTCTTAATGTGGAACAAACACGGCTGTGTGCTGAGGTGTTGCACAAGTCTGTGCTTGGTGTTAACAGTCTGCTGGAGCCAAGATCAGGAGATCACAAAGGTTGTAGAGCAAATGACTTGGCGTTAATATGTGTCAGTTTATTGCCCCGCACTGAATACTGTAAGAAATTTGAGCAAAAAATGGGGTGTTTAGTAGATATAATAAAAGTGTTTAATAATTAATAATTAAGAATTCATAATTTGTCATAATCATAAGTGTATTGGGAATGCATAATTAAGATAAACATAAAGTGTTGTAGGATTAGGAGCTAATAAGACATGAAGCTTCTGCCAAGTTGCAGAAGTTTAGCTTTTATACTGAAGGATTATCATAGAAGGGAGTAAGTCATAACTGACAGGATTTGAATGTGTTAGCTGCTCAGGGAGAGAGAGATGTGGAGACAGGCGTTTACTGAGGTGTGTAGAGAAGTTAGCTAATAAAAATTGAGATAGACAGAAGGGGAGGAGTCGCGAACAAATATGTGGGGGGGGATATAGAAAAGAGTTTTTCTCTTCCGGTTATTTTAGGGTCCTGGGGAAGACGTGTTCTCCTGGGACTGGGAAGAGTTTTTTCCAAAGTGGGTTAATAGTGTAATATTTCATGAGATTAATGTACACCATTGTATAACTGTAATTGCAACAGCAGGATTACAATCCTTTTTGACGGTAAACCAGTTTCGGTAACGTTTTTAGCGCTGTGTGACTGAAAAGCTATCAGTCCACGTGTGCTGGCCTGCTCCACTCTCATCGTGAGGAGTTTTTTTCCTCCACAATACCACACTAATCCAGCCGAGTAAACCCGCTGATAATAAACCAGATAGTCCATGTTTAAAAAGGCACTCGGAAGATAATATGTTGTATCGTGGTGGATGTAACCGGGACAAAATAACTGGGACAGCTGATTTTACTGAATTGTATGGACATGGAGGTGTTTTCTTAAGGTCAAGTGTGTGATCTCCAACCTGTTTTTTTTTAAAAGTTTTACAGTTAATAGAAAACATGTACAGCACACAAAACAATAAACTGATTTTGGAAAGAAATCGAAACATAAGCTCTGCATTCACCACGAGCAACCGAGAGACACCGAAAAGTTCAAAATGTGTTTCTTCAAGAAACAGCAGTCAATAATTCAAGTCAACAAAGACATTACACTTGTCTGAGTGCTCACATCGACAAAGCAAACCATCAGGTACCTTTTTGCCCAGACTTTCGCATCTTTGCAACACTCTGAATGTCTCCCAGGTCTGAAAGTGTATCTCCATTAAACAACCATTGCATCACTCCCCTCTTTATGACTGCTGGCTTCTCACCCGACCTTTGAGTGTGGCCTTCAGGAACAGCCATAAACACTTCTGTTACTTGGTCACCAATTTTAGACTAAAACTATATTCGAGTCTGCTGTATTATTGTGGTATGAATCTATCTTTATACGTCAAGTCTCTATCCACAAAACTAAATGTGGTGTTCTCTCTGGAGGAGTGCATAAATGATGTTATGTTTGACTGCTGGTGATGAGCTATTTCATCATGGGTTGTTATATGCTGGCGATTCAGGGAATATCAAAACCATAACTTTTGGTTAAGTCCACCTAATTTTCATATGTCCACACCCACCATCAAACTCCCGAATCCACATGTACATCCTTCAGTATGTCTAAAGCTGTGTGCAATATTTTACGGATTATTTTCCTCCTCTTGTTCAGTGCATCTTCTACTATTAATATCCATGTTAGCCTAAATCTACCTGCCTTTCCCTTGAAGCTATCCCTCAGATAACAGAGTCCTGGTTCTTCCAGTAGTCACAACACAGCAGACTTCAATGACAGAGTGTTTTGTAGACCTAAAAGGCCAACAGATCCTCAGCTCCATTCAGCCCAAAAGCTGCCCCACTGCAGGCTTTGTCTTCCCCGACTCTTTAAAGTTCACTCCTCGCCCAAACACCCGGACCTGGTCTGTGATCACACACACACACACACACATACAGCTGAGTGCCACACCCTATGCGACAGGTGTCCCCTATCCAGCACCATCTCGGAGGACGTGGGGCCTGGAGGGAAAACAGCGAGCGAACAGAGGTAAAGAAGAAAAGAAAACGGGAGATTGTTATCACGGTTTTAGAGAACAGAGAGCTACAGAGAAGGCGAGCGGCAGAGAAAGAGAGACGTGTGTCAGCCTGTTTGTCAGTGGTGCTTCAGAAACAAGCACAACGCACACTGACAAAGGGGAAAAGGAAAAAACAGGCTGAATGAGTAAAAGGCTATTGAGAGATGAGAGGAGCGACGGAATCGCATAAAAGAAAAGACCGAGATCAAACAAGGACAGATGAAGGCAGACAATGAAAGAAGAAAAAAGAAGTCAGGTCAACTGCTTTTATATCATAGACGAGAATCTGATGTCTGAAAAAAACAGATGACGGTCTTATCAGCACTGAGAGCTGAGATGAATCCGCTTTAAAGTTGGAGCATCAGTCAGCCACGAATGAACCTCGATAAACAGATTCTGCATTGATTTGTAGAATCCAAGATTTTAAATCAAAATTGTTCTGCTTTCTGTTTACAGTCTGAGTAGTATTGACCAATCACGTTCCAGCAGGCTTCGGGTGAATGCAGGTAAACAGTCCGTGTGGAGAGCAAAAGAGGCAAAACGCATTGGCTGGAATGCAATCTTAGAACCCACTAGCTACCATGTGACGATGATTTTGATTTTTATTGGTTCAAAATTAGCTCGCAAACTGATCATACATGTCGTCTCTCAACTCCAACTCCAGTCTCACGTCTCAAGTTGATAATCAGATTGTAAACAACAAGCAGCGTGCGTAAAAGGAAGTCTTGGCCCAGATATCCACTAGCTACACCAGATCCCCAAAAATATAGTCCCTTGCCTCCTGAGGCTTGTCATCATCAGACCAATAGCCAATGGGTTCAGAGATTGAGCCACATATAGACCGAATGGCGGACTGGACTAGAGTTGTAACCATCGATTAAATAACCTGTTGATTGATTTATACATTATTGATTCATCCTTTGGTGAAAGTGAAAAAAGGTGAAGTCTTGACCAGTAGTCAAAAAACTGGTTCCGGTTTATTACAATTATTCAGTTTTTGGTTATCCAATTTATTGATGATAGTAATTTGCTGATCGATGCAGATATACAAAAATTACAAATATATCGGTATTGTATTTATTGTCGATCAGTAAGTTCAAAGATATTAATAAGCATTGTCTTGATTTTGCCGACACTGTAATCCAATCTCACTATGCAAAATAGGTGGGTGGGGCTGGCAGACTTGCCAATAAACATGACGTGTCCCACCCAGGTTGAAGGGAAGCTACTGTATGTGTGACATGCATACAGTGTGGACGGCGAGGGGCGTGAGTGACAGATAAGACATCACCTGATCACAGTGGAGAAGTGGTCCAGCACTGGTGCTGACTCAGCAAACCCCTCTCAGTGACATGGTCCTTAACTTAAATATTTAAGTTATAGAATGTGGCTAAACTGTGCAAACTACATTTATATCCGTCAGACATTTGATCACAGTGCGAGTCAGACCACCTCCAGATGTGGTCTGGCTGTTGTGATCGCATTCTGATTGCAATGCTTTTCTGCCATTTTCACTTTATCCCTAAAACCCTTTATTGAAGAGCTGTGACAAATCATCTATTTTCATTGCTTTCAACAGTGGATGCTTTTTTATTTTCCTTTGGTTTAAATTGCTGCTTGTGGATAAGACGGAAAACAACAAAGTCTTATCTCACTGAAGCAGCCAGTGATGGAATACACATGTGTCGGCTAATTACAGCAGTGAGCTCATGCTGTTGTTGGGGTGGATGCTCTTTCAAAGGAACCACAGTCCACTGGTTGGGAGCCAGCAGGCCGAGTGGATGGTCAACAGTCGGAGAAACACTGTGTCACTTCGAGGAAAGAGCTGACCACCGAGCCGGCCAGAAGTCAGCTGGCCTCGCTGGCCTCGACTCTGGTCTCCCGCCGCTGGGACCAGAGGAACAAAGACACATACGTATGTAGCCTGAAAACATTTGCAAACTAAATAACAATCTTTAACCCTGAACCTCAAATTCTATATCATGAGACGAGAAGAGAACGCGCCCACACGTACACACACACATGGAGGTAAATACTGAGGCAGTCTATAAACAGCTCTGTACTGTAAAAAAAAAAAACTAAAGTGAAGCCTCAACAGATAATGCATTTGGGACTATGATACAAAGGATTAAATAACACCAAGCGTATCAATTTGATGCTGACCTTATATATATTTAAAAAACAACTGCCCTCTGCTGAGAGAACATTTAAGTAGACTGAACAGATTGTGATGTTGTATGAATAAAATATAAATACATTATGCATTTGTTTTGCTTTAGTTTGAGTTAGTAAATAAGGTATGTAGCATAAGAATCTACGTAAATATAAGAATATAAGTATATAAAGCATACATGTATACACTCAGTGTCCCCTTTATTGGGAACACCTGTGGAGTGTAATGTGATCCGATCATTTTATGCCATAGTCTGACTTGTGTAATAACTCGCCAAATTGTCAAAAAGTTTCACTTCATTTTAGCCACATTTTGTAATAATCTGCTGCATTTTGTGATAGAGAGCTTCAACGCAACATGAAATAAATGTCCTCCCACGTGTAATAAATGATTACATTTTACAGCGGTTATTAGGAAATGCGGGAGTTGCACTTTTCTTTTTGAAAATGTAGTAATACAGACATTGTGTGATAACCAACCAAAACAGATATCTTCTCCACTGCTTTCTCTCCTCGTCTCTGATCTTTCACGGCTCTTTCCTGGGACGAAGAAGAAGCGGGACACAGGGAAGACATGAATGGGAATTCAAACGTAGCTCAAAGGTCTACCGATTGTACCGCGGCTCTCTGTAGTGAGAGAGGGTCACTTTGACCTGCCTGGGGTGAGTGTACGGTGGGGGGGGGGACAGAGAGACACACAGAGAGAGATGACATCAGGGCAAAAAAAAAAAGGGGGACTCACGCTTTTATCTGTCCGCCGCTGGTTTTAAACCAGCACACCTCTGTGTGAGTCACTGGTGTGTGTGTGTGTGTGTGTTATGTACACGTGTGCGAATTAAAACTGAAAAGACGAGAGAAACTAGAGCTTTGATGTGTCCCGTTCACACCGACCAAACACTCGAATGAAAACGTGCACAAATGGAGAGTACTATGGGTAAGACTGTGTGTGTGTGTGTGTGAGACAGAGAGAAACTGTCTATCTTTTGATGTGAGCCCACCTCCTACTTCCTCGATTCCCTCATATCTACTGTTTTCCACTTCACCCGAATGCCCCCCCCCCCCGCCCACCCCTGTCCAACAGATTCACATGGTCCATCGGGGGCCTGAGAATGTGCTCCAGTGCAATGACAGGGGTCACCAAACCTGAGGACGCACTCTGCACTGTGTGTGTGTGTGTGTGTGTGTGTGTGTGTGTGTGTGAGATGGGGAGGCACGGTCTTCAAACGAACACTAACAGTTTCCTTCAAAAGGATTAAAAAACGCAGCAATTCCCATGTGTAATTAGCTGAATACATTTGTACATTTTGATGTTAAATTACCAATCACTCAATAGGTATGGATGGACGTAGCATGCATATGCAGGTGGGCAGACATGAAACAAGTTCAAAGAGAGACCAGTGGAAACTAAAGTAGCGTACTGATCATCAAGAGATCTTGTTTAGTTTAGAGGCTTCATCTATGAATAATCCGACGTGCATTTAGGTAAACATAGTGGTGGGCTGTCAGGGTCTATGGCCTAAACAGAATCACAAAGTTATAGCTATTTTATCATTTAATAATTTTTCACAAATGTACTACATGTATTATAATTTTTTTCCCATTAGCTTATTTTCTCATTGCACAGCTAGTTGCTCTGCTTCCAGCCTGCAGCGCTGCTTCCAGTGCAGCTTGTTTTAAGTAGAGCTTTTATCCAATCAGATTTCACCTCTATGTCTCTAGGTAAGAAGAGAGGCCCGCTAGGAAGCCTTTACAGATTAAAGTAAATGGGAATGACATTGATTGTCATCGTGTCAACCAAACAGATCTTTAGTTTGACATGTTGGGCGTATTCTTTGACGTGCCAGAGCTACCGAGGTAGTCTACAAGTACGTCAGCATTAACGTGCAGCTCAGCATTAACGTGTTTTTTTAACACTCAATGGCTGAAGGAGGAGTAACGGATTTGGGAGTTACTGGCAACGCCTTTCTGGAGAAGGACATTTCCAGACAAGCTGGATATCGTAAAAAAGGGTCGGCCAACCCCACAGCTAGCAGCCCTGACCCAGCCAGGAAAAGGATTTGTACAAACGGTATTCCTGGCTGACAGCGTTGGAGAAGCGTTTCACATGTTATGGCTAAGAATGTGTTTTATTTGCAACTGAGCGTCTTGGTGTTGTAAGCTGGACTTCATAACCTGAGTTGGCTAACCTAGGCAGCAACAAGACACCATAGCAAGGCAGGAGACTTACAAGCGACGGTGCTTTTGAAAACTTTTGCAGAGACCCAATACGTGTTGTAGTGCCGCAGGTTTACTGGATTGATTTGTCATGCTTTGTTGTCATATAAATATATATGTGACTGGTTATTGTGAGGTTGTTCTTGTCATTGTGTTAATTACGTTGATTTTGACGATATGCATTGTTCGTTAATAACGAAGCATCCTGTCATGCACGTATTCATGTATCTGTTCTATTTTACAAAGCAGGAATTATGGTCTGGAGAAATGGGGATTGTGTGGCGATTGCTTTAGCCCTGTTTGAATCAGTAGGGAACAGCTAAACGCTGCGGGGAGAGTTTTCAGCGTGTGTACTGCTGTTCTTTTCCTGTTAAGCTAATTTAGCATAGTGTGTCTCCCAGAACACACGTGGCTCACCAGAGCACAATGTTTTTCTTCCGCGGTGGGCGTGTCAGACAGCACTTGGGTGGGTTGCCAAGTTGAGCGCTGTGGCTTCACCGAAAGAACATTATATTTCCCACAATTTAAGTTTCTGCATTTCCCAAACACACTAGTAATATTCAAACGTATCGTTCGGTTCGTAAGCCTCGCACCGAACAGTTTAATACGAATATATGTATTGTTACACCCCTAGAAACAAATAATAACCCATAGCTGTGGCGTCATAATGAGGTTATTAGGAGGTGGTTCAACTGTAGTAGGACAGCACTGAAGGCCCAGGTATAAAATGCACAGCCCGCCACTGGGTAAACAACAGAAGATGAATATTGTTGATGAATTATTGTTACAGGGGTTTGAGGGCCAATCTACGGCCTTTCGATCCATGGCAAACTTTGTAAACTGGTCCTATTCTGCATCAAATATAGACGACAACAGTCAAAGCACCAAGTCTTGTTACGAACACAACTGTTACACTAACTTAAATTATAAGGCCGAAATAAAAGAAAAAATCATATTCTCAACAAATCCCATAAAAATCAACTAATAGATTTATCAACTCCAATTAAATTCTTAAATTCTGGCAAAAATAGAACTATATAGTCTATAAAATTTTGTCATCGAATAACATGTTGATTGTTTTTCATTAAATATTTAGTTGATAAAATGTCCTCAGGTCCCAGTGCTCAAGTTGACATTCGATCAACGGCCCGAAATCTAAAAACATATTTAATTCACAATTATATCAAAGTGAGAAAAGCAGAAATTCTTCACATTTGAGAACCGTTTGGTACTTTTGATAAATAATAAACTAATTCTTATATTTCACTCCAAATATATCACTGACCCAATACATCATTCACTCCCCTCCTCAGTGTATTTGTGGCCATAGAGATGTATTTTTATTTAGCACAGAATAATTGAAGTGTAATAAAAAATAGGCCACATCTCAATAAAGAAAAAGGAGTTGGCATGCTGACGAGGAGAGGTAAGAGGGGAGCTTTATTTAAGGTTCTTATATTTAAGCTGATGAGAGTGAAATTTATAGATCGACAGTGTGATAAAAGCACAAACAATTAAAACTATAAACCTATAAAAACACAAGAACTCTAACTAATGGGCTTAAATGCACTTTAAGGCCTTGAAATGGAATGGTGTAAAAGCTTTTCTTTTTTTCAGGCGCTGCTATGTAACACTGCAGGAGACTAAGAAGGGATACAGTCAAATAAATGAAAAGGGGGAGGGGGGGGGGTGGCAGAGGGGGAAAGGGAGACAAAAAGAGGGAAAACGCTGCAGGTCTGAATGAACTGTTGAAAGGAAAAAGAAAGAAAGGGAGGAAAAGGAGGGAAGTAAACGGACTGAGCGAGCAGAGGTGTGCTCTGTATAGAAACAGCACGTATCCAGCTGTCCCTCCCATCCAGCTACCCAGAAACCCTTCAATCAAACAGCCGCAATCGAGCCTGACCACTGTAGCATCCCCAGGCCGCTTTCATTCGCTCTCATTCATTCATTCACTCGTCCATTTTTCCTCTCCTCCGGTGCTTTAAGCCTACCAATTATCATCAGCGGGCCCCAGACGGCCTCTGTGCTTGTTCCCGTTTCAGCTGGCCTTTCAAACAGCCCCTGCATTAATAAGCCAGTTGTTACAAATAAAAAATAAAAAAGGGAGGTGAGGGGTGATTATTCAAAGCCCTCCTAAAAAGAGAAGGAGGAAGCCCACGTTTCACACCCAGGGGAGAGTAAAAGCACCGCCTGCCATTTATGGGGCTGTCCAAGGGCCTGGTATGGAGGCTAACAACGGTGGTAATAAAGGAGGGAGAGCGGCAATGGCTCCGGACATGAAAAAGCTCTAGATACTGAAAAACTGGGGGGGAAAAGTAGCTGACTGACAACAATAGGTAGATGCTTTTAAAGAGGCAGCAGCCCTCATATATCAAAGCGCCAAAAAACCCGCAATGTTTCATTTCATAAATCATGATCCGGTTACTCAAGATAATCTACAGACCCTGTTGTGAGAAATATCTGTGTTTCTGATTTTGGGTTGAGCTCTACCTTTAAATAAATACTTAAATCCAGTCAGGTATGTTCCCTGACTGTGATGTTTCTCTGGGTTTAAGACCTGGACCTGGTAGCAGCAGGACTTTGTGACATCACGGCTACTTTGGAAGCCAGCTGTGGTTCAATATGCCAACTCATGAAAGTGTGTTGTGGAAACGTGGACTTTACAGTGAACAAGAAGACAATATTGTGTGCAGAAGTTTGAAATGAAAACTATTCAAATTCACATTTTCACAGAATTAATACATTATGGATGAACGGAGAATGACAAGAATTTCTATTGGAATTCTTTGGTAGAATAAAAAAACATACCAGCAGAGTATTTTGATGTCTCTACACATGTGGATGTTTGTCAAGCACTGTCGGCTAGTTTTGCTTTGCTTTTATATGTGAAGCAGAGAAATCTAATAAAAGTAAAAAGTTGCAAAACAACAACGTGATAATATTCTCTTATACTGAGTAACAAGATTATATTTGGCCGGAAATAATTGTTGGCTGCACTTTTTGTTTCTTTTCTTTGTGATACAAAATGATAACGTGTATATATTTTGTGTATAGTCGTGCATGCTTCATAGAAGTATCCATTTGAAACACAGCTTTGTATTTTATACATAATACTGTGTTGATACACATTTTTGAACAAACAAATAAGAACCCTCTGCCAGTCAGTAATACAAATTTGTTCAATTTTCAACCCCTATCCTAAAATACTTCAAAAAGGGGGAAGAAAAATATTAACATGCCACTGCCAAACACATATACTCCCATTTTTGCCCGTTTCCTCTCCTCTGTTTAGCACTCAAACAAACAACGCCTGTGGGCAATGTTCCCTCTAATTTTTCATGTGTCTGGGCATACACACAAGCTCCCTGAGCACACTGAGGACCACTGTGAGCAACATCAGATGTGCACGCTGTGGCCACACACCAGTATCACACCTGTTCAAAACCTTGGATCATAGCAAGTTACATGGCTTATTAAAATAATCAAATTACAGCAGCAATTTTCACTAGTTTACTTTTAATATAAGTGATTTGACAAACTTTAAAGGAAAAAGACAAAAATCTTGTTGTTCATGAGATGTGTAGTATGTTTTATGTGAGAGTCTTGCTTTGGCCATGGGAAGAGTCTTGCTTTGGCCTGTGTGAGGTCCTGTTGTGGCCTGTGTGAGGGTCCTGTTCTGGAAGAAATGATACATATACACCTTTCAGACATAACATTTTGTTCACATTAAAACATTCACATTTTGCACAATGACGTGTGCTGTAGCTTGTGATACAGTGTAAATTCCTGTAACTCTGTCTGTAAAATATGTAATTACTCAGTTTTTTATTATCATTTCTACTACCCATAAATTATCTAGTAGTAACATAATTTAATGATTAATATCCATAAGTAAAAAATCTTAATAAATGTCACTAGAATATGCACAAATCTGACTTAAATTTTACCTTATTTTTCACGTCTGTCATTCTCACTTCTCCAATGGTTGTACACTTTGTCCAGGTTGATGGCTTCGTCTGCTTCTTGCTTTGACTTTATGTCGCTGCCCGTTCGTTTCGCCATGATAAGGGGGGATAAGGGGCATTTGCAACTCGTAACTCCGCCGCACTGTTGTTAGCTAGCTAACCTGCACGGCGCGAATGGGCAGGGCAATAGTGTCAATGCTATGATTGGCTGCGTAGCGTAAGTGAACCGAATCGTATCATTGGCTGGACACCTGTCACTCACTGAGTTACGTTGCAAAATAGTACAGAAAACAAAATTATTATTATTATTGGTTTAATTGATTAGATAAGATTAGGACTAATATTAGATATTAATTAATACGTTTATGTTGAATTTTATTTTATGCGCTGCATAGATTTTCTTGTGCGCTGAGAATGTGCGAGCAGTGCGCGATTGCTCAAGCGCGCAGCTTAGAGGGAACATTGCCTGTGGGTAAAGGTATCTGTATACCTTTAATATACTGTCTGGGGAGCCAGTTGAGGAAACTTGAGATTGTGGATGCCATCTTGAAATTTCTACTGTTTGTGGGTAAATTTGTGTTGGAAAGAAAGACAACCTCATTAGGCTAAAAGAAAAGAGGAAAATAGAGAAAAAATCATTGTGATAGAAGGTGTGTGTGTGTGTGTGTGTGTGTGTGTGTGTGTGTGTGTGTGTGTGAGTGAGTGAGAGAGAGAGGTCATTTACCTGCACACCTGAAGCTCTGAGCCGTCAGTCCCTTCTCCACAGCCAGACAGGTGAGAATGCTGAGGAAACTAGTGGTGACTGACTGCCGCTTGGCTCTCTGGGCCTCCCGCTGCCTCCTCTCCCTGGATGGTTTGGATCTCAACAGCACTCCCTGGAGGGCTGGCGCTCCTTCTCCCAACTCTCCCGCTTCCTCTTTGGCTGGCCTCTGCGCTGCGACCGCGCCCCGCAGGGCGTCCACCCATTCCCGGGCCTTGAGCTGATCGTCCGCCCGAAGTCTGAGCACCTCTTTGGGGAAAACTACCTGGAAGCAGTCCCCCCTATCTGTCCACGGCTCCCCGTTTTCCGGCTCCTGATTGTGCCGCACAGCCAAGCAGGAGGCCAGGGAGAACTGGAGGACGGGCTGGGACACAGACCCGCGGCCCTCGGTGGGGAAGGCCCGGAGGGCGGATCTGGTCAGGATGAAGGTGAAGGCCCGCGAGTTGTTCTGATCCATCAGCTGGCGCAGCAGACCAGCTTTGAGGACGTCCTGGCAGCGCTGGGTCAACAGAGGCAGGGTGGTGGGTCTGCTCAGGACGCCAGGGTTAGGCTGAAGGGGGAGCGACGCTTCCGACGACGTGGGGGTGTCGCTGTCACTGTCGGGCCTGGTGTCGAGGCCCGACGGAGAGGGCGACGAGGACGGCGAAATGGCCACGTGGAAACTGACGACCTGTTGCTTTTCCGCTTCGGTCTTCCGCTGATGGTTCTCCTTCCTCGCAGGCCTGGCCGCCTGCACTTTATCCCACATCAGCCGCCTCCACTCCACGGCCTCCCATTGGTTGGCCGCCCTCAGCTGCAGGCGCATGCTGTTGAAGAACAGAGCCTGGAGCGTGCGCTGGTCGGCGGGCTGGCCACCGCAGGGTGCTGGTAAGATGACGCTCTGGCAGTGCGACAGAGAGTAGGCGGTGCCCAGCTGGCGGTTGGCGCTGCTGTCCAGAGTGTACAGCCGGAGCTCACAGGGCGTCAGCTCGACGTGGCAGGGTGTCCAGCGACCCCGGGGCCCCTCGCGCTGCTCCATCGCACCCTGCTTCACCACACTGCTACTGCTGCTTTTATCAGCTGGACAGAGATAAGGAGGCGGAGGGGAAATAGGGAGAAACAACACATAGATGAGTAATGTGAGTGTGCGTGTGTGTGTGTGTGTTCAGGATAACCACATTAGAGTCAACAAGCGGTTTTATTCAGAATGATCATAACAGGTCAGATACTTATGTCCTAAACATGTTTTTAATCATTCTGATACGAACACATTATCACAGATTAAAAGTTTTAAGAGTACTGCACTCAACTTTCGAGTATCAAACATTCACCCACTGTAAGCTTGACATTTGGATCGGCGAGATTTGTATCCTTCGTTGATGGCAGCTGTAGTTTTGGGATGTTTCAGTAATTACTAATTGCGTTTTTTCCACCTACATACTTTTTAGGGCAGCCCTTCTGAACAATATAATGTATCTCCTGAGGTTTTCTTGATAGTTTTCTTGATCCATTAATAGGATAATTGTTTTGTTTTTTTAACCACATGGATATGGAATGGGTTACATAACACACAATTACAATTTTTTTTTATTTAACATCATAGGAGACACAATACCCCTCGACAGAAGTAGTGAATTTGGGTTTGTTGTGAGGAAGAAACTAAGAGTGTTTGGAATATACGGATCCATGTTTAAGTGTATTATGTTGTAGAGGTGGTGTGATCTTTTTAATGCTTTTTGCCATGACTTTGGGTCTCCGTTGGAATCCATTGTAACTGCTGAGCATCCAAGCTGGCTACAGCTGCTATCCTACATGAAGCTGTAAGTTACCTATTTTCTAAAGTCACCTTTTGACTGGTTGATGCTCAAAAGACATTTTCTGTGGCGTATTCCTTTAATGAAGTGCATCTATAGCATGTATATAAGAAGAGGACGTAGTCATTGTGACGTCACCCATTGACTGTGGTTTTGAAGCCCTGAGTTTGGCCGTCGCCATCTTGTTTTTTTTTCTACCAGTGAATAAAAGTAACTACGGACATTTTGGACATATTAATAGTGACACTGAGACACCGTATACAACGACCTGTCAATCTCAAGGTAGCCCCGCCCTAAAGCACACCCTGCTTCATGGTCTATTTCACTCTATGGACCATAATTTACTAAATGAACATCATTGAAGAAGACTTGAAACTAGAGATTGAGACCATAAACTCATGTTTACTGAGGTAACAAATCAAGTGAGAAATAGTCATTTTATCATAGACTTCTATGCAATCTCACTTATTTTTGCAACCAGAGGAGTCGCCCCCTGATGCCCATTAGAGAGAATGCAGGTTTAAGACACTTCCGCATTGGCTTCACTTTTCAGAACTGGAGGTTGCTGCCTGCTCTTTAGCTTGAAGTCAAGAGCACACATGGGTCACTGTGAAATCCTTACATCTCTAATTGATCTACGAAACCTTAGTCTAGATGGGCCAGTTTTCGACACAAAGTAGCTTATCGGAGGCTTGTGGCTCCGACATGAGCGTTGGTATTTTGGTGAGAGATAGCTGTGGACTGGTGCTCCTCTGAGAACGTTTCTTGTCTCCACGGCAGGAAGAAACAGTGTTGTTATGGAGCCCACAGGGCAAACTGTTCCACTTTCTTAATCTGAAGGCCGGAGGCACACCCTCTCCCTATTTTGGCCTTTCCTCTCCATTCTTTCACCACAGGAGGTTTGTTTTACCCTCATTTATGTCTTCTCACGTCTCCTCCTGTGATTGTGGTGTGTTTTTTCTTTGACTAAGGAGGCTTCAGACTCGGGTAGAAGCGTGAACTCTGCTTGTCTTTATTATGAGCCATGCTGTGTTCACAGCCATGCAGTGAGTTTTTCAGACTAGACGTCTGAAAAACGCCAGCCAAGAGAAAATATATTGTAATTAACAAAATGTTTCATACTAAATGTATAACAGGGATCACAACAAGGTTCTTTAAAGGACCTGTGTGTAGCATTTAGGGCAGTAAAGTAATTCATTTTAGAAACATCTAAAAAGATAAATCAGTTAGCATGGACTTTATCTGTGGTTATTAAACCACTTGTTTCAGCTCTAGTCTCTCTGTTAACATCATTGTTGGGACAGTGAATTCATGCGTTAGGATTCTGATCATTTTGGGCTCTGAGGTTTATTTTCTGTGTCTTCATTTAGATGTGAGTGGGTACGTTTGTTCAAAGGAGTTGTGCTTTGTCTCGTAGTGCGCTTCATTTGCCGCTTTTATCAATAGTTACGGTTTCTGAACATATGAGATGCTGGATTTAACTGCCTGCGGGAAGAATTAACATGGAAGAGTCTGTTCATTCATGCTTATAAATTATATTCTCTCTGAACACGTTTCTCTTTTTGGAGAATGTCATGTTAGATAACCTCTCTGATTAGCGCAATGTTCCTGCTCTTGTTTCTATTTCCTCGTCTCTCCCCGTGTGTCACGGTGTGTGTAAACCTCGCTCAGTCAGGAAACTTGTCAGAATACTCACATTTGATTGGCTGAGCTTTACAACGCATTGGTCGGTGTCTCCTGCACCGCTGAACAAGTACCGTAACGGCTGTATAAGATGCGCCGCTTAAAAGTAAAAACTCACTGCCTAATATGTATGATTCCGAAATATCGATTTTAGGTCCTGGGTCCGGACGCAACTGCGTCTGGGTCCGGATCCGGACCGCGGTCCGCCAGTTAGAGACCCCTGATTTAGGGGGATCTTTTGGAACAAATGGAATAAAATATTATAAATAAGTTTTCTTTAGTGTATATTTACCTGAAAATAAGATTGTTGTGTTTTCGTAACCTGATGCTGCGTTCACACCAAACGCGTCAAAAAATCGCGTCCAATGCGCCGCCGGTCGTGTTCACACCAAACGCCGCAAAATCGCCGGAGAGGGGGCGTGGTTTATAGACCTGGATCCGTTCAACTGTCCGCCATTAACCATGGAAAAAATAACCTATATTTCTACGTGTTGTGGAAGTCACAGATATCCCGGGAAACTAAACGGAATAAGGACAATTGCTGATTTGTACGTGTTGTGGAAGTCCCTCAAACGTCGGAATGCCAAACGCCGTCATGTCTGGTTCATAATATTGTTCAGAGGAGCTCCGTGGATTTTATCGAGCTGTATTCACTGTGTCTAGCAAGCCACAGGTCGCTGTATGAACACAAAATAAACAGATTCGGCTGTGATTCAACGGCAATAAACCGACAAAAAGGGACTCCGAAATAACTACGTAATGATACCTATTTGTAGGCTACTTGTCTTCTCAAAAAAAAAAAACGCTGGCTCTAAATATGGCCATTCACGTTTTCTCGTCGACGACCGTAGTTCTCCTACACACTCGGCACACAGGAGAAGTTTCAGTTGATTGCAATCTGCAGCCTCAGCAGTAGATGCCGCCAATCCTACACACTAGTCCTTAAAATAAAAAGGGAATTTTATCTCCATTTGTTTGTTGTTTCTTTGCATAACGCTAAACTAGATCAGTGGTCTAGTTTTAAGAATTGACTCTTCAGTATGTTTGTTCTCTCAAAGAAACAATTAGAAACGATTAGAGCCTGATGGATATTTTTGAGGACAATACATAAACACATTTTGTGACAGATGTGCTGATGTAAAGATGTTTTACATTCAGGGATGGGTCAAATGCAGAGACAAATTTCCCCCTTAAAAAGGGATAAAGATAGTATACATTCTATTCTATTCTATAAGATAGTACACTTTGAACAGTAACTTTAATTTGAAATTACTAAAAAATGCGCAGTATAATATATATATATATATACACACACACACACAATAAACTTGAAATAGGAACAAATCTAAATGAATTCTACATAACAATGCAGCCTAACATGTATATCATATTTGCCAATATCTGCCCGATGATTTATTGTCGAGGCTCAAATGAAAATAATTCTTCGTAAAGTAGCACTTTTCTAATAAAAATTTAAATTACCGAGAGCATTTCAATCAAGAGCGAAAAGAAAAGTGCATGATTTGAAAAGATAGTATTAGGAATGAACACCCAGATGAAACCACATGCTGGACAAAGGTCTCATCATACTTGAGGGTTTCATTTTTGTTTCAATATCAGCCCGCTGTGTCTCCACTGAGGGAAGAGGAAGAGAGAGAAGCACCTGCTACACAGACCAGGCCAGCAAGAAGTACAAGCTACAGTATGAGACTTGTGACCAACAGATGAATCCTCAGGATTTATGACGGGACAGCAAAGACTAAAGACTTGTAAACTGTGACTTATTCAATGAGCTGTGTGCAAGCCACCAATTTGGTAATTTGCAGGTCAAAAGACATGTAAACATCGAACATTTGACACATTTGGATATAAGTGAAAGTTTTTAAGTTAAGGATGTACAATCATTATGTAGACAGTATGTCATCTACTTTTTTCAACATGCAGTTAGGACCTGCTTCACATTAACATGGATACTGAAATGCTGTTAAAACAATGGGTATATGGAACCTGGACTTTTAAACCGTTTTTTTTTTAAAGTCTACATCAGCCCAGTTGTAACCTTGTTTGTAGACGTCTTTTATTGAGTTGACAGGTTTTCTTAAAAATCTCAACAATCACCGTGCGCTAAAGCAATCCAACAATCTGATTGAATTGTAAACCCCCAACCAGGAGCAGTCTAATTGGCAGACATTGCACTTTGTTTCTTTAACGTGCTAAATCACTCAAGGGGGAAAAAAGAAATCCTTCACAGCTCCGGTGGTGGGTCGAGTGCCTCATCAATCTTATCAAAACGGCAGTAGACACGGTGTCGCTCCGGGTCTCGGACTTTGCATGTTAACAAACCCTTTTCGCTAAAGGGCCAAATGAATATGCAAATAAGTTTGCAGCTGGAATCAGATTGGCAGTCGTCACGCTCGGGAAGACCGAGATGAAAATTAGGCATCGTGGCGAGGAAAAAATGCTCCGTTCAATTAGCCTTCATCTCCACCTGGTAGGTTTTCACATCACACTCTGGTAATAGTCTACGCCGTCAACCAGAATTACCTTTTTTTTCCTCAGGACTCCAAACAAACTATCAAGCCCTGCTGCCTTTAAGTCAATCAAGACCTTTAGCAAGCAACCTCACGTGCTGTTATGGTAGCATACGATAATATTACAATCTAACAGACTCCCACGGTTTCCTGGATACAATATGTACACGAAGACTGCAAATATGAAAAAGCAGAAGAAGGCACCTGCAGCCACACACAGAGGTACACCATCCACTTCTAAACCACAGCCTCTGTCCTGTTCAGGTTCATAGCGGCGCGAAGCTATCCCAGCATGCACCGGGTGAGAGGTACGGTCGGGTTCTGGAAATAAGAACCAACACATCAGTCAACGTCAGCATCTAAAAGCTGCATTCAAGTGTGTGTGTGTTTCATCTGGGACCGAATACAGTTGAACATCCCAATGTTGAGTGAGGCCAAAAATTAGGGGGGAAAAAAGGATGTGTGTCACGAATAGGGTTGGGTACCGAAACTCGGTGCCAATATGGCACCGGTTCCTAGAGAGTGGTCTCGCTGACATCACGATCTCCTTAGATACGAGGTCTGTCCGCCATGTTGGAGTACATACAGATCCTACATGGCGGCGAGTAAACAAGGAAGTGCGGCAAAAATACCATACTTTGAATCACTGGATAGTGCATTAAAGGTTCGCTACCTGGCCAAATTGAAGGTTATTGGTAATTTGGATCCCTGTACGATGAGTGCAGATCGTTTCAGTGCCGATCCTACTTATCTTCCATCGGTAAACTACGGCAACATCTACACGTATCTCGTGAACACCCCCAGTCCTTACACAAAAGACGAGTTGGAGTGCTACAAAGGGCTCGACGCTTCTAATCAGTTTGTCAGTGGATGGGTCCGAGACGTCAAAGCAACGGTCGTCGACAATTCTCATCTCGTCATTGGAAGGGTAAATATATACAGATCTGGTCAGATATTTAGCAATATTCAATGTTTACTCAGTGCAAACAGACACGTGTGTTTGTTTACATTGTACATGCATGTCATTGTGTGCGTGTGTGTAGGAATTAACTTTAAACTAACCCCTAACTTCATCCCCCCCCCCACACACATATATATATATATATATATATATATATATATATACATATATATATATATATATATATACATATATATATACATATATATATATATGATCTGACGTTAAACTCATATCAAGCAATGCTGAGGCTGCATCTATGTGTTTCGCCTGTTGTACACGCTCGACACGTCTCTGGTACCGACTGCTGTCACGGGCCGATGAAGCTTCGGTAACCTTCTCATGTCCAAGTTTTAGAGACGGAGACCAGTCTGGATTATCGGCATCTTGGAGAGTAGAGAGTTTACCTGAAACAGTTTGTAATAAACATTGAAATACAATTTTACCGAAGTAGTCTTATCGGATGAATTTATATTTCCTTTATTAAATACTGTTCACAAACGAATTTGTAAATAAAATCACTGACCACTTATAAAGTGATCCGCACATACTCTAGTGTACGCCAAATTCGATTCCTTTATATCTCGAGAGATGCGTGACAGCCATTTCTCGCGACGTCGCTTGGATAGCTCCTACGTGTCATTTCCTTGATGTGTAATGACCGCTGGCAAACGAAAGAATGATTTCTTGTCTCTATCAGCTCTGCTGCCACAACCAAAGACAGCACAAAAGTTCACCATGATCGATAGGTTATGCGACTCAGTCGTGCATGCCAGTGGCTTTGTGTGTACTCCAACATGGCCGACAGCTAAAACTGTGACGTCACACGAGATCGCTCTATACGTCCGGTATCTACCGGACCGAAACGCAACGCAGATTTCGGTGCCTGAGCCGATTGAAATACTTTTTTCACACTACTCTGATGACTCCGTCCTGGCAGCAGGACTCGGTCCTCCGCTCCTCACTCATAGTGTTATTACAACGGGGTACTTAGCGTTGTCGCTCATGAGCACAACAACACAGGCACGCAAAAGCTTCTTCTTCTTTGAGACCAACTGGCGGTTGGCAAACGACGAATTGCCGCATTACCGCCACCGACTGGTAAAATAAAATAAGTCATGAGACGTGTCGTATTTTGCCAGAGAAGGAAAATATGCTCATATTTCTGCAAAATAATTGCTGAAGTTTGAAGCTGCAGTGTGTGTACACAGTGTGTGTGTCTTTTGTATTTATTTATATTTATTTAAGTATACTGTAAACTGTTAACAGTTAACATATTGTTTGAAGCTGTAGTTTGAAGCCAAGTGTTTTGTATTTATTTATATTTATAGTATACTTTAAACAGTTAATATATTGTTAAATTTGAAGAAAAAAGTATCGGTTCAGGCACCCGTATCGTTTTAAAAGTATCGCTTTAGCACCGGTATCGGAAAAAACCCAAACGATACCCATCCCTAGTCACGAATGATGTGATACGAGGAGTTCAGAGACGACAGGATTTGAAACACAGAGACTGCATCAATGCAGTCAAAGTCAGCAGAAAGACTTTCATAAACGTGATGAGAGGCAGATCGATTCGAGGAAGCAAATACTGAGAAAATTTGAATTTCAAAATCAAAAAAATTAATAAATGGTACACACTATTATTGTAGAGAGGCAGGAGCAAATAACACAGAGACAAGCCGGTGGGGAAAATAAGTGAAATAACTGAAACTGTTCTGAACGACTATGATGAGACTTTCCTTTATTGTTTGCTGTTGTATACTGTTAGTCTGGGAACATGTCCATTGGCTTCTTGTGAATGATAAAAAAGAAACTTCGGTGGTCAAACTTGCACAAATGCATCAATCCATCCTTTATCTGTAAGCGCTTATCCTATTCAGGGTTGCAGCTGAGCATTCTGATTGTGTGTTATATGAAGTCAGTGCCTCTTTTGCAGCCATTGTTTTCTGTGGTTGTTTGTGTTTATGTCTTCTTTTCTCTCTTCAATTTATTAATTGACCCTTTGTTAAGCCCCGCCTCTCTCTGCTACTCCGTCAAGCTGTCAGAGTTACCATGGAGCCCACACTGTCATTAACTACACACATTGTGCATTGGCAGTACCAACACTAGTTTATGATGTGCTAACGTATTTTGCTAACGTATGTTGCTAATGTTAGCTAGTTAACGCGTATCTCCTTCCAAGATCTCTGAGTGACGAGTATCTCTATCACACAATGTTTAACTATGACTCGAACCAAATCCACAAAACCAGCCTGAAAATGAAAACATCTGAAAACATTGCATGAGAGGCCGGTCGATGCTACGCTATGACTGGCCAGTCTGCGTTGCAGGGGCGGGACTTAGTGAAGGGTCAAACTAAAATTCCACAGGGGCCCAAGGTGACACCTTCAAATTTCATTTTCTTCTGAACTAAAAACATTATGATATTTAATTTGGAATAAAACAGAGAAAAGCAGAAACTTCTTAAATTTTAAATATTTTTTGTGATTCATGTTTGGTTAATTGACAAATTACTTCATCTCAATAACCCTGCCTCAGTACAAGTGGCTTCGGAGAAACTTGGTGAGTTGACCAATTACTTTTTTCACAAGCTTATCTGTTCATTATACTCTTTACCGTTTGAGTAACAGGTGCATATTTTGTTATATTAAAAGCTGCCAGCAAAAAAATGGTTTCCTTGCATGGACCCTGAACTTTGAAGAACACAAGTTTATCGAGGAATGCTCGCAACAAAGATCAAAGTATGCAAAAAATAATAATCAACAAGAACAATGGCACACAAACAGATGAATGTCGCTTTGGCAATGTTATAAAAGACAAAAGCTACATGCAGCTTGTTTAGTCTCATATATACATGTTTATTGTGTATATAATCATTTCCATTTACCATCTAAACATCCCCAGCTGTCACTAATGGAAAGGCAAACAGGCCACTTTTTTTTTCTCAATGTGAATGAAGAGACATCGCGAATCCGAGCTAAATCACTCTGCCTTCTGCTTATTACCGTCCTTTTCCTACTTCTCTCCTTTCAATGCACGTCGAGCCAAACTAAATAGCCTGATGCCTTTTCACACATATGCTAATACTAAATAATCCTGCCAGTATCGGGGGCCGGGTAATTGGGTTGCCTCTTCTTTCGCCTCATTTGAGTCCATTTGCTGACAGGATTACAGGCTATTATCCCTCAGGATCCCTTAGGATCTCCTTAGGCCTTCAGATGGCCAAAACACACACAAACAAATGCTGTGTGTGTGTGTGTGTGTATGTGTGTGTGCGTGCGTGTGCGTGTTGGGCTCTCTGCCTGAATACTGACTGTCATAGCACAGCTGTGTCATTTCAAGTTATCATCATCTTCTATCATTATTGCTTTCTCAGAGGATGCTTCAACATAAGTACAGCATACGCCCCGATCTGCAGCACAAATAGTCAGAGACTTCCGTCCTCCGAAAAGCCTCTCAAAGGCTGAGAAAGCCTTGCGGTGAATGGACGGTCGATCAGAGCAAAGGAGGAGGGGGGATGTGCATGTCTCCAGGTCGGGACCGAACTGATGGTCAGCGGACATGACACCGTCTTTCTGGTGTCAGAGCACGAAACAGCTCTCCGTTTTACAAATGCCTAATTAGGCAAATCCGATGCAATTAAAAAGGGTCATTTCACAAAAATTAAGATGCATTTAATTTACCACTTAGCTTTGCAAATGGAGGTAACGTTTCTCAAGGTTTTGACACAATGGAGGTCAATCAGACAGCAACCTCAGACAGCAATGCTGAAGTGCCTTAAACCTGCATTCTTTCTAATGGCCATCAGGGGGCGACTCCTCTGGATGTGAAAGTCTGATTATATACAAGTATCACTCACTTGATTTATTACCTCAGTAAACATTGTAAACATGAGTTTATGGTCTCAATCTCTAGTTTCAAGTCGTCTTCAATACAGCATGACTGATGTTCCTTTAGTAAATTATGGTCCATTTAGAGTGAAATAAAGCAGGGTATGCTTTGGGGCGGGGCTACCTTGTCACTATTACCTAGGTCACTATTACGGCAGTGTCCGGTCTGGAAGTTGTCCGTGTTTTCTTCTTACAACTTTAACCCTTTCACAGTGCGTTTTTAGTTCATGAAAGTTAATTATAACATTTTGGTGGCCTAAAAATGTCTTATTCAGCGTTCGGTTGTACTCAGCCCCATCCTCTAGTGTCCTTGTCATTGCAAAAACCAAGATGGCAATGGCAAAAATGGCAAAACTACCGCTACCGACTACCGCTTCAAAGCGGTAGTCCACAAACTGATGGGTGAAGTCAGTGACTGCGTCCACTTAGCAACATGTGTTTTAAGAAACAGTGTCCCTGTTACTCTGAATAATCCGTTATTATACTCAACATTTAAGGTTTTAAATTTAAAGTTTTTCTGCTATAAGTCTCTGGTCGGTTTCTGTAATATCTGGTACGTCATAATAATCACCAGAGAAAATACTTTAGGATATCAGAAGCCTATGTAAAAACTGGATGCTATTTGTTTCGTTCCAAAACTTTGGAATTGATCGATCCAGGGACCTCACTGTTAAAAGATTTCACAGTTTCTTTCATCTTCAATATCAAATATTGTTCAATAGGGACAGGCAATGTGGATGGAAGTCGAGTCGATTTCATTTACAGTATATCGCCCAATATCAGAAATCCCAAATGTCCGTTGATCTGATACACTGTCTGAAACCCAAAGATCATCATCATCTTTTCAGCTCAATCATAGACCTGAAAGATTTGGACTGACAAACACCTCCTGCATCATATCACACAGAGACTCACACTGTGCATGTGAACTCACCCTCTGGCTGGTGGTTGAGGATCATGTTCTTCAGAGTGTTGCAGTCCAACGTGGGCAGTCCGTTGTCGGTGTATGCAGAGGGCCGGTAGTTGACGTCTGACCTGGACCGGTTGTGTCCCTTCTTGAAGGCTGACTTGGACGAGGAGTTGGCCGTGTTGTTGGTGCACTCCTTGGTGTGGGCCGCCAGGTCGTTCGTAGAGCGAGCTCTGCTTCTCTTGCCGTGCCTCAAGCCCATCCCCAGGCCCAACACGCTGAAGTTGTCGGCCCAGGCCAGGCCTAGAGGCCCCACCTCCGGCTGCTCTCTGGCCAGCAAGCCCCATACGCCGCTGGAGCTCAGCTTCCCCAGCGCAGCGCTGGAAACCTCCTGCAGCTGCTTTGGCGGCCTAGAAGGCTGGAGGGTCCCCGTTTGAGCTTGGCTCGGACCTTGGCCTTGTATCCCACCGATGCAGTGGATGAAGTCCTCGGTGGCCTCGAGGGCCGGGCTGATATCGCCGACCATGTCGAGCTGCTCAAGACCCTCCATGGCTGGGCCCCTTCCCCTTGAGCAAGAAGTCTCACAACTACCGGTAGATGGTTTTCCAAAATGGGCACAAAAACCCAGTGAACATCATTCACATGTCCAACGAACCATGCTGGCTGTCAGCCAGTCGAATGCAAGCTAAGATCGGGGTGAGGAAGATCCAAGCAGCCTGCGGGCTTCACAGACTGCTGTCTGAAGCCAAGTCCTGCTCTCCTCCTCAATACAGGGCCTTCATCCAAGGTTACAGTCTTCTTTTTCAGCGGTGTGCCTCCAGCGCTGGAGGGAAAGTCGACTACCTCTCAGGGGAAAGCTGCTGCGGCTTCATGCCAGCGCTAAACAGGACTGGCAGTCGCCTGGGACTCCCGAAATCAAGCCAATTTGGGTGGCAAACTACGTTACTTAGCTCCAGATACACTTTGGCCAAGAAAAACGGTCAAATCCCCCTACACAAGCTGATACTCTCAGGGGCGGCTTATTTTAGTCCATCGGGTGGCTGTGAAGTCATCAGATGGAGACTATCTGTGGCTTTACTGTGAGAAACAGAAGAGAGAAAGGGGAAATGGTTTAGAGGAAGCATGCCGTACAAAAAGAAAAAGAAGGCAACACGTCTAACAGTAAGAATGGAGTGATTCAATTACAGATAAAACAGTTGTGTTCCAGGCGCTTTCTTAAACGCTAAATACAGGGCTTGCCAAGAGAACAGTCAGATTATAGGACAATGAAGCCACTATTTTAGAAATGCTGAATTCACAATTCAGAACACATCTATTGCCTCCACACGGCTCTCAACATGGCGACGGTCCTAACAGCGCTAACAGTGCAAACAACGGCAACAGTGCTGGCAGAGCTAACAGTGTTTACCTGAGGGGGGGACGGCGTTATCAGCTACAACCGCTGTATGAGCGTAGTGCAGAGCAGTGGCCGTGAGCTAACCAGCGGGGCACGCTCACGTGCACTAACATGCACTAAAAGGCACGGCTAAACAAAGCAAGGAGAAGCTCAGATTACCACACAGAGAGAGAGATAGAGTGATTTCATTCTCTGCTCAGGTAAACATTACTCTCCTCCATCTTTACACAGTAAATTGTTGTTTTTTCTGCTACATTAATGCTCGGAAAACGTCATAGAGAACCTTCAACAACTTTAAGCATCAAACTACCGACCCACCTACAGTATCTTCATCACACTGACACCGGAGCTTCACCGATTCCTCCCCAGCAAACAGAAACGATCGTGCTCCCTCACACGTCCTGATGAAATAATACTTGACTTCCTCCTCAGCTGCTTATCACCAGACCGAGCAGGCAGAGAGGAAGCAGGCCTGGGTGGGGTTCACATCCTTGCTTGACCGCCTGTCTCTTCTGACTCTCTCTCTCTCTCTCTCTCTCTCTCTCTCTCTCTCTCTCTCTCTCTCTCTCTCTCTCTCTCTTCTCCTCCACAGCTCATCCTCTTTTACTTTTCTCTACATATGAATAATTTAAAGGCCATTACATCACAGTCGGGCCCAGGCGATACGTTGAATATTCACAATTTATCCGTGATGATTTGTTGGGGGTACAAAGGGAAGATGTCATCCAACATATTGCTGAGAGTTTAATGCTCTTTATGGATTATATTTGAGCATTTATTAACTTATACGCATTATGCTGCAGACCAGTACTGCATAGCACCAGGATGAACGAAAACACTACATCACTTTTTATCTTAAATGTGTTTTCCATCTAATTTGATTTAACGATAAACAAGAAGAGGAATTGTCATCGTGTGACTTATCGAGCCTCTTGTTGACTCACACACTCTGTCAGGCTCATACGGCCGACATCAGCAAGGGAAACTTTACAACCATTACAATTGGAGTCATTTTGCTTTTCAACCAACCAAAGCTAAATAGCGTTGATATACAATCATAGAAAACGTGAGCACAATGTGGAATGTGAGGTGGAAAGTCAGAGCGTTCTGCAGAGGTTAACTTCCTGTTATAGATCTTAGGCTAAATGTATCAGCAATAGTTACATGTGTATTTTCTCTTTCATGCAGCCCCTTGTGTCTTATGGTTTACTGCGTAATTCATTATTAATTCTTACTCTCAGGCTGCTGGACGATTTATAGCCATTATACTCAACCACACCGTAGTTAACATTGTTACTCACGCGTGTATTGCTACTTCATACGTATGTGTATAAGTATGAACCATCTTGCTTCATGGTTTTACTTTACTGCTATGCACGTGATCTGAATACACAGGTACAATGAAAGCACCCTTACAATTTGGATGTGTCTTTAATGTTTTGTCAGCTGTTGTTTATGTTTTCATATCATGGCCCTGGGAGCAGTTATCTCATTCAGGGAATAGTAAAACTTCAACTTCAACACAACTACAAACTTTTTTTGAAATACAAGTAAATGTTAATGGGTGGTTATCTCATCTTTAAACTCCTAAAGTAACGTTACACAATAATGCTACTTGAGTTTAATAAGGATAGCAGCAACCATAAACGAAAATAACAACCGGGTTAAAGCCTCAGCCCTGTTTGTGTTCGTCTCTGTATCAATAAACACACAGTCAGCAGCTGAGCAGTAAACACTGACAGAGGTGAAGCCACGGTCAGCCTCTCGGGTAGCTACACTAACTTGCTACGTAAGCTAGCACGCTAACACGTCCCGTTTATCACGACATTTTCACTGTATAAAGCGACATGGATGAAATAATTAACCACTATGAAAACGGACTGAATACGGCCTGTTTTTACCCCTAGCTGATGTGATGTCAGCCGGGGCTAGTTAGCTAGCAGCTAACGCTAGCCTCTCTCTCTCCATCCTTGATCAATGTCACTTTAACACACGATAGAGCTGGTGGCTCGCTCGTGTCTTCAGCATCACGTGTCAGTGGATGTATACTGCTAATGTGTGGTGAAACTGGCACGTTCGCAAGCAATAAAATAGAAATCGAGACTCACCTTACTGTGTTTACCACCATGTCATTTTGACAGTCCGTCGGCGATAAAGTTCCCTGAAGGCAACTGGGGTTACAGGATAAAGGCTCCGTGTAACGGTTCAACCCAAAATGTAGTTTACTCAATCTTATACATTTATTACATACAATCAATACATTATAGACGTACTTATGAGACAATAAATACATACAAAATATTTTATTAATCGTTGAATTGCTATAAATAAATACAGAAGTGACCAGAAAATGGTGAAATAATTCAGTAAATTATTAAAATCCAACTCAAGTCAATCTTTTAAATTGGGTCACATTTACATGTCACATGTTTTTTAAAATGTTTTACCTTCTCTCCTGAAAATATCTTCCTCGGTATAACAAAAGAGAAAGAAACAAAATACTTAAAGAAAAAACATATAATGAAATCATTGTTATGGTAATTATTGAGGCATACATGACCAACAAAATAAAATATGTCCTCAATGGTGAAACAACAACATCATCACTGATGACTAAATTATGACTAACTTCATCATCCCTATTGTCCTTACTTTGTAGCCATTTCTTTAAAAAAAATTGTTTCAAATATTATGGTGGCATTTTCCCAATTAAGTTTGTGACATGTTGGAAATATGCCAAGACATTTTTGTTTTTTCAATTCTTGATTATAGCTGTATTTCTCCATGCAGAATCTCATTAGCTTTTCAGATTCACCCAACGCCTATTCTCTGTCTCTGACTAATGTGTTCTGTATTATGGCATTCAACTCATTTATATGATAATGAAATGGAATAAATTCCCTTAAAGCCATGATCAATACCTCGGTTGAAAGCAGGAGGTGGTGCATTTATTTAGTTTCACAAAGAAAGGTCGCGAGACATGTCTTCATGGACAAATCTGACCAAGATGGAAAGAGGACCAGAGAGTGGAGGACAAAGCAGAGGTGGAGAATAGTTTCCCTTTAATGGGCTGCTTGAAGCTGCTCCAAAACCCAAAGTGTCAGTCCAGCAGAGAGACACGTCATTCCGGAGTAAATCTCCTCCAACCTGGGATCCAACAAAGGGCTCAATCAACTAATGGGGCAAATAAACAACATTTTCATTAAAAAGACGTGAATCAATTGTGTCCATATACCCAATATCATAGACATGCATTTTCATTAATTCGATCTGAATAAATATGTATTAAAGCTGTTTAACGGTACACTGCTCTGACTGACTTTGAGAAAACCTTAAGAAAACTAAATAGGATTATGTATGTGTGTAATGCTACAGTTATGCACCCTGTGCCACCTATAGTTATATAGGTGAATGTTTGGTTTGGTTGTATGCACTAACAAAGCAAAATAAAAACTGTAATGCACTGAGGTCCCATCTTTCAAAACCTAATTCTAATGTACAAACTTATATTTAGTTGTATATGTTATCATATAAGGATAGGTAACTCTTTGTGATGAAAATGTAATCAATAGATCATCGTGGTTTCTCAATAACCTGCATGTTCTCATCTGAAACCATGATTACATGATTGTACTGTAGTTGAAAATGAGTTTGTGGATGTGGTTGAACTCACTTATGTCCTGTTTCTTACATGTTTTTAGTTGTTTGTTTAAAAGGGATTGTCAGGATCCCTGTCTGACCCACTGTGTGGTTACCTCTGTTTCCCCTCCAATCTCCTCTCCTCATGTGTCTGTCATTCCCCTGTGTGTGTTTTGTTATGCCATGTGCTTGGTGTTTTCTCGGACCTGCCTCCAGACTCCTCCCACTGCTACCGCTCTGATGGATGCCAGCTGCGGACAATCTGGCTCGTTACCCGGCAGCATATAAGCCCTGGTCCTGCAGGCTTGGGGCGTCAGTCTGTATTGTCTTCTGCCTCGGTAGCGTCCGCCGTGTCGTGAGTAAACCCCATGGTATCTTCCTGTGCTAATCTCTCTCCTCTCTGCTACGGGTGGAAAGTACTGGGCGATCTACGAACTCTCCGGTGTCGAGCCACGGGACATCACACCGTCGATCTGTCAACTCTTCAGTGTCGAGCCACGGGACATCACACCGTCGAGCTACCAGCCCCCGGTGTCGAGCCACGGGACTCACACCAGCCACCCACCTGTCTACCAAATAAACCTGTTTCATTGGACTTTGTCTCCTGTGGTCTGCATTTGGGTCCTACCCGTGAACTCCCGTGACAGAACAGACTGACCATAAAATGGACGCAGCGACCACAGGAGCAGCTACGCTGGCCGGACATAGCACGCAGCTGGAGGCACACCAGCAGATGCTCATGGAGATGCGTCAAGCCCTGCAATCCATGGCAGGTGAGGTCTCTGAGGTTGGCCGCATCTTGCAGGGACTGGTTCGGACAGGCCAGCTTCAGCCGGCTCCAGCCCCGGACCCATCACCTGCACTCCCCTCTCCAGTCCTCGCCCCGCCGGTTCGGGAGTCCCCCGTGCCACCTCCGGAGCCCTATGACGGAACGCTGGGGAGATGCCGGGGCTTCCTGTTTCAATGCGGGCAGGTGTTTGACCGACAGCCCCAGATTTTCGCCTCAGACAGGTCCAGGGTTTCTTACGTGGTCGGCTTACTGCGGGGAAGGGCTTTGGACTGGGCCACGAACACACTGAGCATCGACCAGCCTAATCTTGTGGATTATGTCGACTTTGTGGAGGATCTGAGGAGGGTTTTCGACCACCCAGTGGACTCCGAGGATGCAGCTCAACGCCTCCTCCGCTTGCGACAGGGTCAAGCGAGTGTAGCGGAACACTCAGTGGACTTCCGCATTCTCGCCGCCGAGTCCGGGTGGGGAGAGACGGCGCTCAGGGGAGTGTTCCTTCACGGACTATCCGAAGCCATGAAGGATGAACTGGCAACCTGTAATAAGGCCGGTTCGTTGGAGGAGCTGATTAAGCTCTCGATCGGGCTGGATAATCGGATGCGGCAGAGGCGACGTGAGAGGAACTACAGGTCCCTAGGGGCATCACCCGTGACATCGCCCTCTTCCAGCTTCCGCCTGCGTGCTCCGGCGTCAGCCTATCCGGAGGAGCGGAGAGGGCCTCAGGCTTGGGATTCGGTCCCCTTTTCCACGCCGGAGGAGGAGCCTATGCAGCTCGGGCGTGCCCACCTTTCGCCACGGGAGAAAGATAGGCGGATCAGAGCAGGCGAGTGCCTGTACTGTGGCCGCCTGGGACATTCCCTTTCCTCCTGTCCGGTTCGGTCAAATGGGGGCGCTCGCCAGTAAGGGTTGGGATACTGGTGAGCGGACCCGAGCCTTCTCGAGACTCCCTACCAAGACTGTTGTTGCCGGCATCTCTCTCGCTGCACTCTCGCTCTCTCTCTCTCTCGGCTCTGGTGGACTCTGGAGCAGAACAAAATTTCATGGACACTGAGTTTATCGCCAGAGTCCAGATTCCCTTGGAGAAACTAGAGCGTCCGCTAGTGGTCAATGCCCTAGACGGCAGCTTCCTAGCCCAAGTCACTCACCGGACCCAGCCGCTGCAGCTCATCCTGTCCGGTAATCACAGAGAGAGACTTCAGTTTTACGTTTTTCCTTCTCCGCAGAACCCCCTAGTTCTGGGCCACCCTTGGCTCACCACCCATAACCCTCGGATTGACTGGGCGGCAGGGAGGATTGCCGCATGGAGCCCCGACTGTCATGCTAACTGCCTAAGATCAGCGCAACCCCCTGGAGGGCCTCTCCAGGACTATCACGAGCCTTTGCCAGATCTCGCCTCCGTGCCCACCGCCTACCATGACATCGGGGAGGTGTTTAGCAAGAGTCGGGCCCTCTCCTTACCACCTCACCGTCCCTACGACTGCGCTATTGACCTCCACCCGGGCGCTCCGCTCCCTTCCAGTCGGTTATATAACCTGTCTAGACCGGAGAAGGCATCCATGGAGGAATACATCTCACAGTCTTTGAGGGCTGGAATCATCCGCCCGTCCTCATCACCACTCGGAGCTGGATTCTTCTTTGTCTCTAAGAAGGATAAGAGCCTCCGGCCCTGCATCGACTATCGGGGTCTGAACAGCATCACTACCCGGAACAAATACCCTCTGCCACTGATTAATTCTGCGTTTGAACCCTTGTCTGGAGCCACAATCTTCACCAAGCTCGACCTTCGCAATGCATACCACCTGGTGCGGATCCGAGCAGGAGATGAGTGGAAGACGGGGTTCAACACCCCCCTCGGTCACTTCGAGTACTTGGTCATGCCGTTTGGACTATCCAATGCCCCAGCAGTTTTCCAGGCGTTGGTAAACGACGTACTCCGGGACTTCCTGAACCGTTTTGTGTTCGTGTACATCGATGATATCCTCATCTACTCTGCGGACCTTCTGGAGCATCAGCGCCACGTTCGGTTGGTCCTCCAGCGCCTACTGGAGAACAAACTGTTTGTGAAGGCGGAGAAATGTGAGTTCCATGTGACCTCAGTTCAGTTCCTGGGATTCATCATTGAGAGGGGTCAAGTAAGAACGGATCCAGAAAAGGTCAAGGCGGTAACTGAGTGGCCGACTCCCTCCTCCCGGAAACAGCTCCAACAGTTTCTGGGGTTTGCCAACTTCTACCGTCGATTCATCCGGAACTACAGTAACCTCGCAGCCCCGCTCACTGGGCTCACCTCTTCCAAGACCATATTTGTATGGACACCGGAGGCCGGTCGGGCATTCAAGCTCCTCAAGGAACGGTTCTCCTCCGCCCCCATCCTGATTCAGCCCGACGACACTCGTCAGTTCGTTGTTGAGGTGGACGCCTCTGACACAGGTGTGGGGGCCATCCTGTCTCAACAGTCGGACTCGGACTCGAAGTTGCGCCCTTGCGCCTACTATTCCCGCCGGTTGAACCCAGCAGAGAGGAACTACGATGTGGGAAACCGGGAACTGCTGGCAATTAAGCTGGCTCTCGAGGAGTGGAGACACTGGCTAGAGGGGGCTGTTCATCCGTTCGTGGTCTGGACAGACCATAGGAACCTCGAGTACATTCGGACGGCCAAGCGGTTAAACTCTCGCCAGGCTCGGTGGTCATTATTCTTCGGACGGTTTGACTTCACCATCTCCTACCGCCCAGGCCACAAGAATACCAAGCCTGATGCTCTCTCTCGCCAGTTCTCTCCCGAGGGTCGCTCCTCCAGTCCTGGGACCATCCTCCCTACAACCTGTGTGGCAGCCGCTCTCACCTGGGAGATCGAATCAGTGGTGCAGGACGCTCTCCGAACCCAGCCAGATCCCGGAGGCGGGCCTCCCGGCCGCCTCTTTGTTCCCCTGTCCGCACGCTCCCAAGTGCTCCAGTGGGCGCACACCTCTCGGTTCTCCTGTCACCCTGGCGTCAGACGCACCATTGATCTGCTTCGGAGAACCTTTTGGTGGACATCGCTGGAGGCCGATACTAGAGCCTTTGTCCTCGCCTGCTCAACCTGTGCCCGCAATAAGGCGTCACACCGACCTCCCGCCGGCTTGCTGCAACCCCTCCCAGCGCCTCATCGTCCCTGGTCCCATATCGCCCTGGACTTCGTCACAGGCCTGCCACCCTCTCATGGAAACACGGTCATCGTTACGGTGGTTGACCGCTTCTCCAAGGCGGCTCACTTCCTCGCTCTGCCCAAGCTTCCCTCAGCTCAGGAGGCGGCGGATATCATGGTCAGCCAGGTGTTCCGTCTGCATGGGATCCCGGTGGACATTGTGTCGGACCGAGGCCCGCAGTTCATATCCCAGGTCTGGAGAGCCTTCGGCCGGGCCCTCGGCGCAACCATCAGTCTGTCCTCGGGGTTCCACCCCCAGTCCAACGGGCAGACGGAGAGGCTTAATCAGGAGCTCGAGGCCTCCCTCCGCTGCGTGGCAGCATCGAATCCCTCCAGCTGGAGTACTCACCTGCCTTGGGTGGAATATGCCCACAACTCCCATACATCATCGGCTACGGGCCACACTCCATTCGAGGCCTCCCTGGGTTACCAGCCACCTCTGTTCCCCGCCCAGGAGGTGGAGATAGCTGTTCCCTCAGTGCAGCGCCACCTTCGTCGCTGTAGGAAGGTGTGGAGGGAGACCCGGGCCGCCCTTCTCCGCACGGCGGAACAGAATAAGCGTTTTGCGGATCGCCGCCGCATCCCTGCTCCACATTACCAAGTCGGTCAAATGGTGTGGCTCTCCGCCAGGGACATCCCATTACGGACCGAATCCCGGAAGTTGTCTCCCCGGTTCATCGGTCCGTTTGAGGTCCAGGCAATTATCAACCCGTCCGCAGTTCGTCTGAAGCTTCCCTCATCCATGAGGATCCACCCGACGTTCCACGTGTCGCTGATCAAACCGGTGTCCACCTGTGCCCTGTGCCCTCCGGCCAGACCCCCACCACCCGCCCGACTCATCGACGGAGGTCCAGCGCATACGGTCAACAGACTGTTGGATGTTCGCCCTCGGGGTCGGGGTTTCCAATACCTCGTGGACTGGGAGGGTTACGGTCCTGAGGAACGCTCATGGGTGCCCCGGTCTAGGATCCTCGACCCCACTCTAGTTCGGGATTTTCATCGACGGCACCCGGACAAGACTGGCAGACCGCCTGGAGGCTCCCGTTGAGGGGGGGGTACTGTCAGGATCCCTGTCTGACCCACTGTGTGGTTACCTCTGTTTCCCCTCCAATCTCCTCTCCTCATGTGTCTGTCATTCCCCTGTGTGTGTTTTGTTATGCCATGTGCTTGGTGTTTTCTCGGACCTGCCTCCAGACTCCTCCCACTGCTACCGCTCTGATGGATGCCAGCTGCGGACAATCTGGCTCGTTACCCGGCAGCATATAAGCCCTGGTCCTGCAGGCTTGGGGCGTCAGTCTGTATTGTCTTCTGCCTCGGTAGCGTCCGCCGTGTCGTGAGTAAACCCCATGGTATCTTCCTGTGCTAATCTCTCTCCTCTCTGCTACGGGTGGAAAGTACTGGGCGATCTACGAACTCTCCGGTGTCGAGCCACGGGACATCACACCGTCGATCTGTCAACTCTTCAGTGTCGAGCCACGGGACATCACACCGTCGAGCTACCAGCCCCCGGTGTCGAGCCACGGGACTCACACCAGCCACCCACCTGTCTACCAAATAAACCTGCTTCATTGGACTTTGTCTCCTGTGGTCTGCATTTGGGTCCTACCCGTGAACTCCCGTGACAGGGATACACTCCCAGCTTTGGACGATATAGCTCTTGCTCCTATGGTTTGAATGTACTTATTATAAGATGTTTTGGATAAATTGCAGTGTGATGGGTTCACCCAAAAATGTTTTTGATGATGGAGCTAAATGTCAATATGCCTGCACTTTTGCAGGTTTGATCTTGAGGACTTGTTGCAGACAAATATTAAACCAACTTTGAAATCTGGAAAACTCGGTTATTCCCGAAGAACGAGGCCGTCGTCTTTGAAAATTAAATGAAACAATAAATTTGTGTTTGGTGTAATTATTTTAATACTATATCACTCTTGTTGTCAGACAATACTGATAATGACCTCTCAAATGGATTTATCATGGATTTGTCCCATGATAAATCCAGATTCATAATGAATTTGTTCAGAATAATGGTGTCAGGAAAAATACCGCAGCATTTCTAAATGCTTCGTTAGGGGAAGGGGAAATTTGATTATTCCAAATATCAGAACAAATAACTGATGATCAGTAGCTCGAATCCAAGAAATATTACCAGTTTCCATTTGAAAAAACCCAAGTCGGGCCTCCTCCTCTTCCTCACCATCGTCCTTTCTCTGAATGCTCTTTGTCTGAATTTTCTTCATAAGTTCTTTCCAGTTAAGGAGAGGCGGGACAGGCCACCCTAATGGGCTCGACTGAGCTACTCTCCCTGCAGCATTGTTGTAGAATAACAGTCCCGCATATCTCAGAAAAATTTATATTTTATTTGGAAACATGTTCAGTAAAAAACAAATAAATGATGATGGGAACATCTTATCCCAGGATTTGAAATTATATTCAACACATTTCTATTGGCAAATAAGTTGCTCCTACCAGTGAGCACATTTTTGTTAACTGAAGAAAGATGTATTACGTTTTGTCTTTTTTCACTCTCCATGTCCATTCGGCTTTTGTTATTTTATTTGTCATAATTATACATAAGAAAAGGCATGAATGGAGGTATTGGAGCTTATGACTGAGTCCACTGTCTTTGCAGCAGTGTGTAGCTGCTCGTGACCCTCAGAAATCCTTTTAGACTAAGTGCCTCATGCCTGGGTATAGATGGATGCAACAAATAAGCTTCAGCTTTAGGAATAAGACCATCTCTGTCCACGAGGCTCCATCATTTTCCATCTAACATCAATCTACCCCCCCATCCTTTGACTCATGCACTCAGTTCCCTCTCTGTCCCGTCTTGCCTATTTCCTTCTTTATTTTGATCATCTTCTAGTGATGACTAAATTATGATTAGATTTAAGGATGTGCAGTGCTTTCATCTGTCTAGTGCGTTGTTTAATGCTGCCCCCTCTAACCCCTCTCGAACCACAACCCCGACCCCCCCAAACACACACGACACAATAGCATCGACCTCGACTCACTCGCTCGCTATTGAAGAGCAGAGTGGCTGCTTGGTTCCCATGGAAACTCTGCCTGTGTTTTCAGATTAAGTTGGACATGCACACACACACACACACAAACACAGGTTAATTTTTTTAAATATGCAAATAATCTCCAACGCTGCTGCATTTTAAATCTGCATATGAACTGAGAAGTTATAATAAGAAGCAATAACTGTTTTTTTCGATGTTTGTGCCCCTGGATAGGCTCTCAATTTTTCAAGTCTGTCTTAAAACAATAGTCAGGCGTCCATTTGAACACCGAAACACGTTTTGCTTGCTGTGTTCATTCCTAATAACTTCTTGTGTGTTTTCAATATAGGGGATGGGAAACAAAACCTACAATTCTGTAGAAAAAATGGATTCCAAAGTTTATCTGAATTTTTGAGGTTTCACCCGTGTGAGTTGGACTGGATATCTTCCAAAGTATTAAAGTTTTTTTTTTGTAGAAAACTCTGTCTGCGTTTTCCTGTTGAGCTGCAGTGGAAGAATAATAACACAAAGAGGACATGTTTTAAAGATACTTTATATTTGGAAAATACCCACTTCATTTATCTGAAGAACTAAAGCCCAATGTAAAGAGTTTGGAACACATTTTTGACCAAAATGCAACTCGACAGCCTACAGTTGGGTCGGAGAATCAGGTGTTATTAGCAGCTAATGTAGCCTAGAACCAGTGGTGTATAAAGTACCCAAAAGCCATACTTGAGTAAAGGTAAAGATACCTTACTGGAAAATGACTCCAGTAAAAGTAAAAGTCACCTATTAGAATACTACTTGAGTAAAAGTCTTAAAGTATCTTATATTTATTGTACTTAAGTATCAAAAGTAATTTTCTGATATTAAATGTACTTAAGTATTGAAAGTAAAAGTACAAGTAAATGCTGTTAATAAAAAAGCAAAGGGTCAGAATTTTGAGAATTATGAAGTTTATTCTTTTAAGTGCTGTGGCACCATGACCAAGGACATGGAGCTGTGTTGACAATAATTGGGTTGCTGTGATCCATTCAGGAGCAACAATGTTCAACATAATATATTGTACATAAGTATACTTTTGCATCTACTATGAACTTATCATCATAATTCTCCGAAAAGCAATATGACACTATGACTGAGTTGTAACAGTGCGTTTATAAGTATGCTCATTCCGACTAGAGGATGTAGAGGGCCAATGCATAATATTGTGTTCAGCAAAAAATATCCACTTGATGCATCAGGTCAGTGTTTTGAGAAAGGACACCTGCCTTGTAAACTCCTGTGGGCCTGATTTGTACAATAGGCAAAGGTTTTGCTCAAGCTGAATCTGCAATTGGGCGACTGCTACCATCATAACTCCATCTGATCATCCACAACATGACTCAAATATCAAAACATGATCAATACTAAAGCAGCACCGAAATTAACCCAGTCATTACTTGAAACTGAAAAATGTCCTGTTCATCTTCAAAAGACAATTCTATTGGAATGTAAAGAAGTTACATTGTATTAGAATGTAACTTCTTTACATTCTAATAGAATGTAAAGAAGCTACAGTGTATTAGAATGTAACTTCTTTACATTCTAATAGAATGTAAAGAAGTTACAGTGTATTAGAATGTAACTTCTTTACATTCTAATAGAATGTAAAGAAGTTACATTGTATTAGAATGTAACTTCTTTACATTCTATTAGAATGTAAAGAAGTTACATTGTATGAGAATGTAACTTCTTTACATTGTATTAGAATGTAACTTCTTTACATTCTAATATAATGTAAAGAAGCTACAGTGTATAGAATGATTCTATTGAAGTTATTCTTTTTTTAAATGTTTTAGACGAGTCACTATCACTTTAAAAGAGTGATTATAGCTGATTTGACTTACAGACATGAGATTGATCTTCTCATGTCACTCTCTTTATACAATGATATAAATTCATCCCTGATATCTTACGAAAAGTTACTCCTCATTTTTCCCACAAATGTCCAGCAACATGAGTCTGTTTTGGCTTGTTACATGCATACTGTCTTTTCAAAATAAACTTCCATCTTCACAGGAAACAACTAAGGTTTAGGCGATGAAACTACTTAGCGTTAGTTAGGTTTAGGAAAAGATCGTGGTTTGCGTTAAAATATCTACGGAAGTGGCGTTGCTTAAGTACGGAAGTCACGTCACAAGGAAATCAACTTCCTGGCTTCTCGTTTCACACACGGCACAAACTGCGGCCTCCTGGAGGAAACACCAGTGTTTGTTTGACCCATCCACCTCTCCTCATCCCACCCGTCCTGTGTGGAATTCTACTCATGTTGTCGCTCGCTAGCTATAGCATATAGCATCCTGGGCATCACTGGGGATCAACACACCGCGGCTTTGAGAGCACTTGTTTGCAGTTGCGCATTAACGTGATTAACCAACGATTTAACTTGCAAGCTAGGACCACTAATTCACCAAACCTGTTTGCTTGCAGTCTGTGTTCCACCACAGTCCCCGACGCTGGTCTCATGATTCATTTTTTTTCTAAAGATAGATCAGTTTTCTTTGCACAATGTAGTGAAGTAAAAGTCAACAGAAATATAAACAGTAAAGTACAGATATCCAAAATAACGACTTAAGTACAGTAACGAAGTATTTCTACTTCGTTACTATACATCACTGCCTAGAACCACCAGCCTCAAGCAGAGATGACAGGAGGCAACAGAGCTCTGGTGAGCTCACTACTTTCTAAATCCACACCAGGCAACAACCTCTATGTCTGCCTTGAACCTGCATTCTCTACTGACTATAGGGGGCGACTCATGGTTGCAAAAAGAAGTCCGGTTGTACAGAAGTAAATGACAAAATTATCCGATTTCTCACTTGATTTATCACCTCAGTAAACATTGTAAGCATAGTTTATGGTCTTATGGTTTATGGTTTGACTCATTTAGAATCAAATAGAACATAAAGTAGGGTATGCTTTAGGGCGGGGCTATCTTGTGTCTCTTCCAGTACTGGGAAATCTGTTTTAAGTGAATTTGCTTCATGAAACATCCCTTGGCTGTGTGTTTGGTTATAGTATTGCCTGTAAGGGTAGAATAAGAAATATAGCTGTTGTCCTGTTTGTTCTAATGTTTCAGTGGAGGTGAGCTTTTAGAAAAACATCTGACAACACACATTTTGTGGAGAATAGTGTTTGACATGAAAACAGCAATTTCAGTTGTGTGTGTGTGTGTGTGTGTGTGTGTGTGTGTGTGTGTGTGTGTGTGTGTGTGTTCGGCCCCGGCACCACACGTCTCATTCACACCTAATGATCGCAGCCTCTCACTGGCAGCCATCTCTCCTCCCAGACCAAATCCAATTACTGGGGACAATAGAAACCAGCTCCAGGCTCAGGACTCCATCAGCTCCACTGTGCTGCTGCTCCCTGCTCCGAGACTCCGGCTGGACCCCTAATCATGTCGAGGGCCACAAGGTACACCTGTAAGATGGACACAAGTACAAAGAGCAACACAAATACAAACACACATCAAGGCCAAATGCAAGCAAATAAAACACACAAACATGCACAAGCAACAGTCAACCAAAACATTGAAGCAAATATGAATAAGAGCAAATAACCAAACACAGATGTAACGGATACAACGATTGGAAAAGCAAATAAAACATAAGAAAGTAAGACAAACAAAATCAACAACCATGCAAATACAAATGAGCACAAATGCAAATACACATTTAAAAACACATGTAAACATGACAGGGGATATTGCTAACCTCTAGTAGTACACGCTAAATTCAATAGTTTTCATCAACATATATTCAATCTCATTCCGTGCAAGGCACACACCCACACACACACACACACACACACTTTACAGCGCCACAGGTTTAATTTGTCAATGGCTCCATCCTGTGGCAGAAACATGAAACAACAATGGTTTGTTCATCAACGAGAATAACCTCAGGAATCCTTTGCACAAAACGTTTAAAAATCACAATTAATATCAGTCCAGCTTTGTTTTTCAACTTGGAAACAGAAGCTTACAAACTATTTAATGTCAAGGGGCTATTTAGTATCTGCTCTGGGGCTTTCAGCACACCTTGCTGTGAAGCTTAATTTTTAAGCCAACATGGACAAGTGCTAAAGGAAAAAAAGACAAATGAAACACCTAAAATTCGACTTTTAACAATTATATTATTGGCTTAGAGTTATTGATGCATTCAGGCATAAGGATCACCAATGTTGCAGCTGGTAATATACTTTAAGAAAACTTTCCCACCTGTGATTATCCCATTTTAACGTACAATAACATAGCATAATTCATTTTTTGATCAGAGTTTTCATTCTTAATCTGAATATACAATGTAAATGCAGCCATCACACAAATGGAGCTGGTAGAATGTACAATATTTCACTCTTAAATGTAGAGGAGTATAAAGTAACAGTGAGAGGATGTACCAAAGTAAAGTACCTCAAATTTGTAAACCACTGGATTAGCTGTGGGTTCCTGACTTCAAGCAATAACTTTTATATCACATGCTAATTTGAGCCATTGAAATATTAATTAGAGCGCAGCTTTAAGATCACAAAGGTTTTCAACAAATGACAAGTGGTGTCGTATTTACTCAAATATGTCAAATGTCTTGAAATATGTCAACCCTAGAAATATTTTTATTTATTTTCGTGAAAAACCTGAAAAAAATAAATAGCAATCACTCCATCATTACAATTTTTCCCACATTTTTCCGCTATTTTACAAATAAAGCCAGTATAACAGAGGGTAACCAGAATATCCTGAAGTATTATATCATTGTAAACCTTAAACTATAATCTATCTACCAGACACATTTGAATGACACTAAGGACAACATCACTTGACCTTTGCCCTCTAACGCTGCAATAGGGCAAATTCTGAATGCCTCAAATGCCCGATAACTAACTTCCTATCTGATGGGCCTTTGGATGCGTCCACCATAAGCTTTTCCAGAGCTTTACAAATGATATATTACATGAATAACAACAATAACAACATTTCTTATCAGAATAAATTTATCTTTGTGTCGTTTATTTAAATCAGAAACACAAAACAATACAAAAGCTCAAAAACCTTCGTGAGAAATTAATTCTCTACCAGGTTTATCCATCGTATCGAATTTGTCCACTCTTACTCCGTCAATACAAATGTTACAACTGAGGAGGCCCCTATTCAGTAACAGTTTGTCCAAAATATTTACTGCTAAAACTGATTCCTTATAGATGTATCATGCAATGTGAACCACGCAAAGCCATGCATGAATTTGTAGGAGAACAACCTCAATGTTGGGTTAAACATTTGGGAGCTGCAGCTCTGTCATCAGACTAGCTGAGGTTTTAGGTGCTTTTCATGGAGCAAAATCACATAGTCTCCTAAACCCCACTGCTGTGTCCCCAGAAGCTGCAGCTACAAACTGCAGCTGTGGTTTAGCATCAACACTGGAGAGATCAGCTGAAGCCACTAGATGTCACTGCAGCTGTAAACAGATCCTGCTGCACGCTGGTTTTCAGAGGAGATTCAGAACTTCTGAATCTTTCAATATTTAACCACCCAATGGAGGACAAGTTACAAGTAATGTAATATCATTTTATGTTACTCAAAAAAGAAAAAGACATATGCTTCAGTTGATGTTTGATGCCAAGATTAGGGTTACTGACTATCTGTCAAACTGAAGCGGTCGATTCATTCAGGTCACAGATAACAAAACCAAACTGAAATCATTAAAACATTGTATTGTATGACTGATTCCCACTGCAGTTTTAATGTAAGCAAGATGACATATTATTGATACTATAGATTAAATGTTATGGATACGATGTACTTTTTTTCAGATGAAAATATAAACCTGATGTTTGTGATGATCAAAAGTGCAGCTCCTGATATATTGTTTTCGAGGCATTTCTGAATATTTCCTTTCAGGAATTAGTGTTATGCTGCGTTCACACCGGTCGCGTTGATTTTTTGACGCACTGCAAAATCGCGTCCAACGCGCCGCAAAATCCCGTAGCGCCGGAGAGGGGGCGTGGTTTATCGACTGGAAGCCGTTCACCTGGCCGTCATTTCTTTACGCTTTCAACCGTGAAAGGAATAAGGACAATTGCTGATTTGTACGTATTGTGGAAGTCCCTCAAACATCGGAATGCCAAACGCCGTCATGTCTGGTTCATAATATTGTTCAGAGGAGCTCCGTGGATTTCATCGAGCTGTATTCACTGTCTAGCAAGCCACCGGTCGCTGTTTACTACAGCTGTAGGAACACAACATAAACTGATTTGGCTGTGATTCAACGGAAAATAAACCGACAAAAAGGGACTCCGAAATAACTACGTAATGATGCCGATTTGTAGGTTACTGGTCTTCTCAATGGAGCTCTGATGGATCGGTGCTAGGCTATGCTAACATTGTAGCAGCTCCACCAGCACTCAATAACGTCATGTAGACGTAAATATGTCAGCGTCTATTCATTGTTTGTACCGTATGGTTTACACACACACATGTATACACATAGTTTGGTCCGGTCTCTGTTGATATGAGGTATCGTAGAGCTCTGGGTGAACACAGACGGCTACAGGATTTATTTCCTGATTCAACAACGGCAGGAAGTCAGTGATGACAGGGGGAGCAACTCAACGCTGATAGGCTATCGCGCCACAGCGTCACGCAATTATTTCGCAGAAGTTGAAAAATTTCAACTCGCGCATTGGCGATTTTGCGGCGTCCAACGCAAAAATGCGTCCAACGCGCCGCGCCATCGCAAAATCGCGGCGCGCCAGGCTCATCGCGTCTGTGCATAGACTTTGTATGTAATCTCGACACGCGTCAAAAAATCAACGCGACCGGTGTGAACGCAGCATTAATGGTGCAAAGTAAAAACAAAACAAACAATAAGCTTAATTGCAGTTTTCCAAAGTAAATTAACTAAATGAACTCACAGCATTGTGTGAAGTTGTCTGAATGATGGATCGTTATTAAGATTTTTATTAAGATTTTATTTGTACAGGGACAGTTCACATTAATCGACAGCACACATTAATAAAAACATGACTGTAAATGTGACAGTGTTAGCTAAAAAAGCTAATTTTCAACCGTTGTCCCTGGGCACGGTGTTAAAAGCCGCTAAAAACATTTAAACATTTAAAAACTGTTTAAAAAGACAACAACACAAAAACAAGCAAACAGAGCTGTGCAATACAATCCTGCAGACACAGGATCAAACATGACAGACAAGCAGGCAGGCAGGCAGGCAGACAGACAGACAGACAGACAGACAGACAGACAGACAGACAGACAGACAGGCAGACAGGCAGGCTACATACGGACATTGCATGCATGAGACTGTTAGTGCTGACACACCTGGTTGTTAATGAGCCAGGCTTTGAGGTTGTGTGTGAAGAACCTGTATGTGGTGCTCTGTCTTATGTGTGATGGGAGAGTGTTCCAAGTAACGGAAGCTGTGACAGAGTATGATAGCTGGCTAAACTTGCTTCTCCTGCCTGGGACCACTAGGTCCCCGCGAGCTGTTGCTCTGGTTAGTCTGCTATTGGTCTTTTGTGTTATGAAAGTGCTCAACGGGGGAGGTGCAAGGCCATTAAGAAATTTAAAGGTTAAGCAGCTGTTATGGAATTTGACAAGACTATCCCAACACAGAAGATGGTATTTGGGCAAGATGTTGCAAATGTGGTAGTGTCTGGGCTTGATGTCAAGTACCTTGATAGCCTGCTTATAGACGGACTGTAGGGGCTTCAGGGTTGTGTTGTGAGTGTGTGACCAGGTGGTTAGACAGTAAGTGATATGAGGGAGGATCATTGCATGAAAGTACAGTTTAGCAGCTTCAGTTGTGAGGTTGTTGCGTATGTATCTGAAATTATGTAGACTAAACTTGACTTTTGCCATTACATGCTTCACTTGTTTTTGTATGTGAGTGTGGAGTCAAGAATGATCCCCAGATATTTGTAGTTAGGGACCACCTGAAGCTGTTCACCAGATATGTACACAGGATGCTCTGTTGTAATATTATTCACCCTCTTTGAGAAAAACATGCAGACTGTTTTTTTCACATTGAGATGTAAGCAAGAGTCTGACAGCCACTTAGTGACATGGACCATTTCTTCAGTGAGTTTGTCTGCTGCCTGTTTGATGTTGGGTGCATGTACAAAAATGACTGTGTCGTCAGCGTACATCTGTATATCCACCCGTGCACATACTGATGGCAGATCATTAATGTACATGCTGAAAAGAAGAGGACCTAGCACAGAGCCCTGTGGAACACCGACACTGTAATTGAGGATGGGGGATGAAACACCGTTGATCTGTACACACTGCGTTCTATTGTCCAGGTAGGATTTGAACCAGCATAGGGTGTCAGGAGAAAAATTAAATTTGGCCAATTTTGTAATTAATATGGAATGATTTACTGTATCGAAGGCTTTCTTTACGTCTAGAAACACTGCTCCCACCACTCCCCCTTTATCTAGCTTGGCTTTAACCTGTTCTGTAAAGAAGCAGTTGGCTGTTGCAGTAGAATGCTGGGCTCTAAAGCCAAACTGCATGGGGTGGAGTCTGAAGGGACTGCTATTGAGGTGAGCAATTACTTGTTGTGCTACACACCTCTCGGCTACCTTAGAGAAAGCGGGGAGAATGCTTATTGGCCTGTAGTTATTTTCATGGGTTCTATCACCTGCCTTAAAGATGGGTGTAATTATAGCTGGCTTCCAGACCCTAGGGAAAGCATTCTGTTCAAAAGACAGATTAACTAATTTAGTGATGGGATATAACAGTGACTCCTTCATATTCTTAAGAAACATGGTGTCTAGTCCGAATACATCTAAGGCTTTAGAGTTTCTAAGTGAATCTATCACCTTCAGCACATCAGTTTCAGAAATGGGTCTTAGGCTGAAGACTGGTTGAGTAAAGTCTGTGGAGGGGAGAATGGTGGGCCCATTGTTTGCATTCTGTGTGAGAGACTTAACGGTATCTACAAAGTAAGAATTAAAGGCGGTGGCGATCTCCTGCTGGTCACGTGTTAAGTTGCCATTTAAGTTAACCTGGATTTGATCTTCTGAGTTGTCACCAGTTTTCCCTGCCAGCAGCTTAATATTTTTCCAAATTATTTTAGGGTTGCCCTTTGCTTCAGTTAATATTTGGATAAAAAAGTTAGCTTTTGCCTTCCTGATTTCTTTTGTGACCTTGTTTCTAAGCATAACAAATCTGTGTCTATCAACAGTTAGTTTGGAACTGAGGGCTGATTTAAGTGCCCTATCCCGTTCTTTCATGATCTTCCAGATGTCACCCTTTATCCATGGCAGAGATGTTTTTTGCCCATGTTTTGGTTTTGAGACCTTCTGGAATCTACCTTTTATGGACTGGATGGTGGAGATCATGACCTGACTGTCTTCCTCAACATTAAGATTTTTCAGATTATATATCCAATTAATCTCTTTGATAGTGTTCTCAAATTCAGTGATGTTACCCCTAGGTATTCTGGGACGCTGTGGCTTTCTGTTTGTGGTAAAATTAAAACGGTGTTTAGTGAGTTTCCGGGCTATGAGTGTCAGATTGTGATCAGAGAGACCTGTCACCATGTTGAATGATTTAGTGATCCTTTCTGGTTTATTACTGAATACAAGATCAATCTGTGACTGGGTTGTGGAGGTGATCCTAGTAGGGCCTTTGATCAGCTGAGTTAAATCAAAAGCATCAACAACCTGCTTTAAGGGTTTCCTGACGGATTTGTTCTCCCAGTTGATGTTGAAATCACCCATTATTATGACCTCCTTTTCGAGATTACATCCTTTTAGCATAGATTGAATTTGCTCAAAGAAAATGCTTTTGGCAGTGGGTGGACGATAGATTCCAATAAGGGTGAGAGACATTTGGGGAGACAATATCACATTCAAACCAATACATTCAAGATCGTTTTCACATGGTAATTGAATCTGATTACATTGAATGGTATCTTTGATGTAAAACATTATTCCTCCATACCTATTTTCGGATCTATCCTTTCTAAATACATTATATCCAGATATGTTAACAGCAGCCGGGGGGGAGTTACTATGTAGCCAGGTCTCAAAAATACACTGGCATGTGTAGGCCTACATTGAGGTCACAGAACTAAACATCCTCCCCATAGTTGTGGGAAATAACTTAGAAATAAATATAACATATAGCTGCAGAAGTGAATCAAACACAGAACAAGTCAAGTCTATTTGGGTCCTCATGTTTGTGGAAAATAAATAAAATTACTTTGAAATAAATATAACATATAGCTGCAGAAGTGAATCAAACACAGAACAAGTCAAGTCTATTTGGGTCCTCTCCCCATGTTTGTGGAAAAAATATTAAATAAAAAGTAGCTGACTTTGAAATAAATATAACATATAGCTGCAGCCTAATATCTTAAAATGAGTGAAGATAAAAAATAGGCAGTTTAAGTAAGACTAAAGTCCATTTCAGTGCAATGTCATCCTCTTCTTTCCTCAGACATGTACAGCCATCAACCGTCGCGCCTAAACATAAAAACACTACATCAGTTCAGGATCTAAAATAAATATTTTTCTCCAAGATAATAGCCTGTTAAATGATCGTGTTCTCAGCTGTTTAATGTGACTTTTGTTTCTGAACATCGTTGCAGAGTTTCTCTATGTCAGGGCTGTAAGATGTGACTTTGAGCTTCAAACAGGACTGCAGGCTGTCATCTGTGAGGCGGGAGCGATATTTAGCGCATCTCCAGCTTGATATTTTTCAGCAAATGCTGTGTGTTTGGTCTGAAAGTGTCTTTCAACATTCGATTTTTTGTTGTTTGCAAATTTCTCGCCACATATTAAGCATACAGGTAGGCCAGCGTTGTTGGCAGTGAACGCAAATAAATACGTCCACGCAGAATTAAATTCTCTATTTTCTATTTTCTTCCAGGAGTTTTCTTTTTTTGGATTTATCCATTGATAACCTTACCGAGTCTGCAATCACGACGAGCCACCTGCAGGGGAAGTCGCTTGACGGCGACGTAATAGGATGTGACGCACATTTTAGTTGACTAAATATTAAAACGTTTTTTTATTTTACGTGACACAGTATCACCTCAAACGCCAAGATATGAGGTGTTCCCTTTGAAAGATTGTCCACTGACAAAAAACATTAAACAAAATTAAAAAAAATGTTTTGCACAAAGACTCAGGGAGCCGCAACAGAGGGGCCATGCGGCTCGCGAGCCGCGGGTTGCCGACCCCTGCCTCAGGTCATCAGGTCTCTCTGAATCCTCATTCGCACTTGGACTTTTGGACTTTACACGAGTTCACTGTGAAAACCTTTCTGCTGGAAATTAACTTCTGGAGAAGCAACTGTTGGATAACTGATCTCAAGAAAAACCCCATAAGAGCAAATCTACAGCAAAACCAGTTCAGTAAAAAGTTTGGTAAAGTTGGAAAGATATTCAAAGATTCGGACTTCCCGGATCAATAAGTCGTTAGCGAAATGTTGTTAAAACACAAACGTTACCTCTATGTAACCTCAGTGAGGTAGAAAACAAGCTACAATCTTAATTCAGTCAAAACGATCCGTCCTCCGAGCTGGACGAATAACATTGGTCTTAATGTGCGGCTCGTCTTAATGTGAGACGAGTGCTACAAAGTGCAATGCGGAAAATACATACTACAACCATGCTTTTGATTAATTATGGTGACTTCTGTTGAAAAATCGTTTCAATAATTTCCCTCTTAGTGTAGTGTGACTAAATTCCCTTCTTACATCAATGGGATTCTCCTTGTTGTACTACAACTGTTATTTTGAGAAAATGTGCTTTTGGTTAATTATGGTTAATTATTATTGAAAAACATATTCAATAACTTCACTTTTAAGCAGTGTAGTGTGACCAAAATCTGCTTAACCACCAGGGGTCGCTTGTATGGACACGTTACACGTACGTAACGTAAGGGTAAAGTCACCACACATTACTTGATGCGTTACATAAACATTTATTACACCTATTCTCATCATCATACATCATTTTTAAACAGTTATACTTTACATACTATTTTATTGTAAATTTCCATTCTATATTTAATATTCTTATCTTGCAGTGTTGTTAATTTATATTTTCCTCTTGCTATGTTTATCATGCCCGTTATGCATTAAAATACCAAGGCCATTTCATTTGGAAATGTACTATAAATCGTATATAAACCTGATTCTGAGGTAAAGTAAAGCGTGGTGTCAGGTACCAGCAACTGCAGAATGTGTGCTTGTTAATTGCAGGAAATATGGAAGAAATAAAAAGATTAGGACCGGCAGGAAGATGTTTAAAAGGCATACTGGGGTAATATTGTGAGAGTGGACAAGGCACAAGATGTTTGGTGAGTTACCGTAAGAGACCAGGGCACTGCAGGAGTTAACTAACTCCAGAAGATGGCAGTAATGCAACACTAAAGATACAAAAGAAGAGGCAGGGGAACCAAGTACTGTCAGGTGGGGGAGTGTATTATGAATTGTAATAAGTATTAACAAGATACACTATACCAGAAGATCTCAGGAAAACTGGAAGTCAGGATCCTAAAATAAAAACATGAGCGAACCTGTGAAGTGGATTTTGGAGTTAATCAGACAAACAGGATTAACGGGCTGGGTTCAATCTCTTTGTTCCGCGTGGTAATGTCAGAGTATGCCATAGAATGCAGTATTTTATGTAGTACAGTATTTTAAGCTCATTATGAGTCACACAACTAGGAGGCAGGCCTTGCTTTAGTCTTCTCTGACTCATTTGATGTAACTTCAATTATCTTTCTGAATTTTAAACAAAGGTTTGGATGTTTTAGTCGGCAATGACTTACACAGCAGGTACATGATATTGAGAGTGGATTTTCTACAGAGTCTACAGCCATGCTCTTGGCCCTGTGAGGCTGGACTCAGGCACAGCTAAATGCAAATGCTCGTTGTTCAACCATAGCTGTGGACTCTTATCTTGTGTTTTCCCCTACAGCTGATCCCAGCTGACATTGGGCGAAGGCAGGGTTCACCCTGGACAGGTCGTCAGACTATGGCAGGGCTGACACATAAAGACAGACAACCATCAGGGAGATACAGGAGGAACATGTAAACTCCACACAGAAGGGCCGTCTAGCCCGGGATTTCCTTGGAAGATTTCCTAAAATATCCTGTACAGTATTTGTTACTATATCGGTGGAGACTGGCGTGTTAATGTGGTGCCTTCCAAATGTCTAAATTCAGAGTAAAATTCAACCTGCTTATCGTTCTTTAGGATTATATTTTTTTTCCTCCAGTGGTCTGTCCGAGGAGAGATTTCAGTGTTTTATCATCTCTGGTGTTTAATGAGTTCAGCTCAGACTTCTGGGTGTTTCCTCTCACCACAGAAGAAGAAAAGGTGTCGAGCAGCAACAGATGGTCCTGAGATCAGAGCGTCCCGCAGGAGGAACAACTCTGCTGTGATTAATGAGCACACACACACACACACACACACACACACACACACACACACACACACACGTGGCTGACACTGCAGGTGATAAATATGTGGTTCAGTTATTATGATGTTGTATTGTTTTATACAGTCCCCCTGGTATGTATCAGTATGGTACAACATGCATACTACACACACACTCACACATAGTGTCTGTGCTGTACTTTATCCTTTGTTCTTTTCTTTAAAAAAAAACACAGCTCTGCAGGTTTGTATTCCTGTGACGCATATTTCAGATCACAATCAGTCGATATTTGTTTAATGACTCAATCTGAGTTCTTACAGCCTGTTATAGTTGGCCTGTTTATTCCTATTATTTTTATTCTACTATATTTATTTATAATTTTTTTATTCTACTATAGAAGTGGTTCATTTGATCCGATCCGATTCATTTTAGGGCACCCTTTCCATAAAATCTGTCCACCCCCAAAAGAGAGATTTAAAATTAGATCAAGAAATCAAGAGTACCCAACATTACTGTTTTTACCTCCTTCGTGTGAAGATGTAACAGTAAAGATGACCACATAGCCACAGATGAGCTAAATGGTAATTATCTTATTTTAGTCTTACCTTGACTCCGTGTTATTTATAATCAGTGATAAGAAAAATAGATGATGAGCATCAATAAACTTTACAAATCATTTTTCACAGTCAGTGTGTTTCTAAAATGCAAAGGAAAAGGTATCAGTTCTATCAGTACACCAAAACAACAATTGGGTTCTCGGTTGCGCTGTTGTGGAGCCTCGTGATAATGCTGTTGTTCAGCATGTTTAGTGTCCACATGGCGTTCTTGATCATAGTGTGACTCCAAATGCAGGCAGGTTATACCTTTACGGCTAGCATTACAAAAAGTTATATATGTTTTCTAAATGAAGACAGTTTCACTTTCAAATGATGATTAAAGCTTCTTGGCAGAAAAATACGTAAAGTCAGTGATGTTACTGCTGTTACTGCAGATACAAGTGTGGGATGTGGAGAGTGGTACTCGTGTAACTGACTGGAGATTATATCCTGTGACCTTTGACCTCTGATTGGAGCTGCTGTCCTGTGTTCCTACAGAGACATTCCCAGCATCCTTTTTTAGTTATTTTAAAAATTTTCAGCTGCATGCAGTAAAGATTTAAGATATTTTCTACCTCAGATCCTATAACTCGTTCAGTTATTATGATGTTGTATTGTTTTATACAGTCCCCCCTGGTATGTATCAGTATGGTACAACATGCATACTACACACACACTCACACATAGTGAGTACAGTGCTGTACAGATAGACAAGCTGAATAATGTGAAAGGGGGGACGCTCGTGGTGACAACCTCCAGATAATTATCACACGACTCTTCCACTCAGCTGTGCATGGCTATTTAGCTTGGCTTTTTTTTGCTTCTGATAACTGTTGTGCTTTTGGAACTAATGTTTTCATCCAGTCTCACCGCTCTTATAGCGCCAATGATAAAGGTTTTAAAACCCACCGTACACTGCTCAGCACCAAACATGCAGACAGTCACAGTTAGCGACTAACTGGTGAACATAGTGGAGCATGAAGCAGCTAAAGAGACAGATATTTCCCTCAGGAGTTGGTGGAGACTAAAAACAGAGCTAGAAATTAGTGAATTTGACTATATCTATCAGGTGGACACAAACCCAACTCATGGGATAATCATGTTACTCTGTGTATGCTGGATGGGTAAATAATGTGCTTCAGGCATGAATCCTAAAGCCCAGAAATGAGTTAACATTTATTCCCTCGTCTCAAAGACAATGGGTTTTTTAAATGTTCTTACGTCAGATACCTGAAATAAGGTCTGTGGTTAATGCAAGCTTAAGACATTTTAATGTTTTGTTTTATGACATAAAATGCGTCATGAAATTATGTGTCTTCATCACACTAAACACAAGTTCCGTCTTTAGCTTCGTGTTGGTGACGTGAAGTCATGCATCCATGGTGTAGTTTGTTTATAGCATAACGTTAGCTTTTTACTTCGTTGGCCTACAAAAATACGTTGTCCTTGCAGCTCTCTATGCCAAGCGACAACCTCCGTTGCTGACAAATGAAGCCATTAAGGAAGTGCCAATAACTGCAGTCCGTCAAATGGCTCCAAAAGTAAAACCTCTTAAAAAGTCCAACTTTAATGATTACAGGTTTAGAAAACATTGGAAAACAGCTTACAGAATTAATTAATTCATGGTGGAAATGAGCCGCCAAGTTCACCACAAGGCGGTCTGTAAGAAGATAGAACATCTGTTTTTGGATTCACAGGCCTGCTCATCGTCACCTGTGTCTGTACAGCAGTATTCCCTCTATGTAACAAGTCCTCTGCTGAGTGAAGTGAACAAAGGGGAACATAAACTGCAGTCACACCGAGACTCAAGAGTAAGCTTTAAGACATCAGAAAGGGAGGTGCGGCTGTGGTGACATTTGACCCCTGACCTCCCAGTGGTGGAATAACCTTTGAACCCTGCAAGAAGGAAACTGCAGAGAGCTGCAGATGTGACAACAGAGATCCATTCTGCTGTCCAACAACTTAACACCGCACCGTGTGTTTGTGTGTGCGTTAGCCTCCTCATCATTAATACAGTGAGCTTTGTCAGATCTAGGACAAAACAGAACAATAGAGCTGAAACACCAACAACACACATACTGTTCTGTATATTTTACTTTTTAGTGTAGGAAAAAAAAAGAAATCATGTTTCCTGTCCTGGTTCTCTCACATCGAACCAGAATGTGTTTCTGCTCCTCTCTTGCTGCAGCTCGGGACCATTATTAATGACAAAAGTTGGACAAATGTAAGCATAAGTCTAATTTGAGATCATGCAGGAACAGATTTATACACTGTAAGAATATATTTACAGCAAAGAGGTTTAGGTTTAGTTTCCCTAAAAGGTGTTGAGATTAAATAAGAAGAAAAAAAAGAAAAAACTGCAGTCAGATCTCAAAGACTTGAAGACAAGACCATGTATGTGTTAAACACTGCAGGCAGAAAGATCCAGAATGAATCCAAATGAAGTTTAGTAAGCAATGATGGAAAGAATGCAGATCCTCATCTCTGGTGGGGATGAGTCTGCCTACAGGTGGGAGACTGACCATCTGGTGACCTGGTGCGGTCTGAACAACCTAGAGCTCAACGCTCTAAAGACAGTGGAGATGGTTGTGGATTTCAGGAAGAACGCAGCCCCACCAGCGCCTATCACCCTGTGTGGCTTCCCCGTCGACGTGGTGGAGTCCTTCCGCTTCCTGGGCTCCACCATAACCCAGGACCTCAAGTGGGAGCCAAACATCAGCTCCATCACTAAGAAGGCTCAGCAGAGGATTTACTTCCTGAGGCAGCTGAATAAATTCAACCTGCCAAAGACAATGATGGTGCACTTCTACAGAGCCATCATTGAGTCCATCCTCTGCTCGTCCATCACGGTCTGGTACGCTGCAGCCACAGCCAAGGACAAGGGCAGACTGCAGCGCATCATTTGCTCTGCTGAGAAGGTGATTGGCTGCAATCTGCTGTCCCTCCAAGACTTGTTCGCCTCAAGGACCCTGAAGCGATCAAGAAGGATTGTAGCTGACCCCTCTCACCCTGGACAAAAACTGTTCATGCCCCTTCCATCTGGCAGGAGGCTGAGGTCCATCAGCACCAAGACCTCACGCCACATGAACAGTTTCTTCCCATCCGCAGTCGGGCTCATTAACAGATGGTCATCCCCAGGACAATTTCCTACCGGTCACTCCCCTGAACATCCCTTCTAGGTTCTTATTTAAATACACTCGACAACTTTGCATCACACTTACATCTCACTTGTTAGTCCTGTTATCTGTTCGTTTGTGCACTTTATTTTATATTTTACTCTTTTTTTTATATCTTTCTGTAAATTTTAATAATGTTTCTACTTTGCACTGTGTTGATTGTTAAATGTTATGCACCTCCCGTAATCTCAAATTCCTTGTATATTCAACATACCATGGCAATCTACAACCTCACCACTAGAAGCCACTAAAGCCTCTACACTGCTCGATTAAAGCAGTGTTTTTCAACCTTATCTGAGCCACGATACATTTTACAAGAAAGTTACAAAATGACACACTGTAGCATAATACAGCATATATGCTGACAATTTAATCAATTTAGTCTCTCAATTTGTTGATCCTTACTCAGTGTGAAACCTCGGCCTGTTTAGATGAACACAAAGCTGATATCCTGGCAGAAACTGAAGAAAGGCTCACACGAAGCTCTTCCTCAACAGCTCTGTCTCTCTCTGTTTTTAGTTTTGTTATCCAGGGCCCAGTTCAGAGTCTGCATTTTTCCTTTTCAAATATTTCTCCACAGCTTTTCGTCTTCTCACCACAACCTCTCCCATGCATCATTTAATTCTACTGTCTTAAATTAACAAGATCATTATTGCTACTATCACTACTGCTACCCACTGGCACGGAAGAGTATTTATCACTTAGCCAGCCACTCTATTGCTGGCTCAGACGCTCAACAATGGCAAATTATTTGCAGCATTTTTTTTTTTGGGCCGATTAAGTGAAATTGGACATTTTCCCACGGCACACGATCTCTCACGGAACACCAGTGGTTGAAGTACCAACGATCCTCGAATCAAATTCTACAATCTCCTCATATGTTCTGTATGAAAAATATAAATGCTCAAAATGGCAAGTAAGTATTCAGTAAAAGTGCATTCAACTTTACATTATTTGTGCGTTATTTTACCCACAGCATAAACTTACTGCTGATTCTCAACTGCAAAATATTACCGAATAAAACAATTCAGGGCAACAAGAGGGGTCCTGCTTTGTCTCTGCTCATTGTGTGTGCGTGTGTGTGTGTGTGTGTCTGTGGCTAGACAATCAAACAACCCCCCAGTCTCTCCCACGGTCACCATGAGAACTGTGGACAGGAAGGACAAATTTAAACGTTAATTAGACATGGTATTCACACACACACAAACAATGTGTACGTCCTGATTCATATTTCACATCTGACCTCTGTGTTTGTCTGTTTTCTCTTTGAACTCTCATGACTTCATCACCCAGCTGATTCAGTGGAACTAGTTTTACCAGAAGTGTGTATTGATACGTTCCTCTGCAGGCGGTGAGGAAAATACACGAGAAAAATTTGTACATAAATACATTGTCTTTATTTCAGTCCATGTTTCAGCTGTGAATATTTGAGCTCAGTGATTATCAGGGTCTTGCTTTTTTTATGGCTGCCTTTTTCCCTAAATGTTTTGTTTTGAAGTATTTCTTTCATTATTTTCTTTACACATTATTTTGTGATCCTATCCTACAGATCCTACAATATGTATGCACTTATTTTATGCTTTACTCCTGTAAAGCACCTTGTAACATGTGTCTTTAAAGTACCATAAAAAAGTGAGCTCAATATTTGTATGACTTCGAAAATAAAATCATATTATCATTATTGTTCCTCTCCAGGTGCAGTCAGTTGATCCTACACACCTGATCAGACCTGATCCGCCTCTGATTGGCCCATTTGAAAACCGGTAGTCCAATCACAGAACAACACGCCATAGAAGGACAGGTCAGCTTCAGCAAGCGGAGCTTCTCTGTCAGTGTGTGTTTGTGTTTCTCTGTCTAAACTCTGCATTTGTGTCTCATCAAGGATTGAAAATCAAGCTTTAGTCAGAGCTCTGGATAGTAGATAGGTTTCCATAAACTCTTAAACCCTAGGCCCCTGCTTGAAAATGACATGCCCAGATTGAATACAGAGTATCTCTGGAACTGCAAGGTTTAGTTGAATAATCTTGGTATCATAAAAAAGCTAACTGCATAGTTGTAAGCATCTGTCATATGTTACTGGGCATCTGTAAATGAAGATGAAACCCAGCATAAACTGTTTTAGAGCGAGTGTCCTTATGATGCAGCTGTAAACCATATTACAGCATGAGAACATTTCCTTTTTTCAAAAACTGATGCTAATAAAGTGAAGCAGAGCAAAGTTTGAGAGGTTTCAATAGAGGCATGTTTAGGTGGAATCTTCAAATTGGCAAATTACTTATTCATTCATTCATTAATGTGCAATAGCAGTATCAATATCAATGTGTATGAGCAATATAAATAATCTGTGCAATATAAACACTTTATATTTCCTATACCTATATATGCAATAATGTGTATCCAACCACTCAATCTGATTACATTGTATTTTTAGCTTGTTAGCTTGTTGTTTTTTACGATTTACTTTTTTATTATACCTTTACTGTTTGATATATATATTATACTTGTTTTTTTGTGTTTTAGTTTTGTCTTTGTTGACGTCTCTTGTTGCACTTTCCACTTTGTTGCTGTAATCCTGCAAATTTCCCCGCTGTGGCACTATTAAAGGATTATCTCTTATCTTATATTAACTTATCTTATCTTACAAATTTTCTCAGGGAACTGTAAAACTCATTCAATTTAATTTACATTTCCCTATAGTTTATAAATCCATCTTAATACGGCTGTGTTTGGCTTTGTTTTGAAAAATCAATTGTTTAGGCTCGCTCCACATGTTTCCATTCAGAGGGAACCATAATGGTCTATTTGACAAGCTCATATCTGTATTGAAGGCCGTTGTCATTAGGAAGAGTGCAGTATCTAATTTCCACCTACTCCCATGGGAAATTCCTGTCTATTCAGCAGCTAAATGCTCCATACATCTTCACCAGCTGGCTGACTGATGCTACTGAAAACAAGGTTCATAAGAGCATTGAGAATAAAGTTGGGTGACAGAAAACCAAAACAATAAACTGAAAGCTGCCAGGAAGCTCTGAGGGCAACTGCAGAATCAGGTGATAATATGCTGTTAGGTTCATCACTGTTCGATATATTTTATTTAATCCATTGTTCAGAATCCGCTTAATTTGCCAAACATGTGTGCACATAGAAGGAATTTGACTCTGATCTAAGATGCTCTCAATACTTTCACACAAAACAATTTACAGAAAGATGGACAAAAGACATGCAGCTAAAAACAACAGACAACAAAGCTGAACAAAGATTAGTAAAAAAAATAAACAGATAACCAATCAAATAGTGCTGGAATATAAATGGAGTGCTTAATGTGATCGTTAACTTTAAGTAGGTGGTTATGTACAGTTTATGCATGAATATCATACAGCATGCAAATATTTAGATGATAAGGATGATATGTATGCCTAAAAGAAAATCGAATTGCTGTTTTGTAACAGTTTTTTAATGTATTCGTGTTCATGTCTTTCTTGTTTTAGCTGTTATATTACATTTATAGTTGTTTCACTCAGGACTTGTAGCATTACCATTGCTTACTGCAGGTGTATAAACCAACATCCCTGAACAAACACAAGCCCATGCTTACTCTCACATGCACACACATGCTTCTTTCTTTCTTTCATTTCTTGTTTGTTTTGTTGTAATGTAATGTCTTATGCATAATTTATTTTATGTTGTTTGTAATTTTGTAAAATTTTAATATTATAGGTGGAGGCTTCAAATAAGCCCAGTTAGCTTTCTGCCTCTTCCTGCACTGTGATATTCATTTATCTCTGTTATGTTTGTTTATCTTTAATTTTATTGTTTGAATTGTGCAAAATAAAATAAAAATGCAATGTATTCAAACTGTAAACGATATAATTCATAATCTATCAAATTGGGAGCGGGGCCCTCCTAAGAGGGTCACGAGGGGCAATGGCACAAGGGGGCTGTCCTTTAAAAAGGCTTTAAAAAAACCCTAAGAAATAAAAAACAATTAAACAATTTTATTAAAAACAGCCTGACAGCAGAGCAACCGCCAGCGGGACAGACGGAGAGGAGATGCTAAAAGGGGAAGGGAGGTTAAAAGGCACAATAATTATATAAATATAAAAAGATAATTTAACATATAATAAATGTATACACACACACACACATCTAAAACTTTAAAAAGATAAATAAATAGATAAGTGCTTTTTAAAAAAATAAATAAGTAATAAGTGCTTTTAAAAAAAAGGAAATTTAAATAACATACAAAAATGGAAAAATGTATAAAATTACGCCAAATAACCCTATCCAACTTCAGCCACACGGTTGGGAGTCTAAAAAAATGGGCCTCGTCTGCCTGTGGGGGGAGGGAAGGACATAGGGTGCATCTCCAACATGGGAAGATTTAAAATAAATAAATAAATAAAAGATCAGATAATTAAAAAGATAGATTCTACAGATAGAGTGGACGTTGTGGTGTTACAGGATTAGAGCATGGGGATTGTTTTCTCACACTATATGACTGATGTTCTTCAGTGACGGTGTCCAGGGTGTGACAAGTCTGAAGTAATGTTCCCTGCCAATTTCAAATACTGACTATAGCCACTTTCATAAATTTGTGCTTACTCACCTGGACTAAGATGAACCGCCTGACCTGAGGCTAAGCAGTGTTATGTAGGAGTGTTCTGTGTACTGCAGTGTCTGCATCGGTATACAATGGGAACTTGGAGGAGGTTAACAAGGGCCTAACTAATTTTGCCTCGATTTCAGCCGCCACGTTATTACAAGAGACTGTCTCTCGCTCTTTTTCTAGGTCTCTCGCCCCTGGTCAGAACAGCTGTTTTGCACCAGAGGCATTGTGGGTCTGTGTTGCTGTGGCAATGCCTCCAGTTACGCCAGCTGCTGTTAATGTCAACATCGCTACTGGCTACCATGATGAAAACAACATCCCTTTCATCATCACAGTCTCTGAAACGGTCAGGGGTAAAACCTTCATTAGCATAGATGCAGGATATTGTGTGTGTGTGTGTGTGTTGCTTCCTCATCACAAACCAAAATGTCTCTTTGTCTCCTCCACGCGCTGCTGCGTTCACACACTAAAGACTTTTTTGTTCCGAATAGAAAATAGCTGCATTTTTCTCAGTTTCCCTCTGATGGTGTTCAGCTGACAGGAAGTGACCTCACTGCTGCTCTAGTCTCTGATTGGCTGGAGGTCATTGCTGCGGCTCTCCGCTTACAGGATGTCCCATTCCTGCCATTCTGTTTCACTTCCTGTTTGTTTATTTTAACCAGGAAAATAAACATCTGAATGGGAAATTCTGGAAACTGGTTACGATGGAGATTGATTCCACACACAGGCACACACACGCACACACGCGCACACACACACACACACACACACCTGTGTGCAGCTTACAGCTGGTTGAGAAGACTCCCTCATTGTTTGTTTGGGAGAGATTTGATATGAAAGACCCATAGAGATGTTGTCAGGAAAACATTCAGCAGACATCATGTTAAAATATTCGAGATGATCCGCTCTGATCTGTGAGGTTTTAAAAATAACACACTTAAATTGAGTAAATGTTTAGCCGCATGTGTGTTGGGGTTCAAGAGTGTGGCCTTTAAAAAAAATAAAAAACACTTTTTAAAGTAGAGATGAAATGAAAAATGCCTTTTTAACCCTTCTAGATCACATCCCTGATCATACTGTGCACCTATATAACAATATAATGCAAAACAAAGGACAACAAAATTAATTTCTTCATATTTGATATCATCTTTTCTACCTGTAAAACAAAATGTGACACATGCTTACATGAGCTAGTACCAACCAATTTCAACCACATCCATCCATCAATCAATCTGCAACTTTTAGCGACAAGAGAGGTGTGTGTGGGTGTGTGCGTGGATTTTACAGTCATGCAAAGGATTTTATTCAAATCCTTCTTGTAACTGTACACCACTCAAATATTCAGTTTCACGGGGGCATACGTCACAGTAAAGAGGCTAAAGATACTCTAACTTCCGTTTCACTGGGACTTTAAGGAGCCATCTTTTTTAACCCTTCCAAAACTACAACAGTGAAAGTGTGAGGAACGGATACGTCAATGTGTTTTATATTATATATGACATTTACATGCTGCATACTGCATGTTAAAAAGACCAAAGGTTCCCGCAGGTACTATTCCTGGGAAATGACTGGTTCTCAATTCTCTATATTCAGACCAGAGGACAAGTGCAGCCAACCATATACTTAACAAAACATCTCATATATCCAGGAGAATCTTGAGAGTTTTATTTTTAGTTAAGGACTTTCCGTTATCCAATCAGGAGGAAGCAGAGGCGGGGCTTCCCTCAGCAACCACTACTTTAAAGCGGGTAGATGGAGAAACAGTTGGTGGCTGTATAAGAAAGATTGAGCAATGCAGGAAGAGAGAGCAGTGTTTGTTTGTGTGTGTGTGTGTGTGTGTGTGTGTGTGTGTGTGTGTGTGTGTGTGTGTGTGTGACAGGGGTGAAGGACGTAAACTCTTATTTTGACAGAAGGTCAGTGTTCAGGGCTTTTATTTTGACGTCCTCTAAACAGGAGAGGCCTTGACAGAGGTGAACTTCCTGTGACGACAGGAAGAGTGAGCGACGGAAACGCAGGATGAGCCAACATCTGTTGCCGGGGGCAACGGGTGCCAAAACCTCCACAGCAACGCCCAATCCAAACTAGCGAGCCTCGCTCTCAAAAAAGCATGTTGCTGTGGTCACCAAAGTATTTACTGGCAAAACCAGCTGTGAGGAAGTGGCATGCATTGTGGTGACCTTTGACCTATCTGACAGATTTTTTCCAACCACTGACAGATTTACTCAAACTTTCTTAGAAAAGCTTCTCCAAGTTCAAATCCAAAGTTCAATTACTTTCTTGTAGCTTGCCAATCACAGCGTGAAGTGGATGTTAATGTCAGATTGTCTGTTTTGGAAAATTACAAACATTAACATCTTTAAGGTGTTGTATATACACTGGCCCTTTTAATGTCTTCTTTCACGCTAACAGCTCTATGAGGCTGTAATAACACACAGCGGTGCTTTGAGCTGAATGCTTGCATGCTCATGACGAGGCTAAGTAATCCGATGTTTAGCAGGTACAACATTTACATGTTTTTGTTGTTTTGTTTTGTTTGTTGTTGTTTTTCTGCACCATATTAGCCCATCTTATGCTGCCTATAAATGGGGTTGTGTTTACCTTGTTCACGAGAAGAGTCCATGTCAATGCCCCCCTCTTGTGGTATTCGCAAGTGGAAATCTTCTGAAAGCTCAGACTTCATGCGTTGTGACGTGTTTGCTGACGTTGAGTTTTTTGGTGGATGGTAAGTTAATGGACTGTACTTTTAGTCGCATACATTTTTTCTTCGTAATTCCATCATATGCCTGAAGAAAATGTTGATTTTCCCAACAGCCTCATCTTTTTCCTCTGTCATTGTGCCTTTGCATTTCCTGTCCAGGCAGTCCAGGAGAGAGTCCTCTGGAGAGCACGAATGTGATCGGTAAATTTCATGACATCTTAATCATTCGAGGCTCTGGACTAAAGTGTTTTGAAGCACTGTCATCACCATCCTGAGGCTATTTATTTGTGTGTGTGTGTGTGTGTGTGTGTGTGTGTGGGGGGGGGGGGGGGGGGTGCGTGCGTGTGTGTGTGTGCGTGTGTGTGTGTGTGTGTGTGTGTGTGTGTGTGTGCGTGTGTGTGTGTGCGCACGCGCACCATGTGAGTGAGTTGCATTCAGGTCACCATGTGATTCTGTGATTCCAGAAGGACCAACAGGAAAAAGAGATAATTTCAGTGATGAAATACAGTCTGTCTTCAGTCATGGGTTGAACGTCCTGGAGATATAGGGTCACATGACAGGAAGACATGTACAGAATGAAACCACACACAAACACATCAACAATCTGACAGGATCTGTGTATACTGATTTAGACGTCAAGATTATCAAAACAAAGTGACTTACGCTATTTCATGCCGTCTTACATGCAGTACATGCATGATAGTAAGAAGCAACTGGACTGATTCTTGCCCTGCTGACGGGCATCAGATGACAAAACGCTCCTGCAGGGCATTCAGTTACAAAGACGTATTTTGTCATTTTAATTTAGAGGACTTGTAACTGTGGCAGGCAGTTTTAAGCTTCATAGCACAAACAAACCCACAACGGTTCAAAGGTGAGCTGTCTGATGTGGCCAGAAGCCTGGACTGGCCCGTGGTGTCACCCACCAGGGACACACCAGTTATGTCACTTCCTTTTGTGTAGATCGGTTTTCATGATGAACTACATCTGCATGCGTCCCGTCAGGAGACAAAAAGCTTTGCTTCCGACAGCCTGTTAATGAATCATTAACAGTTGGAAACCAGTAAGAGAGCTGTGGGAGACGACACAGCTGCTAAAGGGAGTGTGTGTGTGTTTTGCAGTTAAAGACACTGCAGTCTCTGTGTTAATGCTGACATCATCATTTTCCATACCGAATAAGGGTTTAGGATGAATGAATAGAAGAAGCTCCCAGTAGATGAAGGGAACCTCCGATTTGTCAAAGTGAAGGTCAAATTTGTTTTAATTGCTCCTTCATAGTTTTTCACAGTGTGTCATTTCAGGGACCTTCGTCCCACTCTTCACTTCACTGAACTACATACTGTGTAATGATTAATGATGCTGACAGTGCACTATTCTGTCACTTTAATTAACTTCCTGTACTGCTCTGTGTTACCAGATTGTACAAGATGTCGATCAAACTGTGATCCTCGTAAAACGCAGGTAGAAGCTTCTGCATACAAAGTCAATGGACAATTCAAATGGGCACAAACAGACTTCAATTCAACGTAAATCGTCTTGTGGCACTGCCTGAAATAACTGACGCTGTTGGTTTTCTATGGAGGACAGTCTGAGATAACTAGTCTTACTTCTAAACCGTTGAATTTCTAAGCTCACCATCAGCTGTAACCTTCATAAAACTGCTCGTCTCCTCTTCTGATCAGATAATAATAAACATCGTACTGGTTTATAATGTTTTCTAGCTTTGATGCTTTAAAATGTGCATTCGTCAACACAAACCTGACTTTGTTCCACTGAAATGGACGATGTCCTCCATCTGCCTGTCTCTCTCTGAGCTCATGCTGACACACACACATACACACACACACACACGCACACACACGTGCACACACACACACACAGGAGCTTCATTAGAGATGATATTAGTGTGAGCCCGATAGCGTCCTTCCCCCCAACACACCCACACAGCGACCACAGGAGGTCACAGATATGAGGCAAACAGCTGGATCCAACACACACACACACACGCACACACACAGATCCTTTCCTGTCTGGCAGGAGACCAGAGTGGGACAAGGTCTTGAATATGTGTGTGTGTGTGTAGTTGTCAGGGATAAGCATGTCATGGCCACAGAGAGATACAATTCACGATGAAGCCCCCTCCACACACACACTGTCTCTAACTGCCGTTTGAGCCAATCAGATTGTCTCTCACCCGTCAGCTCGTTAACAGACTATCAGTTTCCCCCCAGGGGAGATTTCGCAGCTCATTAACATAATTAATTGATCCTCGTTAGCTTAATGAAGCTGCAGGTTACCAGACAGAACAAAGTCCTCAGTGTTCATTAAAGAGTCTGATGCAGCAGAAGATTTCACACCAGCTAAACAAACGTGTGAACAATCAGTGACAAATTAACTCTCATTAGCAGTGTGTTCAAGACGATTTAACAACAGGAACGGACAGCATATGAGCATGTGAGCGTCATCGCCTGTGACTGTGAAAAAATCCAACAATACCTCAATGATACAATACATGACAAAAATAATAAAGTACACACTAATAAAACTATGGAGACAGTTTTCATCAATGGTGGAATGAAACAGTACATTTACTCAAGTATTGTACAAATTTGATTTACTTTATACTTGAGTCTTTTCTTTCATGGTACTCGCTACTTCAACTCCAGTTAATATTTATTCTGCTTTTTACATACTTTTATTTCATAGCTTGTGTTAGCAAATTAAGAATTTTGCAAAGTGTGAAAATGCACAAGTACAGCTGAAACAATCAGCCAATTGACATAAATTGAATTGGCCAATATGATAATTTCTTTGTGGCATTTTTTTCCCCTGTTTCCTGCTTCACAAGCTAAAGATTTGCTGTTTTTCCTTTTTAATTGTTGAAGGGGTCACCACAGGCTCTGGTTAATTGTGACGGCATTTCTACTTTTAGAATTTCTACAAACCAAACAATCAATCGATTTAATGATGACAATAATCAGCAGAATAACCCGTAACATATAAGAATCATTAATTGCAGTACTTGAAGTATATTTTTCTGGTTATGCTTACATACTTCTACTTAACTAACATTGTCAGTGCAGGACTTTTACTCGTAAAAAAGAGTATTTTAGCAGTGTGCTATATAATCTGACTACTTTCTCCCCCACTGTTTTTCATTGAACTGATTTGATCCATATTGACTAATAATAGTCTGGGGATTGTTTTGTCTATTAGACAGCGAGCGATGGCCGCCTCTCCCTCCATTGTTTCTGATGTAAACACGACGGCAGCGGCGAGGTGAGAGAGGACGACCGCCGCCATTTATTGCCTCCGCCTGAGTAAACGACGATTGAAGTTTTTTAACTTTTTCCAGAAATATTTCAATGAGAAGAAAATGGTCTTGGAGCAACGTAAGCTTCAAATTCTGATTATCTTGGACAACGAACAACTTATGATATCAGTTAACTAAATGTGGCTGTATTACCGTAACCATGTTTCGTGATGTGTCACATAATGCTAAACATTTCCTCCGGTTTAACATGACACCACGCTTACTCTGTGGTAACATGATGAGGTTAGAGTCCGTGAATATCACCAACTTGCATTGTGTGGTAAAGGTCCTTAATAGGATCGGACGTAGCAGGTACCAGAGGCTTCAAACACCGACGCTTTGTCACATCCCTCAAGCAAAAAAAAATGCTTTTGCGTCTTTACTCAATGAGATTCACCCGGTTTTAAAGTACCTCCAATGTAAGTCAATCCACAACATTATTAGATGGTCAGAGTAAATGCTCCGGGAGTGTTATGACGTAGTATACTGAACAAAAAAAAAACCCACACCGGATGGTCAAAGAAGCCAGGCGTTCGAGCCAAAGTTAAATGACGGCCTTTCTTTAGACTTTAGGTCTTTAATAAGGGTATAAAGATGAACTGATACATACTGGGGAACTGCTACAGGATTTGGAGATACGCCGCATCGATCACAACCACAGATACGAAGCAAATGCTGTGTGAAATTGTCAAAGTCTAAACAGCTGTCAAACCTAATTGCTTTGAGTCAGTAAGTGAACCTGGGCAACATGGGAGCTGTGAACCGCAGAATATCGCATCGTCACTAACTTAACGTGTTTGTAGCGTATTGTGGATCATGTTACATGTTCATGGAAGAAGAGATGCACGCCTCTTAATGACTTGTGCTGGTGTGAACATACGGTTTGAAAATTCTGTCAGTGTCACGGTGACGGATCTTCATAATGACTCTTCCTGTTGAACAGCAGTTATCGGCGTCAGACCACACTGACTGACCCTCGGCGGGAAGAACGAACCGTCCGCGGGAAGCTCCCTTCCTGGCGAGCACAATGGCTGTTGTTCCAGACGGGATGTGACATCATCGTGAAGGACTCAGGGACAGGAAGGAGCTCTTGTGGGTGGAACTCGGCGTCTACTGTTTAAGTGAAGCACGGAGCGTTGTGTCTGTCCACCCATCTTCTGATCAACTTCCACATCATCGGGTCGTGTTGTGTATTCAAACTAATCCTGTTGACATTATTTAATTCTCTGTGTGGATAAGAGGAACGATCACAATAAGAGAGGAAGGTTTATAGAAATAGTCTCTACAGTTAGTTATGGGGCCAAAGCGGCCAACATTAAATAAATAAATGACATTCAGAAATAAAGAACCATGAATGCATTCAAAATAGATGTAGATAACCAAAAACTGTACATTCATTTCATAAATTACCAAAACAAATCTCATATGTGTCAGATGTTCTTACCTTTTATGTCTTTATAATGGAGAGAATTTTGGAATTTATTACTTAAGGATTTTGATACATTTTCCAATTTTGTAAGTTATTCAGTTTTGGTCGATTTGAAATACCAGATTTTTCTTTTTTGGACTGCTCTGTTGCCTTCACAGTCTAATCATTTAATATCAGGAATATGGAGCAGGAAACACAAGCAGTCCCAGCTGACCAATCACAGCCCTCCTGCTCTCCGTGGGGCGTTACTGCAGCTCTGAGGTGTTGTTTCAGGTTTGAGCTGAAGAGTCTCCACACCAGTCTGCCACAGGAGGATAAATCCAGCTGTGTTTGGTTCAAAGTGTGAAGGCTCAGGCATCACTCTGTGCTCGTCCTAACCATCAAAGACTGCATACAAACGTGAACACACCAGACTCGAGCTGTTCAGACTGAGAAAAGATCAAATTGTCAATATATCAGATAAAAAAATGACCTGCTCATCTTTACGCTTATGTGATGATACTTTTAAATGTTGGTATGATGTTCTCTCTTGCATAAAAGCCATGACTCAAATCAGATGTATCTATCCTTCAATGTGATGACTTTTTGTCATTCAGGCATAGGAGACTTTAATGTTACTGTTCCTTTCGGCTTCATGTAGACATGAATGTAGGCATTTATAGAAAGAGCTCAAGCAATATTTGGCACCTGGTGCATGAGATGGATCAGAGAGAGACAGAGAGAGAGAGAGAGCAAAGCAGCGTGGGTTAAAAATGTTATGCATCAATGTCATCATGTAATTAGCATGTAATTAGCATGCCTATTCTGCAGCCTGTCTTATAATACACCATATTTGTCACCCTGCATCAGATTAGATATGTATTTTGTTGAGAACTTTTTAACTCTTGTTGCAAGATGCACTATTTCTCTTCAAAAACTAAGACGAGCTTGTTGGTTGACTTGAATAAACACAAACATGCTGTTATTGTTCAGTAGCTAAATCTTTCTTCTTTCTTTTTTTCAAGACATGAAGGAGGAAAAATTTATAGAAAATAAAGAACTTTTAAAGAGTCTCACTGTGTGTAGAGCCATTTCCTCAGTTACTCTGTGTGTATGTGTGTGTGTGTGTGTATTGTGCGTGCGTGTGCGTGTGTGTCCGAAGGCATCTTCTTTAGGCACAGCTTGTGTTGCCTGTGGGACAACACACACACAGAGAGCCTAACTGCTGCAGGCCTATAGCTCATTACTGATTCAACATATGGCCACACACACACACACACACACACACACACACACACACACACACACACACACACACACACACACACACACAGTAAACAGCCTCTTTCCTATAATTTTGGCATTCATTACTGTTGTATTTGAAATAAGACAGACTGACGATATCAACTCTGACCCAGTTCTCTGGGGCGAGTTTATTTATGTTGAGTTGCAGTCGGGACTCCTGCATCGTTCTGTGATCAGTTTTCTATCTTCAGTAAACAGTCGTTTTTTAAATTGGTCTTTCTCAACTCATAGAAAATCTAAAATCATTGAGTTGAAAGGCAGCTGGCTCTGAAGATGTTTCTTTTCTCATCTGAGAGGCTTCCTCGGTTCTCCTGACTGGTGAGAAGTCCTGGACATTTTTAACCTTCTTTTTTTAATTTTGTCTATTTTTAGCATGTTTTCCGGTCATTCTGTAACATTCAGTCCTCTCACACTGCAGCCCTTGTCTCCCTCTGAAGGCCCTGATATCCTCCAAACGGCTCTGTTTATGCTGCCGCACAGGCACACATGTGCTGTCGGTTTGTACGGTCGTAATGTTTGCGAACATCCAGGCCTGGGCAGATGACAGAATTTATCATGTGGAGCCTCACTGCTCTGCGCTTTTTTTTATTTCTCTCCTGAGAGTTAGATGAGAAGATTGATACCACACTCTTAATTGACTGTTAAATATGAAGCAACAGCAAGTAGCCTGTTAGCTTAAACACTGGTCGTATTATTTTTGGTGTAGAATCAGTGACGTCTCCACTGGCCACAAAATGTTGAACCACTCCTTTAACTCAACCGTTGTTCTGTGGAGGCTGCAGACAGATCTGTTCCACCTCTGTGACACACGTCACCAGTAGTGGAAAGTAAGTATTCACTCAAGTACTTTACTCAAGTCCGGTTTTGTTGTGCTTGTGCTTTACTTGAGTTTTTAAAAATACGAAAATATTGTACTTTTTACGCTACATTTATTTGATAACTTTAGTTGCGAGGTACTTTGCAGTTTCCGATTAATAATACTTAATATATATTATGATGCATTATTTCAAATTAAGCTACCTAGCATTATTTTAAGTCCCTAAAATTTGCCCCAGCTTTACTAGTTGCAAATTAAAAGTAAATTAAATATGCCATCTGAATAATGAGTAGTTTTGTTTTTTACTTGGGTAAAACTTTGAATGCCTGACTTTTACTCGTGAAGTGTATTTCTCAACTGTGGTATTCTACTTAAGTAAAAGATCTGAGTGCATCTTCCACCATTGGTGTACTCTAGGTCGGTGTCACTACCTGGAATTGAACACCTTGATCTCTGGGGAATTGTTTTGCCTTGTTTGTTTTTTTACTTCTTCTGCGTCTTTAACAAGTTGATGTCACCTGAGAGTTGGCGAGGTCACATGACCGAGTTGTCCAAGACAAATCGAATCAAGATGAATCGTATGAAACCACCTGTGAAAGATGTCAGGACACGGTGTCACACTCTCGTCCCTCCACCTCCGCTACTTCGGCTGCATGTTGTTCTTATCTTTTGCTCCAAAGTGGTGACCGACCCTTTTTGCCACGGAGCTTTGGAAGGAAACGAAAAAACTGGCTTAAAACGTATTGTATACTTGCAGTTTGTAATAGTTACTGTGAGATACTATACCATTGACCACAGAGCGCGCACACACACACACACACACACACACACACACACACACACACACACACACACACACACACTCTGAGGCCTGATGGAACCAATTAGCCGACGTTATCATGGCCTGGAGACGTCACAAGCTGTTCAGACACCCCCTGCCTCCCCTCCCTCCCCCCGGGGGGTCTGTGTGTGTGTGTGTGTGGGTGTGTCACTGCTAAAATATTTACAGTCCTCTGTGTTTTACAGTTTATATTACTGACCTACATTCATCACTGTGTGTGTGTGTGTGTGTGTGTGTGTGTGTGTGTGTGTGTGTGTGTGTGTGTGTGAGTGTGATGTCATGGCTCACTGTCAGTGACCTCAGCTACAGGAACATCTCCATATAAGGCTGCGGACACAGAGCTTCACAGTGCTGTGTGTGTGTCTGTGTGTGCCCTCATGTTTTAAATCAGACATTTTTTGTCTCTGAGTTCCAATCTGTGTGTCTGTTTACCGCTGTTGCTACAACATTGCCATCAATTTTGACATTAGCAGGTAAATGGATATTAGAACAATATATAATGGTTCATTCCAGTATTTTCAAAGCATTGTCCACTATTTCTATATACTGTTAATAACCAAGTTAATGTGATCTTAGAACATGGAAACATTACTAAAAAGAAGTCGGACAGATTGAGAACTCAGCAGTAAGTCGATCAAACTGATTGTGAACTAACCTCTGGGTTAGACAAACTTACTATGAAGAATGGACAAAGTTGAACAGTAAAACTTTGACCCAAACTGTCATCACAGTTCACAGTCCCACTTCTTGTTTAAACTTTGACAGTTGGATGACGGACTGGACGACGGACTAAAGGTCTTAAAGTAAAATAAGACCCACGTTCTGGTGGACTTGGTCCAGACCTTGGTTTAGAAATAAGGTCATGCCGAGTGAGGAGTTCAACTTTGGTGAACGTTGACAGGTGAATTCGATTTTTGAGGGAACTGAGAGCTGTGTTGCACAATCCACTTTTATTTAACCTCTTCTGTCAGAGAGGTTGAATAAAAGTTATGAACTGTTCCACGAGAGAGGAATGCTTAGCAGACATATTTGCGACATCGACTCCTGTCTGACGTCGCAAATACTGCCCCGTTAGCAAACAAGCTATCGAGAACTACTCTGACTGACTAAAGCTTGCATGCATTCATTGCATTCAGGCTGGCTAGAGTGTTAGCAGTTGCCAGCTGCAGTAGTTTACCAACTAGCCAATCAGAAACAAGCATTTTCTGTCACAGTAGCACAGTGCGGAAAAGTTTTAATTCAACGAAACATGAGGGGACATTTTAAAAGGTTTGTATCTGATGTGGTCAGTGTGTGTGTGTGTGTGTGTGTGTGTGTGTGTGTGTGTGTGTGTGTGTGTGTGTGTGTGTGTGTGTGTGTGTGCGCGTGTGTTTGTGTGTGTAATAAACAGTCATTTCCTCCCATTTTCAGTAACATTACTGAAAATGTTCAGCCACGCCCATCTCCTCCATGTCTGACCCGCCCTATCCAGACCTGTACATCCTCACACACACACGCACACACACACACACACACACACACACACACACACACACACACACACACACACACACACACACACACACACACACACACACAACCTACTCTGAGATCAAAGTCCTCTATCTGATCAGGCTGATCAGTAGATGTGAACACAGCAGGGATCAGCTGTCTTTTAACATACCACAGATAACTCATGAAGTGAGTTTAATCTGTGAATATGTTTGTTATCTTGTGGAGCTCCATCAGCAGAGAAGACAAACAAACCGTTACAGACCTCTAATCTGTTGTTTATTCGTTGCTGCCTCAAATGTATCTGCTTTTTGTCACTTGCTTTTACAGAATTGATGCATTTGTTATTTGTACATTTTTGGTTTAATTTGTTTTATTGTTTACTAGGGATTATTTGTTTCCACATCAAAAGAAACCAAAGATCTAAATTGAAACTTGAAGACCAAAGTAATCTAATCTAAAAACATCTAAACAAAAGTAACTTAACTTCTAAACTCTATTGAAGAACTATACTGAATTAAATTAACTTAAAAACTAAAATAAATACAAGATAAAGTTTCCATTAATTACTTCCTGCTTCTAAAAGTATTTAACTTAATGGGTTGAACATGGCATTTTGAGGTCATTTCTGTTGTTTCTCTAGATTTTAGTTTCAGTATCACGTCACTGCAGATGTTGTCATTGACAAACTGTGTTTGTGTTTCCGTTGTCATGACAACTGCACCGACATTGTGAAATGGTTTCATAGAAGTTAATAACTGCTGGAATACTGTATATTGAGAAACTTGTTTTCTGGGTGTCGCTAGGGTCACTCCTCTACATCTATAAAAACTGACACATCTGTGTTTTAGGAAACTGTAAAACTGAAAAAAGCTGACTCTTTTTGAAAGAAAAGACAACACTTAGTAACAATAGTTTTTAGATTTTATTCTCCTTGGTCTGAATAAAGACTGACTAGACAAAGACCAGCTGACAGGATGCACTTACACAGTTGCCAGTTTATTAGGTACACCTAGCTAAAACCAATGCAGCCAAATAGTCAAGTCAATTTATCTCAAGGGGATTTAGTAATAATACAATAGTCCTGCAATTCCTCCCTTCATTAAGGTTACAATGTTCAGTGCTTTTTAAACTGTATTGTCATGTTGGAGCATGTAGTTTGTTGTGAACCGAATTGAGTTTTACTGACAGGTGTTTGAATTACTTTGCCCACCTCCATTTATATCAATGATCGTCCACTAAATAACAGAAACACCTCTGTGTCCTCCAGCTCATCCAGAAGTCAGTTGTCGTTTACACATGTTTTACAGTAGAACGAGAATGAAATAGTATTTATTACTGAGTAGTAATTGTGGCTCATAACCAGCAGTCAATGCGGGCTGATGCACTGTGGTGACAAAATCATATGAATTCAGGTAAATGACAGCAGTTGTGGTGTGTATTTGACTATAATGATGTTTAAAATCCCTAACTCTTAACCCTCATTGGACAACTTCCCTCTTTGTTTTGGAGAAGCCCAGTTTTTACCCTGAACACACTGAAACGCCAAGCCAGAGGTTTAAGATCTATACACTGTTGAAATGGTTAAAAAAGTTTAGTTTTGTTGGGAGAAAATGTTGCTTCAGTCTGGACGCATAGAGCTGAAACTGAGATCAAATTTGAACTGGGACTGTGAGAAAGAAAAAAGCGAAGGAAATGAAACAGAACGAAGGAAGTGGTGAAGCTGTTTGCTGAACCTGAAACAAACAGCCACTCGTGTAGCACATGATGACTGCATGACTGACAACTGCTTTATATGCACCTAATTGTGTATACTAGTTATAATAACTGGTCTTACTGGCAGTGCGCTTTCAATCCTTTTAGACTGGAAAAGCACAGAAACAGGAATGGGAGTTCACATGTTTTTATCTGCTTCACATCTTCTGTCCTCCCGTCCCTTGACTGTCTGCCGTGACCTCTGACCTCCCGATTGCTGGCTGAGCGGAGGTTCACAGTGACCTCAGTGGAACCTGCTCACGGCTAAAGGGATGCAATCAGTGCTGGCAGGAACACTTAAGGCAGCCCGTATATGTGTGTACAGCACAGCTACAGCTGATGAAGTCTGCTGACAACAGTTTTCATCTCAGCAAAAATGTACCTTTGGTTTTATTTCAAGTTTTAAGAGTTGGTGTGTGAGGAACACGTTTTTGTTTATTTCTTAGATTGTTTTATATATGCCCAAAATCAGTATGGGTATAAAAGAAAACAGCCACATTTTGTCCACTAGCTTTTCTCGACAACCGTTCACCCGATCGACTTCACACATGGCAGGTGTATTGCTGAGGACCTAGGGGAGAGCAGTGTTAACCGTGAAGGTGCTTGGATGAGAGGTTCTCGAGAAAGCTGCAAGCAGCAACACCCAGCATTCAGCCAAACGGGCACTGCATAGTGACAACAAACACCCTTCAAAACATGGAGGAAACGTTTTTTCCGCTTTCCCGTTTTTTAACACAAGGGGCCTCAGAGTGTGGGGGAGGGTGGGAACAGTAGCTGGTCAGATTCCAGCATAATAACTGCAGGGTCATTAACAGGAAATACCAACAAACACACTGAGTGGACGTGTATATGTGTGTGTTTGTGTTTGAGTTCCTGTCCGCCATTCACGCAAACAGTCTGCTCCACAACTGTCTTTCTGTCTGGGGCTATTTATATTTATATATCTTTTGCACTGATGACTTTCTGTGAAAAGTCACACAGATACTGTAAATAAACTTGAAATAGTTTGAACGTTTGAAAAACGCTCTCCCTCTTATTTTCTTTGTGTCCCTCGATCTGGTTTATTTATTGATGGCCGGTTGTGGTTGGAGGCCTGGAATGAATCACAGAGCTGTTAGAGTTCATCAGTGACTGTTTCAGGACAAATACTCTTCCCCTGAACGTCATCTGAACACAGTTAACACCAGCTGCTCACCGCTTTAAACTACTTATAAAGTCGTTGTTTACTCCAGTCCAGTAACACTGGAATAAAAACAGTTTGGATCACACAAAGTAGTTCTGTGTAAATATTCTCAAAAAATAAATTATACAGAATAACGGCGGGATCAGTTGACTACCTGACTAATGTCACAACCCGGGTCGTCACACTAACTACCAACACAGAAGAACTGATATGATAGATATAGGATGTATTCACCACTGGACTACTTTTTCTTCTTTTATTATATAATTATGTCTCCTCTTCTTTTACTGTTGAAGTTTTTTAGGAGTTTTTTTGTCATCTAGGTAACAACAGACAAACTAGCAAGGCTGACGGTCCACAGACATGCTAGCAGCTCTGTGAGGCCGTACCACAGACAGTCGATGAGGCTGTATTTGGGCACAGTGGTGCTTAGAGCTAAATGCTAACTCTGGCATTCTAACACATTGGCAATGCTTTTTAGTATATAATGTTAAACATGTTCACCATCTTTGTTTGCTGCGAAACTTTGTACGGGCGTTCATGATCCCCAGAGGATGAAGCATATGACTCTCCGACTTTTCTTCTACACTCAGGTCAAAATTTATTCTATGAAATATCATACCGATGGTTTGACATAATATTTTCTACATATACTTATGGTTCACAGACGATGTGTCCTAATGACTCGATTGGTCCTCTGACTTTTCAAGAGGAGCCATCATGAGCTTGATATCTGTGGTTCAGAGTGACATGTGTCCACAACTATTAGATGCCATGAAGTTAAGGTACAGACATTCTTGTTCCCCAGAGGATGAATCCTTATGACTCTGATGATCTAGCACTTTGCCCTACTTTGGTTTATAACTAAATACTGCAAAACTAATGACATTCCCATCATCCTAGCTGCAGACTTTGTGTTTTTGTGCTCATTAGCCAATGTAAAAACTAAAATGGTCAACATGGTAAATACTCTGAGCATGTTAGCACGCTTACATTAGCATTTAGCTAAAGCATTGCTGTGTCTAAGTAGGCTCTAGTCTACAGCCTCATGGAGCTGCTAGAGTAGTTATAATCACTCCATATTTACTGTATGTGTATATATTTATTTGATTTGAGTGTGAAAATTCTGTGTGGAATAAAAAAGAGTGTTGATGCAAAATGATGAGGATGTATAAGCTTACATACCTAGTTAAACAGTGAATGAGTTTGTTTGTTTTTTACACATCCCTCTGCATCAGGATTCCTGCTGTTTTACACAATGCTAATGTTGCACAGAACACCGCGATAATTACGATAAATAATATAATAAATATGTTGTACTACAAGGAGCATCACTTCAACTGAGCAGGATTACAGACCACATGACAACCGTGACGTCACAGTGAATGTAAATCAACTTTAAGTGCACTTTAAGTACGCTTTTAAAAATGGTTTAGTGTCCTCCTGCTCAGATCTTTTACGAGAATATTTTTGGTAAAAGTAGCGTCATTGTGGACATACTTTGTTAGAAGTTAGAAGTGCATTCAACATTTCACAAAGTAAAAGTGTGAGCTTCAAAAAGTACCAAAAGTAATAGCAGGCTACTTTTTTTGTGCCTATTTTAGGATTGTATATATTACATTACTGGGGGATATTATTGAGCCAAATGTAAGGATGACAAAAGAAGTGAAATCACTATGAAACAACAAACAGTAGTGTCCAACAGAAACAAAAACAAAAGTCACAAATACACACCAAAAAAAACACAGAATCAAAAACACACATTATGCTACATTACTTATGCAGCTGGTGAAGGTGGGGCTGATTTAGTAGTAGCTTAACCTATAATAATATATCACGATTTATCGGTTGATTATTCTTATTTATCTGAGACTACAAAGTTACTTAAGTTATCAAATACCTGTGGTGCAGTAAAGAGTATAGGCTAAAATATTTCCCTCCCAAATGCAGTGAGAGAGCTATGACAAAACATCGAAATGATATGCAGCCTACAATAGGCATTCCACCACTGTGTTCTATTGTCACATCTGTAACATCTGCACAAGCTCCGACCAACATATTCCGATTGATATTCATGACGCCATTTGTTTGCTTAATTGTTGTTTCTAAAGTTGTATATTTGAGGAGGGTATTCTGTGTTTCAGCTTTCAGACAGTAGAAATCAGATTAGAGCCACGCTGACTCCATTCACACTGTAGTGATAACTGAAGAGGAAACACACACATAGCCGCGTGCACACCCTCGCGCGCTTAAACGGACATGGCCAGGGTGGAGAGGAAACACCGTTACACACACGCACAGACACACACACACACACACACAATACACTCGCGCGCACGGAAGGACGGAGGGAGGGTCTCCGCGCGCTCACTTCTCAGTTTCACTGACTTCATCTAAAACTCAAATGAACTCTAGTTTGGGGTTTTCCTCTTCAGCTTTCTTCCACCCAGCTTCACTTTTTTTCTGTCTTGTCACACAATCCCAGAGCCTCGTGCGCTCCTCCAGCCGGGTTTCACGCACGAGACGGTTAACGGACCGAGGAGCAACAGGAGGTTTCCACGAGCGTGTCACGCCGGGAAACGAGAAGGATTTAACGGAGACCTTTTGGAACACACTGCGGCTGTCTGGTTCTGGTTTAACATCTGCTGCCCAGAGGTGGCCCACTGATTCAACATCTGCCCACCGGATCCACAGTCTGACCCGGGATATCTGCTAACGGTACAGTAAATTCCCCGTTAGTTACACGAAACGATGACCGGTAGTCGGACTGACAGAGTTGATGAAGAAAAGTTTTCAGCCATAAAAACAAACATTCTCTCCTTTTCAAATTATTTATTCTAAATGTTGTATTTATGGACAGTTGGTCAGATTAAGAAAGGGGTTTATACATTTATGTTTCTTTATAGATATTTTAGATTCAGAACTGTCATTGATTAATCAATATGAATCTGTAAATATAGCCTTATAATAAGAGTAAGGAAGGACATTTTTGCTCAGTAAGAGAACCACAGCGTAAACATGCTCAGTTTCAAGTCCTGATATCAAACTTTTATTAATTACAAATATAGTTAAGAAGAGTTCCGTTGACACGGCCGGACCAAGAAGTTTGGGGGACCTCTGCCAAAATGTGTTCCTCCAACTGATTCTGTCTGATTTAATTATTCTTACTCTTGTTTTTTTATAGAATAAACAAACATGTTGAAGGGTAACTTCTCAACCGGGACCCTATTTTCCCATGTTTTTGTGTCTAAGTGATTAATGTGGACGACAGTTTTTGAAATGGGTCCAGTATTGAGGTAAAGCTGCAGTAGGCCTAAACGGGCTGCAGTGTAATCGCTCGGTGCAACTTCATCAACGTCAATGTGCTTCCACTAAAAGTGCTTGTTGTCAGATCGTTATTATAAAAGCCTGACAACGTTATAGAAAGCACCCAACAGAGAAATCATACGTTTTTATTTACCTTTCACTTGATCTGGTCTGTTTGTTATTGTGTCTAAACAAGTCGAATCAGCTCAAAAATCCAGCCATGACAATGAAAATATGTTCGACGACACTAAGCTACGTTTTTTGCACTACAACACAATGAACTTCCCGACACTGCTTTCTCCAACCCTCACTCATGTTTCCACCTTTGTCTTCCGGCTACAGGTCACATGACACAAGAACAAAACAGCCGCGCATTGCAGCCCACTAAGTGGCTGTGCGTTCTCCCTCTCTATTGGTCCAATTACAAAACTTGACACAAAACATGCGCAAATAGGGTCCAGGTTGAAAAGTACAGAAGTCGCCATTTAATTTGTGAGCTTTAGAAGTGCTGATAGGTCGATTTTGTTACTTTTGGACAGAGCCACGCTAGCTTTCAGTCTTTATGCTAAGCTAGGTTAACCATCTACTGGCTGAAGCTACAGGATGTCTACACTGAGGGAAATATTAAAACACGAGACTTTACAACTTTCCATCAGATAGATGTTTTATTTTATTTTCGTGTATTTAGTCTGACATATTTGGTACCTTTAGGAACTTTAAGATCATCACTAACATTTAAATAAAGTTGTGTGAGTTTAAACAGATGATATGAGTTTGTAAAGATGAAGACATAAAGATCCGAAGTTTGTTGTGATCTCATGTGTATTGATTACTGATTTGTGTATCTCTGGTGTCCCTGCAGTCTGTCGTCCATCATGCGTCCCTCAGTGGGCAACATGTGTGTGCGCTGCAGCCTGGTCCTGGTTCAGGTCCTGGTCCTGATCCTGGTCCATCCTGCAGCAGGGTACAGTCTGGATCAGGACCACAGTCTGGAGTTCAGCGGCCCCTCCTCATCCATGTTTGGATACTCAGTCCTGCTGCATCGCCATGGAGCCCATAGCTGGTATTGATCTACCCTTGAACTTATTGTGGTCTACTATTGATCCTTTGTTCATCGTCTATTCATAGTTTGTTAATCCTCTATTGGTCTTCTGTTGATCCTCTGTTGATCTGCTTGTTGATCCTCGTTTGACGTGCCATTGGCCCTATATGAAGAAGAAAGAAGAAAGAAGAAACCATTTTTATTGTCATATACATCTACACATACACAAAATTTGACTACTGCATTTGACCCATCCCTGTATATAGGGAGCAGTGGGCTGCCATTGATCGGCGCCTGGGGAGCCGGGGTTCAGTGTATTGCTCAGGTACACTTCGACACAGATATTGATCTGCTGTTAACCCTCTGTTGATCTGCTAGAGATCAGTAAATTTAGATCCATTTGATTGTGTTAATGATGCTCTATTAGCTGCCATCCTCACAGAAGGGCTGTGTCTGCGTGTGTTGGTGTGTGCATGCTAATTAGCCAGTCCTTGTCAATGAGAGATGCTCTTTGATGCTTCACACACAGATGCCATTCAGACACTGAGCAGACACAAAGACAGATCCTGTCTCACTCTCTCTGTCTGTCTCTCTCTCTCAGGTTGGTGGTTGGAGCCCCGGTGGCAAACTCATCTTCCAGCCCATCGGTTCGATCTCCCGGAGCCGTTTACCGCTGCAACATCACCGCTGTGTCCCGCCGCTGCCACCCCATGCACGCTGGTGTGTTTCCATCTCTGTGTGTGTGTGCTGTGAAGTCTTTTCTCCTGCATTTGAAACTCTAGCATGTTCCTCGCATGATAGAGCAAAAGATGAGGAGCATTTTCTGAAGCATTTCCGATCTTTATTAGGTAAAGAAATTCCCAGATCATACAGTAGTGCGAAGCAACACAAACACACACAAACACACACACTAAGAACCGGTCTGAACATGACAAAACACAGTATAGGACTCAGATATCTATCACTATCAGCTGGTCAGATGTGGCCTTTAACAGTGAAACACCAATTAATCACCCGTGAAGGCTGCATGTGTGAAACTGTTGAATTAATTTGTGTGTGTGTGTGTGTGTGTGTGTTTGCAGACGTTCTGAAATGTGGGAAGACGTGTGATGCAGAGAGTGATCACCAGTGGCTGGGAGTCAGTCTGTCCAGACAACCTGGAGTCAATGGAGGACATATCCTGGTAACACCTCCTTTACCAAATGCCTTGCCTCAAATTGTCCTGAGACAAAAAATATATGTGAAACACTGAGAGCCTCGAGGCCTGGATTCCACAAACATGTCCTAAATTATTTTATTCTCTTTTGAAAAACAGAAAATTATGCACATTAACGGCAGCATCAGTATAATTTATATTGCCTTGCACAAAAAAAATATAGGATTCATCGCTGTTCTCCAGCAGTGACACAGCAAATCTGTAGCTCTACACTCATCCTGTCAAGTGTGAATAAAGCCATCACGGAACATTTACACAACACAAAGCTCTGTTTGAAAACTTCCTTTCAGGCTATTTGTGAAAGAGGCTTTACATTTAGACAGTGACTGAAAGATTAACGGCTTCCCTTCAGGTTTAAAATAGGCTGATGAACGGGCTGATAATGGTCGATATACACACACACACGCACACTCACACACACACACAAACGTCTCTCACAATGACATGGGTCATAAGAATAAGTACACTCAACTGCTAACTTGTGATTGTGTTATTGTCAGTAATGAGTTTGTGTCACATGGCATTTGTATGCTCTGTGTGTGTGTGTGTGTGTGTGCGTGCGTATGTGTGTGTGTAGGCATGTGCTCACCGCTGGAAGAACGTCTTCTACTCAAAGAAAGATGGCCAGAACCACAAGCTGCCGAACGGAGTCTGTTATCGCTACGGAAATGACCTGAGGCACGCCCAGCCCATCATTCCCTGCTACAGAGGTACACGAGCACTTAACAGTGTTTGGTATTATAACAATGATGATTATTGCCACTTTTCAAATGCATTGTGACTAACAGAGACCCCTCTGCAGTTTGATGGAGACACGTTTTGGATTTCAGATTATGTCTGGACCTCACTTCTTTCGTGTGTGTGTGTGTGTGTGTGTGTGTGTGTGTGTGTGTGTACGCATCAGCTGTTCAGCTGCAGAAGGAAAACATTTGGGTTTTATCTCCTTATTTATTTGTTCACCTTCACCCCTCGACATGTCTGTTCGTCTCTTACAGACCACCAGAGGAAGTTCGGTGAGGATTATGGGTCGTGTCAGGCCGGCATTTCCAACTTCCTGACAGAGGTCAGTCAGCTCCTTTAAAATCCTCTTTGTTTTCACAGTTTCCACTGAATGTGATTCATCTTCTGTAAAAACTTGATGTTGTTTTTTAATCTGTAAACTATGTGGTCTCTCATTGTTCTTCCTCATTCTCTTCAAATGGAGCAGTTTTTTTAAAGAGAACAAAGACTATCAGCTCCCTGTGACGTCACAACTCCCATTCTTAAGCAACAGATGTTACAGATATTTAGAGAAATGTCACGTGTATACCATAGAGCTTTTTTAAGATATGTACGTCACATTATATCATGCCTGTGTCTTTCTCAGGATCTGATCATCATGGGGGCCCCGGGGACGTCTTACTGGACGGGTTCAGTTCTGGTCTTTAACACGTCCAGCGGGGGGATGTCGGTGTACCTGGACGACGACGCTGGAGCCGTCAGCTTTGGAAGCTACCTAGGTAACAGATACACCTACTACTGTACACCTCTGTACCTACTGTAGTCACTGCTACAGTACCACAGCCACAGAACTATGCTACTGCTGGTGTTATTGTTCCTACCAGGCAGATACCTTCTTTCTTTTTTTATCCCCAAAAAGGTGAAACGTATCAGTCCGTTGCAGCTACTAAAACACAGATAAACTCTGACTCCCAGTCTAAACAGGATGAGTTTTGTTTTGAACAAGTCCATCTCATATGATTTAATTGATTCTACACAGAATATCTACACAGGCTTTTTAGTCTTGTCTATTTTCTCCACACTTAGCCACATAACTACAGTGATTGTGTTCTCGGCTCTGAATGCTGCCAAAACGCCACTAAGCCCACAGCAGTCGTGTAGCTGAAAGCCTCCTGTGTGCTGACAACACTACTCACAGAGGGCTCTGATGATGTGCTGCCTGAAGACTGCGTGATAGTGTTCAGATGCATAAAACCTAGTTGCATGAGACAGTTGCCATTCAGTTAGTATTCAGATATTTGGCACCTGGTGCATGAGAGGAAGCAACGTTACTGCTGGAAAGGTTTAAGGGTATCACATAAGGAAGAGTGTTTTCTGTCCTCCTAATATTTGAATAGTATGCGGACACTTCATCATGCAGTGCTGATGTCGGTCAAAAAATGACCTTAAGTTACATCTTATACAAACCAAATATTTATTTCTGCTTCACATTCAAAGTGTTCACCGGCGAACCGCTGGGAGGCTTTTATTGTGCATCACTGTAAGAAAGGCAGGTATTTATCATCAGGATTAAGCGGGTCTCTGATAGCGGTGCTGTTGTTTGGTAAAAAGTGATCTGCTACAAGATAAGCATGTGTTCTGCAGCATTTGGTCGCCAGAGCAGTTTTAAACATTGCAGGGAGGAATAACACAAGAAGAAGCAGCCACAGTGGGCTTCCTAAATGAAGATATCATGATGGTAAACAGTTTACACCATGCCGCGTTGTCCTGTGCTACAGGTACTAGGAAGCTCTAGTGTCAAGTTTAAATTTGAATCAAAACTTAAATTTATTCATCATTTTCAATTGGTTAATCCATTCAGCCTTTTTCTGCTGATAATCCGGCTACAGATCACTTTAATTTAATTAATTATACCATAAGAAAATTAATTTTATATACCGCTAGGAAGTACTAAAAAAAATGATATGTTGACAAATAATTGGTCCCATATTGCCAGGTAAAACCTGTATTAAATTGCATTCTCTGTGTTTTAAAAAACCTTACATTTAACTTGGTGAATCCTGTGAAACGTTGCATGTAAAAAGTCACGTGCATATATAACCAAGAGCCAAGTTTCTGTAATCCTGATTCAAGAAATCAGGATTACGTGATAAATTACGAAATGAATTATCTGCAGCAAGACAAAAACAAAACCAAACCATGTCGTGTGATGCTCACTCAACAGGAAGCTGAACAGAAAGGTGTGATGTTCTTCAGATGAAGGCTGTTTCTTTTCTCTGTAAACAAATTCACTGTTCTCACCATCTCAGAAAAGACTGACGTTAATAATAAGACTGATGTGTGTGTGTGTTGTCTTCAGTTAGGAGTGTGTGCACAGCAGTTGAACTCGCTGATCAGCACAAATAAACAGGAAGTAGTGGTTTACACCAAAGACGGAAGCTCAGTGGCTGTGGTTATTACATGTTCTCTTTGCGTTTTGCATAGACTAAAATTCATTTTCAACCATAACCACTGTGTCAAACCCTAACCCAAACTAAACACCTTCATTCAACCAAGAGTTTCATTTTTACCTTTCAAATGTTAGCTTCACATTTTCAGTCTGATATATATATATAAGTGCAGATGATTCATTGATTCATTTGGATCACCTTCAGTTATTACCGTGTGCTCACATTTGATAAGGGCCACCAACCCAACAGTTTGGGAATCAAGTAGTATAATCTTTAAATGAACTTGGGTACTTTCCACCACTGCAAAAGTCTCAACATGTGACACTGTGTCCTGCTGTTGTTCAGGTTATGCTGTCGGAGCCGGTTCCTTTTTGAGTCCTGGTACTGTGGAGGTGGTGGGTGGAGCTCCGCAATACAACCAGAAGGGCAAGGTGAGACCTTATATACAGTCCATGGGTGAGACCCACCGTACCTGTGTACCCATCTACCTGTCTGTTTACTGACTGCACTGAAAGTCTGAATGTTGGTTGTGTGTGCAACTTCAAGACAGTCGGTCTCGTTCCTACTTCCTCTTGATGGTGTTGTGAAGTTGCTATTGAGTTTTTGTTGATATTGTGTAGTGTTATGTACTTGTGATGGTTGAAGTCAGTATGTGTCTTTGTGCTGTGCAGGTCTTCATCTTCACTATTGACAGCAACATGCTGCGAGTCGTCTCCGAGGTCTCCGGAAAAGAGGTGAGAAGCCACTTAGCGTTAGCTTCCTCCATTCAAAACAATGGTATACTTAGCACTTGGCTTGTGTGCGTTTGTTCCGCAGCTGGGATCTTACTTCGGCTCCAGCGTATATGCCGTGGATCTGAACGCTGATGGTTTGTCAGATCTGTTGGTCGGCGCTCCCATGGCAACAGGTGTCACTAGGGAGGAGGGAAGAGTCCATGTGTACATCAACCAGGGCAATGTGAGCACACACTTCAACACAAATACTATTTTAGCACGAAACAGAGTATTTATCTGACCCCTGACATCAGGCTCAGGTTCTTGTGTTCCATGCTACATAGTAATCTATTACTTGTGTGAAATAGACCTTTTGAGACGCGGTTTGTGCCGTCTGTTTCCTCACAAACTGACTCTGTCTCAGGCGAAGCTGTTGGAGGCGGAGTTTCAGCTGACTGGCAGCGATGCCTACGCCGCCCGGTTTGGAGAGACCATCGCCGACCTGGGAGACTTGGACGACGACGGTTTCCGCGGTAATGAGCACACCTGCACAGCCTGACCTGACCTTTTATTTTGGTGGAACCATTTCAAGTATACACCACAGTACTAATACTACAGCTGCTAAGACCATTACAAATACTAAAACTATTGCCACTGTTAACAGTACTGCAATGTACTACATCTTCTACTATGTCTGATACTATTACTACTGCTTCTACTACCACAGCAACTACTTCTGCTCCTGCAGAAACTACTTACAACTTATGGACTACTGCTATACAACAAAATGTTTCTTCTGCTAATACCACAGCACACACCATAACTATAGTACTGATAATAGTACTTCAATACTGCTTCTACTACTGACACTACTAATAAATACTGCTACTACTATTGCCAAATACGTCTATTCTTTTTTTATATATTATTATTATTTATATATAATGTATTTATTTTAGTGCAAATACTACTGTAACTACTGCAACTGCAAATTATACTGCTGCTTTTAATACTACTAATACTACTGCTGCCTCAGAAATGATCCTACAATACTACTAATACTACTACAATACTTTGATGACTGCTACTGCACTGAACAACCAAAAACACATACTGTTGTATATGTTACGATTCTTACCAAGGGTACACATCCACCCACCAAAAACAGTAACTGCAACTTCCTGATAACTAACATCACTGACTTTAACACAACGCCCTCACACATACACACACACACACACCCCCACCATCTGTGTGAAGGTTGGAGTGTGTTATTACGTTCATTAAAACTGTAATGACAAACTGCTGCCGCTCTGTAACTGAACCTGCCTTCTAATCTGCCACAGCTAGATACGTTTGTGTGGTTGTGTGTGTGTGTGTGTGTGTGTGTGTGTGTATGTGTGTGTGTGTGTGTGCGTGTAGGTGTGTGTGTGTGTGTGTGTGTGTGTGTGCGTGCGTGGGCATGGTCCAGAAAAAAATACAGAAAATGTTTGGCTTTCAGACCCTTACATCTTCAAAGGACTCAGGTTAAATATTAAAGGACCATGCTGCTGTTTTCTCACGTTTATGTACTAATCCTGGATACTTTCATCCTGCTGAACATTTTACAACAGGGCCTTGCCCACACACACCCTTTACCAGTGGCGGGCCGTGTGTTTTATACCTTGCCTTCAGTGCTGTCCTACTACAGTTGAACCACCTCCGAATAAGCTCATTATGGCGTCAGCATGACGGTATGCTTCGTCATTAACGGACAATGCATATTGTCAAAATCAATGTAATTAACACAATGACAACAACAAACTCACAAGAACCAGTCACATATATGTATGTGACAACAAAGCAGGTAGAATAAACATAAAACCCAAATAACACGATTCCAGCAAAACTGCAACGCTAAAACACGCATTCCGTCACACACTCAAGGGCACCATTCAGATATTTTTCTCATCTTACAGACCCACCTGAGAAAATTTGGACCTGACATCCCAAATCACTTATTGACTGACAATCTGCAGCAGGTTTGAAGTCTCTGAACGCTTTGTAGATAAAGCAACATGAAGCAATGGCCACCTGGAAGGAAAGGAATCAATTTGTAGGTTTAAGGTTGAGGTAATGCTGGGGGCTATGGAGAAAATCAAATAGGATATTTTTTTGATGTCACGATATTGATATAATATGAATATACCGCCCAGCCCTACATTGAGCTTAGGCTGATGGGTTAGCTAATGGAGAGAGCAATAGTCCTCACAAATGCAGTAATATGAACTTCTCTGTGTGTGTAGATGTGGCGGTTGGAGCCCCACAAGAAGACGAGCTAAAAGGAGCCGTCTACATTTACAATGGCAGGGAGGAAGGCATCTCACCAACTCCATCTCAGGTACAAATAATAATGCTAATAATAACAATGCTAACAAAAAATGCAAGGCAGGCAGTAAGACTATCCCCTCACTTGATTCTCATGATGACGAATATTAAATTTAACCAGGATTCACTTTGCTGAGTCCGAAGATGAAATTTGAATGAACTTGTTCTGTTTTGTTAATGTGGTTTGTGTGTGTGTGTGTGTGTGTGTGTGTGTGTGTGTGTGTGTGTGTGTGTGTGTGTGTGTGTGTGTGTGTGTTTTCAGAGGATTACTGGATCCACTCTGGGTCGTAACCTCAGGATGTTCGGCCAGTCGCTGAGCTCTGGCATTGACATTGACGATAACGGCTACCAAGGTAACCTAAACAACCACTTCCTATGTCACAACATCCGTCATGTTGTACATTAAAACCAGATTAAACTCCCCGTCTCTGCAGATGTGGCGGTTGGTGCTTTCCTCTCAGACTCTGCCGTGGTTCTCAGGTAAAAGCTGACTGTTCTTTTCAAACAGGACTTAGAAAAGCTCCAATTTCTGTTCAATTTCTGTACAGGAAGGAAGCTTCCTTATTTTAGCTGATTTGGAAGGAAATTATACTGCAGGGGAAGCAGGACATCCTGTTTATCCAAACGCTTCCCAACATATAGTGGAAAGAAATCTTTGCTTTAAATAACAAGATTTTGTCGAAGCAGATTCCTGATTGTAAATATTAAGATCCATGCTGTTTTCAATCCATATGAAATGACTACATTTCAGTCACTATGCTGTAATCGTTTCTCTGAATGTGTCCTGTAGGACCCGTCCGGTGATTCAGGTGACGGCATCCCTGATTCTGCCCAAGCAGATTGACCAGCGGGTGGCGCTGTGCCAAGAACACAAGACTCCAACTGTCTGCTTCAATGTTACCGTCTGCTTCAGTGTCAAGTCCAGACAGTTCAGAGGAGCTATAGGTACTGTAAACACACACACAACCCTCCAAAGTATTTAAATGCAGAGTATCCCTCTTATTATAGCAACATCATGTAGAGAAAGGGCTGCTGCGCTTACTTACGGTTGCGAAGCTATGATTGTCCTGTTGCTGTTTGGGGGAGGGGTTCAGAAAATGGTAAATTATATTGTACATAAGTGTGTATGACTTACCTACTGATATTGAAGAGTTTCCCTCTCTCTTCAGATCTTCAATACAATTTGACCTCTGACCTCCTCCATAAACCATCTTTCCCTCATCGTTTCTATTTCCATGGCAACGGGTCAGCCAATAGCACAAGGGGGCGTGTGAGAGCCCGACATGGACAGCTCACTTGTACAACACACGTGGCTTACCAAAGGGTAAAAAAACACATCTTGACTTGGGCAAAAAACATATACAGCTAATACTTTTAATTTGGGCGTAATATTGGATTAGCTGTGGGGATGCTAATTTTGTTTATTCCTCCTCTGTTCCTGTTTGTTTCTCCTACAGAAAGATGTGAAGGACATTTTTACTCCGATCAAGTTTGAGGTTTCTTACAGTCACAAAGAAACAAATACCCACAGAGCCTCTTCCAAAACCTTCCCTCCATTAAAACCCATTCTGCAGCAGAGTGCAGGACACCAGAACACTATTACCAACCAGGTAGCGACCAGTGCTAACTCCAGCTACTTACAGCTTGTGCTAACTTTAACCAGGTGCAGGGTAATGCTATCACCAGCAATTTAGCCACTTATCAAAAGGAGTTGCAAGTGGCGGTGTCTAGATGTAGCGTTAACTCATTATTGGCAAAGAGCAAGTTTTTCTTTCTTTTTCAAAGACGTTCAGGTTACATTAACTTTTTTTCAGCAAGCCTTGTCGCAAAATCTCACGATTAATTATTTCATCGAGTGATGGTTTCTCAGTTTGGTGTCAAGATGATTATGATTTGTCATTGCAGATAAATTCAGGAAACACTCCATATTACATTTTTTTTTTTTTACTTTGTCACGGGAAAAAGTTAGACAAATTCGACTTTTTAAACTCGTAACTCTTTGTAATAATTGCTCAAAGTGTTAATTTTTTTAATTAGCCTAAATCTTTGTTACACCAAGTATTAACTAGAAATGAATACTAGCCTTCAGTTAACTTTTGGGTTGACTTATATTTACTCATATGTGCTACTGCTACTACTACTACTGTGTGCATTGTGCTGTCGCTAAATTAAGAATTGTATGTAAAAAAGAATAATGATAACTAAGCCATCAGTTTCGTGTTGGAACAGCTTCTGTGTCAGATCGTTCTATCCTTCACCAAACTGATCTATGTTAAAGGGCAGGAAACAGCTAATCTGATTTTAGCTCCACACGCACACACACGAATACACACGCGCATAACTGAAAATGACTTCCTGCTAATCCAGATGTGTTTACAGCTGTAGCTCATTAACCAACATCAGTCAGCTCATCCTGAGTCTGCATCATGTCCCACTGACTCATAAAAACTGAGCAGGACGGGTTAACGTGTAGGAATTTGCAGCTGGAGTTATTCATCAGCACATTAGTCATCATCTGTAAGGCTGGGCTCAGAGGTTGTAATGTCATCAATGAGGAAAATGATGACATTCATTATTATTATCATTGACGTCATCAATAAACTCACGGCGGCTTCTTTTTCTCTGCCAGACTTGGTTTGCTCGTTCCTGTTCGCTGGTCAACTGCTCGCCTAACATGCAGCTGTCTGCTCAACTAGTGCTGCCACAGTAAGAAGAGTCACACACACACACACATACACAGCAGGAAGTTGTGTGTGAATTATAAATAAAGTGACGGAAAGATGAACAGATTAAAACAACAGCAGTATTGTATTTTATTAGTCCAGTTAGAACACATAAATATCAGCCAGGAGGCTATTCTGGTCATAAACTAACACATGATGCTAATTAGCTGCTGGCTAATTCTGGAGGATTCATTTAGCAGCAGCAGGGATTTCATTTTGTTTCTGGCTGTACCAGTGTGAAATATTTTTTCTTCTCGGTGTCAGGATGTGGCTTACCTAGCTTAGCATCAACACTAACCTGGCTCTTACTTAAGATAAAAAAATATATAACTCCCAAAACAGCAAATAGTCATTTTTTTTCTCTGTCCGTGTGTGATATAACATGTTAATTAGTGAGCTGTAAAGATTCTGGTAGATATATTTTTTAACTATTGCCAGGCTAGCTGTTTACCCTTAATGCTAAGCTAAGCTAAACAGCTCCTGACTGCAGTTTCATATTTAACGTGTGCAGCTATGAGAGTGCTCACCGATCTTCTCATCAAACTCTTGTCATAGAATGCATTTACGCTTATTTCAAAATGTTAACCTATAAGTCAATATTTTTGTTGAAAATATTCCTGGTATTGTTGTTAGCAATGTTAGCCTTTGTCTCTGTGATGTGATTGGTTGTTACATTGTCAATAAATGTAACAATATATCGAAGTTTATCATTTCCTTCCTGGGAAAATGATTCTACAAGGGAAAATGTTACAATAATGTTTTCTGCATAATCCTAGTGTTTGTTGTCATAAATCAGCAGCTTTACTTTGATGTCGGTCTGACTGGAACATCGGCGTTATTGTTGATCTCGTTGTTGTTTGTTGTTAGTCAGCAGCAGTACTTTGCCCTCGGCTCTGGACAGACGATCATGTTGAAAACCTCGCTGCTGAACTCTGGAGACGACGCCTTCCTGCCGAGACTGACGCTGCGTTTCCCCGACAACATCCACTACATTAAAGTCCTGCAGAACGTGAGTTTAAGTTAAAATCCTGAGGATTCAAATCCTGGTTGATTTGGCGACATCCGTGGTTACCGCTGGTAACAGCAGGTGTAGTTTTATACCCAAACACTCAACAGAAGAGCAGCTGGTATATCTGTTTACAATGCAGCCAAACAAACTCACATCGTTTTAATAAAGAAGTCAGCCAATAATTTGCCATTTCCCATCATGCAATGAGACACCGCGATCTGATTTCATGCTGCAAGTTTTCGACACAATGGTTTATATTTTTACTGGTAATTACTGAATGAACACACAATTATGGCTGTTGCTGATAAAAAAATCCAACGATAAATAAAATCGAAAACATGAAATCTAAAGAATTATAACTTGCTCACAACACAAACTCATTACTCACAACTCATTAAACAAAGTGCACAAACTGTTGCTGTGTGTGTGTGTGTGTGTGCGTGCAGCAGGACAATGTGGTCAGTTGTGATGTCACACAGGAAGTCAACAGTACAACAGCAGGTGTTGACTGCAGCGTCACCAGCCTCCTCCTCTCAGCCAACGCCCAGGTAAACCTCAGCCAATCACACACACCTGGATTCAAATTGTTTAGGTTAGGTTAGTGTGGTAGCATGCTAAAATTAGCACAAAATGAATGGATGTCTGAACCACATTTCATGGCGATCCATTCAATGGATGTTGAGACTTTTCACTCCAAAGCACAAATGTGAACCTCATGGAGTTCACCAAAATCATCAGCATTAGCAGTCTGCGAGCCATGAATGTCATAAATAAATAAATTTGTGACTGGGACATTGCCGTCTTTAGAGCCACACGGTTTGCTAAAATGATCCTCAGACACTTAACAATGCATGTCTAACTCAAAACTCCCTGTGGATCAATGGTCAGATCCAGCATGTCTGTACTTTTTGTTCCCCAGCGTTTTTCTGGTCAGCAGATATTTGCTGTATTTCCTGTGTTTCTCAGAGTAAATGTTGTGAAAGACGCTGTTGAAATATTTGAGTTCCCCCAGAGAAAGACTGAGCAGCAGTTTTAAGGTGGATGTGAAATGTTTAAACTTAAAGACGAAGATGAAAAAGGAGTAAATACACCAGATTAGAGTACAGGAAGGAAAACGTGTATCATCCTGCAGCTGTCCACTTAAAAATCACTGACGCATTTCCTGTTTCTTGCAGTTGAACATCAACTTCCTATTGGATGTCAACCAGAACAGCACACCTGGTGACGTCACCATTCACGTCAACATTAGCAGGTAAGAACACTTCCCCACCTCTCGTCTCCACAGGTGAAGAAAGTCCTCAAACCCTTTACAGGAGTAAAAGTATAAAAACATCCACAGTAAAATAAAGTTAGTATTTTTATTTATTTAATTTATTGGTTTATTTGATACGGGACAGTGCACATTAATAAAACATTTCTGAAAATGTGCCACAGTTAGCCAAAAGGCTATTTTTCATCTGTAGTTCCAAGAGGCAGATGTTACAAAATAAACCTAAAAACAGAAGATAAGATTAAAGTTAAAAGGTTATACAATGTTGACACTTAACAATGCGTGCACAAACAATGAAAAAAGTGAGAATACATTAAAATGTATTAATGTATTAAATCTGTTTTCTCCTCAGTGATAACTATGAGAGGGAAGAGTATCTCCTTGACAACTCCGTCAGCCTCTTCCTTCCTCTCAAATATGGAGTCAACATTAACATCCACGGGTGAGTCGGCATTCATTACTATTATTCCCTTTAAAAACAATATCAGTAATAATATATAGCATAGTGCACTTTTCAAAACCCAAGTGTTTCGCACAAGGCAGCTAATTAAAGTCAGCAAAGTATAGAATTATTTAATTTTATGATGAAACAAATCACACCAATTCCAGTGATGTTTTTTAAAAGATAAAAAATGAATGAGATAAATGGGCCAGGGGCTTAAACTGTGGGGGCCAATGGCCTCTCCCCTACTTCCCTTGCTTGGACCGCACACATCTTCAGACTCTGCCTTCATTTTGATCTCAACTTCACACCTATAATGTTTCCTGACTGCATCATGCACACTTGTGATGCTATTACTGTGACAACATCGGTCCACACACGTAAATATTAATAGACACACAGACTCACAAGGTGAAAACAATACCAGCGTCGCTGTCGTGGCTGGTCATAAAAACAAATTCAATTTTATTTTATTGCAAAATTCTATTCAACTAAAAAGAAAAACTAAAATATGGACAGAGCTCTCTGATAAAAGCATGTTTAATGAAGAGAGTGGAGGCTGGAGATGCTGCAGATAAAAACTATCTTTAAATAGTTGAAGTGAGAAAATGAGCAATTAAGCATTTTAATGTTACTTCAAATATGCAACATGAAATTAACCACAAGAAATTCTTTATATTGTATTCTCTTTCCTAATGTGCACAGTCCCAGCCAACACACACTAATTCAACACCTGCTTCCTCTTGATCTGATCTCCATCCAAAGTAAAGAAGTATAAACAAACAATGAGACTCATGAGTGAGCTCACACAAGAGAAGATGACCTCAATAACTGAGGCTCATTGCTGAGAAATTTAGCAACTGTATTCCACTTATTTAAGAAATAAAGTATTAAAGTAGCAACAGGAAGGGGACGCGAGTACTAGTACCATTACAACATTAGCCTTTACCAGTTTCAACTTGTATTGTTTCTTTATCATTATTTACAGAAGACAATTACAAATACTTAACATCCCACCTGTTTTGACTGTTACACATCACAAAAAAATCAAGTGTTTAAAGGAAACAAGCAAGCAAGTAAAACAATTATATAAAACTTAATCTAAAAAACTAATTAAATCCATCAGATGAATCATCAAGACAGCCATTTATATCATCGGAGGGGATCATTTGCATATTGCATATGATGCAGGTGACTGCTCTGTGTTAGTTCTTCTGGATCTCAGTTCTGCATTTGACACTGTAGACCATGACATCCTGATTAAGAGGCTACGTGATTGGGTGGGCATAACTGGCATAGCGTTAGACTGGTTTACATCTTACCTCAATGACAGAAGTTTCAATGTCTCTGTGGGTGATTTTGTGTCTGTTACCTCTCCACTGTCTTGTGGTGTACCGCAGGGCTCGGTTCTGGGGCCTCTGTTATTTTCCCTTTATCTGTTACCTTTGGGACCGATCATAAAAAGCTATAATGTGTCCTATCACTTATATGCAGACGACATCCAACTTCATCTGTCATTTAAACCCAGCGAGGCATTCACATTAACTAGGCTCCTGGACTGTGTCAATGCCATCAGAGACTGGACGGCAGAAAACTGCTTGCAACTTAACGACTCTAAGACGGAGGTCCTAGTTATTGCTCCAGAGGAGTTTGTCCCCATGATCAGGCAGATTATTAGTCCTCTCTCCTCTGCTTCCCATTGCAACCTGCGCAATCTTGGGATTTTCTTTGATCGATCCATGTCGTTTGACCCTCATGTTAAGCAGCTGTCCAGGTCATGTTTCTTCCATCTAAGAAATATCAGTAAACTGAGATCTGTAGTATCAACACCTGAATTAGAAATGATCATACACACATTTATCTCTTCACGCATTGACTACTGCAACTCACTTTTCACATCACTCAGTGTATCTGCTCTTAACCGTCTGCAGGTCATCCAAAATGCTGCCGCCAGATTACTCACCAGGACAAATCGACAGTCTCACATCACCCCCGTACTCCGATCTCTCCACTGGCTTCCTGTAGCATCTAGGATACACTTTAAAATTCTCACCATCACTTACAGAGCACTTCACGGTCAGGCTCCGGCTTATGTAGCTGATCTACTTCGCCCCTATTCACCCGCCCGCACTCTCAGGTCAAATGCTCTCGGTCTTCTGTCAGTCCCACGCACACGATTTAAGACCTGTGGTGACCGAGCCTTTGAGGCAGTGGCCCCGAGGCTCTGGAATGCTCTGCCTGCAACTCTGCGTCTCGCAAATACTGTGGATACTTTTAAAAGCCAGCTCAAAACCCACCTGTTTAGGCTGGCGTTGGTGTAAAAGTAAACCCATGTCCTAGACCTGCTCTTAAAATATGTTTTACATTTTTATTTTATTTTATTCTTTTATTCTTTAATTTTTTTAATTTTCTCTGTGTAGATAATTTATTGACCCTAGGGTCACATTGTGTTTTTTATGCTTTTAAATGTCTGCTCTGTTAAGCACTTTGTGATACTACTGTCTGTGAAAAGCGCGATATAAATAAAATTCATTCATTCATATTGTTATTGCTGTAGCTTTCACAGAAGCATTGAACAGACAATCGGAATATTAAAGCCAAGAAAATATATTTTTATTCTGGAATATGGGAATGAATGTACATTCAGCATTTAGTTTGTTTTAAATGTTTTTACTTTAACTAAACTTTCCTAGTTTTTAGCTCGGACTAATGTCCAAGGTTTGTTTAGTTTTCTTTCTGCTTCGTGAGAAGACAGACTGACAGACAGTTGGATTAAGTTGCCATGCTGAGCTGTTGGATTGAGTGTTGCTGTCAAATTTACAGTTGAACACAGACTTCAGCTGGAACCCATGCTATAGTGCACCAAGGCTGAGAACAACATTGTTAGTGCGTAGCCCCTCACTGACTGTCGTCTGTCCTGCAGTTTTGTGACTCCCACCTCATTTGTGTTTGGAGATGAAGACAAGACTCCGGTTGACTGCTACGCTGAACGATTCAACTACACATACAAGGTATTACTTAACCCTCTTCTGGTTGTAAACTGCACAAAGGAAGGATGGATATAAGTTCAGTTAAGTTTTAAGTTTATTGTCATATACATATACGAAATTTGTCCTGAAGCAGACGTCAACGGTACAACACCTCTTTTGATCGATGTGAAACTATTGTACCGTCGTCGACCAATCTAATAAGCTCACTTGCTAACTAGCAACTATGTAATGCTACTTTATAGCTCTACTCTACTGCAGTTCAGAGGGGAAACATCTTAGATTTCACTTCCCTTTACTTGCATTTTGTTGATCTCTTCTGGTATATCTGTTGTTTTGTCTGTCTGCAGGTGTTAAACTCTGGTCCCAGCAGGTCTGTAGATACTGTGGTTGACATCGCGCTACCGAAGATCCTCACACCGAACCGACACAGACTGCTGCAGGTGGTGGACTGGCAGGTACGTCCAGCTCAAACAACAGCAGCAGTGACAGAAGTAGAAGTAGCACAGTCAGTATAAGAACAATTTGCAGTCTATGTGAGCTCCCTCGCAGGTTTTTCTGAAGACACATTTCAATTGCCGATGTTTGAGTTTACAATTTGCTGCCATCTTTGTCGGTTACTGGAGCCAGAGAAACCTTTGGAAAAGTAGGCGGGAGCTGAGGTAGAGCTGGATCGTTTTGGAACGTTTTGACGCTGTGTCAGCCATTGTTGTATTCTTCTTGGAGCTTACGATCTGGCACCTGTTACCTAGGTTTTTATAAAGGTTGACGTCCAGAAACGTCTTGAACACAGTAAAATAAGAAAATGTAACCAGAGGGCAGGGACTCCTGCAGATACAGAGGATTTAGAGGGTTTATATCTACTCTTCGTGCCTTGAACAAAAGAAGCAAGCAGCTGGATAAGAACTTTGTCTTCATAAAATAGTTTAAAACTGGAAAATAAATATTTAAATCAGGAAACATCTTTTCAAAGAGTAAATCAACAAGACTAAGAATCTGTCTGGACATTTAATGACAACTGTCAGAACACTCAGCCATGGTGGTTGCTGATTGGGTAGAAGTAGTGGTTGAAGTAGTATTAGTAGTACAGTAGTAGTTGTGACGTCATGTCACGGTAAATGAATTGGTGGATATAATATTAATATATACATTTTCTCTCCCTGCAGTCGTCTCACGGTGTGTGTTCGATCAGTGACACGACTATTTCAGTCCTCGAGGACTGTGATGTGCCTCAAGCTTCCTTCATCAAACAGCTCGTCTTCTTCTTCTCCTCCACCTCCACCCGCAGAATGGTACACACAGCGCTAGCATGGCCAATCATTTGTGGCTGAGATATTGAGATGCTTGAGATGGAGTCAACGGTTACCACCCCACTGGTCTACAGTGTATGAACTTCAGTCTTTTTCTGTGTGTGTGTGTGTGTGTGTGTGTGTGTGCAGTTCTGTGGCCGTGGCGATGAGCTGTGTGAGCGGTTCGTGTGTCGTCTCGGTAACCTGGAGGCGGGGAGAGATGCCGTCATCCAACTGGAGATCAGACTGAACCCTGCTGTACTACTCCAAGCTCCGGTAACACACACACACACACACACACACACACACACACACACACACACACACACACACACACACTTCTCTTTTAACTCAAACTTTATGAACTCATGTGTAACTACAGTGGTTGTGTGTGTGTGACTCTAACTCAGGCATTCCCAAAGTGCGAGCTGCCTCTAGGGGGTGTGCGAGAGGAAAAATGTATCGGTGGTCTAATGGTGTAATAATTAATATTAAATATAATTTTCACAAAATAAAAACATGAATGTAACAGACTGTCTCATGTTTGTCGTTCTGGTGTTGTCGATGATATGTCCCTTGAGGGTTGCCGTAGCGAAGGTGCAACCCCGCCTCTGGCCAAAAGAGAAAACAATAATAAAGAGAGTAGCCGTGGGCTGATACAAGATGTCTAATCTCCCGACTCCAGTTACTACTGTATGATAAGTGCCCTTATACACGAACCCAAGACGCTCGGGTCCATGAATTATAAAAATTCCCCTTGTAAGATTTCAATTTAAAATTAAAAAGTACAATTTAATAAATAAATGCACTTCAGCTCCTGCCGCCAGACTGTCTTTTACGTACACTAGCTAGCCTAGCTTGTGCAGCTAACGTCAGCTAACAGCTAACTTCATTCATTCAGCAACATTCATGCAAATATGATAAACTGGCTGAAAATCGGGGAAACTGTCAGGTGTGACATCTGAAGCTATCAGTCATAAAAGAGGAGAGGGAGAGAGAGAGAGGGGAATCGGAGGCGAGAGGAACTGAGAGGTGCATTGGGGAGAGACCGGGAGAAGAAATCGAACGGGAGTCAGAGGAAGATGAGACGGAGGAAGGAGGAAGGGATTGCACAGACAAATCGGGAGCACATAGGCCCATCGCGGAGTCAAGGTAAAAAAGAGGAAACGAGAGTGAGCATCAGACTGGGGTAAAAAAGAGGAAATATGATACAAATGATCTGGGTCTGGGCTTCACTTGGATTGGCAACGCAGATTGCCCAAAGCCACAGTGCGTGGTGTGCAGTGAGGTTCTGGCTAACAGTCTGAAGCTCTTATTTACGTCGCCACCTGAACACCAAGCAGCCAGTGCAAGTCAAAAGCCCCTTACATTGTTTATATCGAAATTGGAGGAGTTACAAAACAGCCAAAAACAACTGCAGTCTCATTCTATGTGTGGTTAATTGTAAATTAAATGTGATGCAATCTGCCTCTGAGACTGTGCGTGTGTCCTCGCATCCAGATTGCTCTTTAAAAGTGACGCCTTGTGTAACTGAAAGTTATTGAAACTTTGTAGCAGTGTTTCAGGGCGTTTTCACACCTTCAGTTCGTTTGCTTTGTTCTGATTCAGGGATTAATATGATACAATGTTGCAGTTGGCCCTTTGTTCGGTTTGTGTTCACACTGCAACATTTAACAGCGGACTAAATATTGTAAACAAACGCCACGCGCGAGCAAACTGTTCTCTCATTGGTCCGATTTCTATGCGGCTATAAATATGCTATGTTGCTTCTTTTTTTTAAGATGTGGGGGATAGGGAGTGCGTGAACCCGGTCGGGATGTAGAAGGGGGTGCGCGGCCTAAAAAGTTTGGGAACCGCTGCTCTAACTGATGCCAAAACGCAGGTATCCTACACTCAGTACTGAGCCTGAACGCATCCCTTGTGGACACAGACCAAGGAACAAAGCGGCTGCACTGCTAACATGCTGCTTTCACGACGCAGCCTGCGTAGAAACGATGTAAAACTGATCCAAACTAACCTCAGCTGATCTATGCTCAGCTTCCTGCAGTAGCTGAAGCAGCAAAAACAAATTCAGTTTCTTTCGTGGGAAGGGTTTTATTAAGGGAAGTTACAGGAAGTGTTGAGTTTCAGTTCAACAACCAATACTGTAATCATCCCTCAAGGCGTAACTCACAAACAATTCATTCACACAAAAAAACACTCTCAAAATCAAGAAAAGAAGTTTAAGTTCAAGAAATTACTCAAATGCATTTCAAGAAACGGATTAAAAACTCCTGATGTCTGTCTCAGGGTCGCCACGGTGTCATGAGGCTGGAGAGCACAGCGACGATGTCCAATCCCAGAGAAGGTCCTCACACCATCCTCATCACCGAACAACCTGCAGTGCAGGTAAAACACCTCGACACCGGTCAAGACCAAACACCGATGTAGAGTCAAGCAAGAGCTCATCTATGTCTTCAACCTGGAAATGTGTCTCCATTTCTGTACATCTATTTATATTCTAGCTGTCCCCAGTAATCATATGCTGTATGTGGTACATTTACAGGTGGTGGTAGAAGCTCTTTTTACCCAGAAACCCACAACAACAGTGAAAGTCTTCATCATCGTGGTCAGTTTAGTTTTGGGTCTGATGATCCTGGCTGCTCTCATCTGGTGTCTGTGGAAGGTAAATTATATACACTATATCATTTTTACCATAAAGTATATTTTAATATAACGTACTGGTAAACTCCAGTGTATCATAATATAATGGTACTGAATGGTCCACCTGTCTGACTACCTGTGTGTCTCTCAGTCTGGTTTCTTTAAGAGGGAGTTCCAGAAGAAAGAAGAGGAGGAGTTCAAGAGAGACAGCTGGGACTACGTCCCTAAAAACGACAAAAGAGAGAGCACTTCATAACGCCGGCTGCCTCCTCTGGCCACGACCTCTGACCTCTGACCATAGGATGAAGGCATTCACATTGTGACTGTGCATCAGTTCCAATGAGATGAGACATGTGTGCTGACGGATGGATGGAGTGCTGCTTATGAAAGTATAGCAAGCCAGTTTGTCTCAAACATTAGAATAATACTGCTGCTGAGCATCATCGGCCAATGAAATCCGTCCATTACAAGTCAGCTGATCTGACTCTCAACAAGTCAGGTGGTTTCATTACAGACCTGACAGTGAGAGTGTGATGGGTGACAAAATGTCTCCAGTGAACACACCTGAACCTGACCTTTCAAAACTATTTTGCCGGATGTGCCTCCACAAATACAGATGATAAAGACTTAAAGAGACAGCAGCGATGGACGGAGGATGAAAGAAAAAAGGGAGGTGAACCTGAAACCACCTGTTAGAAGGCCTCGAAGCTTCCTGGAACCCATCGAGGACAGTTATCGATGACCGCATTTTGACTCTTTTAAGAGGAAACTAATCAAAGGACAAAGGAAGTGACTCTCTGATGACCTTTGATCTCGGGCGATGGAAACCTGGCCTCTGATTGGCTCATAGCTCTCTGGAAAACCCTCCCTTTGTCTTTGTACATTATTATTTACCTGATGACCAACGCTTCATGCACTGCTAACACACACACACACACACAGAGTGAACACACTGCATGCTGTCCAGACAGAAGTAGAAGTGATGGCTGCTGGGATGTGCTGGTACAGGGTCTTTTAATGGACGCCGAACATCCTCACAGTGTCACTTCAGCCTGTTTTTACCTTATTATTTTGAGTTTTTGTCCCTCTCAAGGCCCGGTCAGTGAGATTTCGTGGCACTGTCACTTCAATTCAATGGAGGCTGATAATGGAGTTGCTCTCAAGGCAACTTTAGTGAACTGCCTGTAGGTGTCACGAAGACAGAAATGAGCACTTTTCTTCCACTTTCCTCCAAAGTACAACTATCATGTGCCATCAAGTAAGGCTTCAATAGTTTCTGCTTGTTTGGAGATACATTTAACTTATAGAGCGCTTTTTGAGATGCTGCAAGATGCTTTACGTGGAAAATGAAATCCTGTAAGAACGCATATGTAGCACAGTCTCACTGGAACTGATCTTGGACCACTTGGTTCAGGTTAATCCAGCTCAGGCGGCAACCTCCGGTTCTACCGAGTGAAGCCGATGCGGAAGTGTCTTAAAACATGCATTCTCTTCAAAGACCAGCAGGAGGCGACTCCTCTGGTTGCAAAAAGAAGTACGATTGTATAGAAGTCTATGAGAAAATGAGTCCATACAGCAGGGTATAATTTAGTCTACAGATATACTTTCTTGGTCGCGACCTTAGTTTGTAAAAAGCTTCAATGTCACCAAATTCTTTGATGAAGCGCTTCTGAATCCGGACTCAACTATCGGTGTGAAATCTCAGCAACAGAAGCATCTTGTCGGGTCACAGAGCCACAGGGTTGGATGACTACTTGAAGGAATGTTCAAAAGCAGTTTTAACTGTCTGTATTTTGTGAATGCAGACAGTTAAAACAGCTGCCACCCTCCATTATGTTCTGTCTATTGAGGACAAATGCACATCACACAGAGAGATGTTTTTAATATTTTAATAAATGAGTTTGTTTTATTTGTATGTGAAGTTGTTCTGCACTGGAGAGTCTCACTGCTTTTATCAACACTTTTCTATTAAAATGAAGGGTTTTCTATTTAAACTTTTTCATGTTTGTTTTTTAATGATCATGATTGCAGCTGTTACACTAAAAAACTGCAAGAGTTTCTAATCCAAAAACAAACAGCTCTGTTATATTAAAATATCAAACTTTTACAGTCTTTGGACACTAAGTTCATCCAGTCTGGTTCTTCTCATCTGAACAGAAAGCTGCTCGACTATCACCAACAAACATTGATTGTTATTATTTAATCAATACTCACAGTTTTGGATAATATGAACTATTTTTAGCTCACACGTTTACAGTTTCAACTACTGATGATTCTTTGCTCTCTGCAGCAGTAAACATGAACTTATACAAAAAACATTAATCTCCATCCTCAGGTCAGGTCTAGAAGTGTGAACCCTTTGAAGCAGGTAGTCTAAGGTCAAAGGTTAAAGTTACCTCCTTGTTAATAAAGCTGCAGTAATCAATCATACGATGTGAACAGTAAGCTGCAAAGCTCTGTCGCTACTTTTATGTGTTTTTGCTACTTTTAATCAAACTTCTACGTAAGTTGACATCGCCATGGAAACAGTATTGACCTAGAGAGGGCACTTTTCAGTCAGTGTGGTTACCATGGCGATGTGTCTTTGTCCTCTGCCGGCCTCAGATGCAGCTGCAGGAGACGGTCGACTCGGCCTCGTTCACCTCCTCCCCGTACAGAGTGATGAGCTGCGGGTGGACCCTGAACGCACCACGTAAACACACACACACACTAACACTTTAATATGACATACAGTGATTATTTAATGAATGTAGAACTGGTATTGATTACCAGCCATGGCACTGACGCTGGTGGTGCATTGTATTGAGTCTGAGAGAGTCACGAAACCTCACAGGTCTGTAGTTGAGATCTAAATGAAGGTTGAGTTCAAGATCGCTGTGGTCCGAGCAAGGACATAGGAGGTAGGGGGCATGGAATGAGGAAAGGACCCCGGCCCCATACCCCGAATATACACCATTGACTCCATCGCAAGATGGTCGATGTCTCTAGTTACTTTTTAGTTCACTATGTAGCTTCAATTGACAGATAGAAATGTGAACACGTCACTATGGATATTTTTTGGAAATTGTGAAACTTTTCCCTTTCTTCTGACCAAACAAATAATCAATTAATTAATATGATTGTTGGCAGGTTAATTGGTATTTAAATTAATCATTAGCTGCGCCCCTGTTTCACTCAGTGTTACAAATAATAATAATATGATAATAAATTATATTTACAACGCATACCTGACAAGCACTTCGTTAGCAATCTCCACCAGCTCTCCGTCGATGTTCCAGGGGAAGGCGGCTCCCTCTGATTGGATGATGGGCGAGGTTTTGGACTCGCCCTCTTCCTCACTCTCCTCCTCTGACCAGCCAATCAGAGAGCGGGGGCAAATCCTCACCGCTGACACGACTTGCGTCTCCACGAATGAGAAGCTGAACTGCAGACAGATAATCAGTCAGACACAGAGTGTGTGTGTGTGTGTGTGTGTGTGTGTGTGTGTCTTCACATGTCAAAGGTCAGCTAAGGAGGATAGAAAGCTCGTTAAAAAGCTTGATTATCTGGAGGAGTGACTGGGTTTGTTTCCTATCTGCTGTCCTTTACGGTCTCTGGTGTAACACCATGAAGCTCCAACAGGGGGCAGCAAAGACCAACAGACAGACAGAAAGACAGGCTGTCGCTCTGTGTCCTGTCTCCTGTCTTCTCCTCAGGTTTTATTATTAGAATAAAGCTGATCGTTTTTAAAGTCAGTTTTTTTGTGGTGGAATGTCAGTAACTTCATTTACTACAGTACTTAAGATACAGATTTGAGGTATATATACTTTATATTTCCATTTTGTGGCACCTTATACTTCTACTCCACTATATTTCTCAGCAAAATGTACTTTAGACTCCACTATGTTAATTTGTTAAAACATGAAGAACTTTTAAAATGTGATATATGCGGTGTATATGCTATGGTATCTAGCTTAAACGTGTGATTCATTATTCAGTGACAATTTTTCATGCAAAAATGCCAAGCATCTAATAGTTTTAGCTTCTTATTTATGATAATTTGCAGCTTTTTCTAAATTTAAATTAGAATAAACGAAATCATTTTGAGGTTTGGACTGTAGGTCAGCCGCGACAACGGTACATAGCTCTTTGTAATAACGGCGGACATTTCTCACTGTTTTAATAATAATTAGTTGCAGCCTGATATAACATAGTTAGAAATGAGCTCCACCTCAACAGACTACGACAGCAAAATGCTGCGTAATGCCCGTCTTGTCGTGTTTGACTGTGAGCTGTCCGTCTCTTCACCTGGATGGAGGCTAACAGGATGTAGGTCAGCGAGTAAACAGCCTGTTTACTCCGGAGGACAGGGAACGCCACGCTCTCAGTATATTTAGTAAGTGGGTTAGTGTGCGATCTCACAGGCCAGGCCAGGCCGAACCAAGCTAATCCACTCACCAATAACTAGTTTCTTTATTTTTATCTCTTTGAGAGGTGGAGGCTTAAGGACGGCGATGTCAGGAGTGACACAACACAGCCCTCATTAGGGATGAGTTCAGACAGCTGGCTCCATTTTGGATCTGCTTCCCGGGCGGCAAAATACCTAAAATTGTCAAACCAGGTAGCGGCATCTCATTTTAGCTGACTGTTGCTCGTTTAAAGTGAAAAGCTTGTCGAGTTAATGAGGTGGTCTCTACACGTGGTGTCTCTATTCAGCCTGATGATTGTTGGAGAGTGAAATCCTTCTCAACACCAAACACTGTACAACCACGAGTGGACGGTGTTTTACTTATTTTTTTAAGTTGAAAATTAACCAACGGAGTGTTGACTCGTCTCTAGAGAAATGATATCGTCATCAATCGCATTTTTACTCTGCCTTGTCTTGGTCTCAGACAAAAAGGACTCAGGACTTTCTTGAAAGACAGACAACAACTCTCAATGAACTGCATTGTCTGATTCATTTGTTAACATCTGGTATTCCTGTGATAATTCTCTGTGAGTGCATCACTATATGAAGCCTCTTTCACTTTATCATTTGACACATTTGTGCTATTGTAAAAAGATAGTGATTACAGCCGCTTTAAGAATCACCCAGTTTAACTTTAATTCATATCATCGCTTACTACAGCTGTTAATTAAATGTGTCAGATACATTTAATAAACGTTTCATGTTTGTGTTTTTGCACTCTCTGCCAAGAAAAGGGGATTAGACACATTTCAGTTTAAGCCTTTAGATACTTTTAAATGTTGAAAGGTAAATCTAATGAGATCTGATAAGAGATTCCTACGAATTTGGATTCCATAAGAAGATTCGATACTTGATTTTCAAACCCCATCCCTAAATCCCAAACAACACTGTAAAATGATAAGCAGTAGTTTCCATTTAGTTTGGAGAGTACAGACTGAGAGGGTGTTGATTGACAGCTGCTCTCACCTGTCCACTAGAGCTGCTGTATCTCTTCAGATGTTTGATGAACTCTGACCTGGAAGTGTTTCCCACTGCGATCAATGCCGCGCTGCCATTTGCCAAACTGTCACAAACACGGAGTGGAAAAATACGTTCAGGAGCAGAAACACGGTGACATAAACGTGCGGTGCGTTCGAGGTCACAACACGGCTAACTTTAACATTCCCGGAAGGATTAACTGCTCGTCAGGTACCTGGTGTTGGGAGCCAGTCCTCGGGGTGCGTGTGGACTCAGACAGGGGATGGACATGATGCTGATGCTTAGATACAGGCCCTGGTTAGTGGTCCAACACTCCTCCCCATCTGTACCGACCAAACACAGAAGGAAAAATCTGTAAATTCAAACTGGGTCGACAGAGAGGGAAATCTGAACCAGTTGTTTTTTAATCTCCTGTCCTGATTGGTCTCACCTGACTCTGGGTCCTGGTCCTGGTCTCTGAGAAAAGAGATCTAATTTAGTTTTGAACATAAAAGACAGCTTTGTTTAAAGAGTGTGTGTGTGTGTTTCTCACCTGTTTGACTTCTTCGCTGGTAGAAAAGACAATTGACAGTCTTCTGGTCTGAGGGAGACAGAAGAGAAAACGAGGAATGAGGAACCAGAGTAAGAGCTCTGTGAGGGACACAGTGGTGCTAAAAGCTAGCATCAGCATGCTAACAATGACGGTGCAAACATATTTACCATGTCCACCATCTTGGTTTAGCCTGTTAGCAATGCTAACATTTGCCAATTGGCAAAGAGGACATGAATGTCTGGCAAAAATGTCTTGGCCATTTGTATCAAATACCAAATCCAATACGTCGCTAGCATGGCTGAAGTGTACTTTTTAATATTTTAAATTGTAGTGACATATTTATTCAAATCTGAATTCAAGTCAGTGAACAATTATAATATCCAAAATCACCATTTTGTTATAGTGGTCTTAACATGTGTGTGTGTGTGTGTGTGTATGTGTGTGAGTGACCTCAGCCTCGCCAGCGTCTTCACGAGTGCGTACTCTCGCCTCCGTGACGACGGCATCCACCTCTTCTTCTCCGCCCGCGCTAAGCTCCGCCCACCGAAGCCGAACATGGCGGAGAACCCGAAACACACCAACTGACCGAGAGACGAGAAGCTGCACATGTCCACCTGCTGCAGGTGACCTGCACACAGACAGAGGGGGAGGGGGAAGAAACACGGATGAAAGATTATTTTTTAATTATTAATACTAATTAGGAAAACTTAGGACCCTCCACACGCTCACACACACACACACGCTCATACACACACACACACACACACACACACACACACACACACACACACACACACACACACACACACACACACACACACACACACACACACACACACACACACAGCCTGTAAGAAGGCCAAGTGGTTGTATGGTGAGAAGCTCATTAATATTCATGAGAAGCAGCACAGAAAGAGGTCAGGAGTGTGTGCGTGTAATATCTATAAACCTCAGAGGAATCACATTGCAGTAGAGTGACCAGTCTCTGGTTGTTATTGCTCCAGTTTGACCAACCTGGCTCTATATCTATATATTAGTCCAGTCTCTGAGGCAGCACAATGCAAAGGACATTTACAGCAGATTTAGGACAAATGTGTCTTACTCAGTGAAAGACGAAGATTAAAAGACAATCTGTTCCTTTTAAAGTGGACTTATCATGAAAAACTCAGGTTCCAGTTCTTGATCACATACATCTGGGTATCTAGAGTGCTTACCAACCCTCAAACTGTGACAAAAAGACAACCCAGTCATTTTTTGTGAGCTGTGGATCAGAAAACATGTGATTCAACACGCCATTCAGATGTGGCTCCCCTTCCTATGTCTCATGTATCATGTTCCAGTTAGAGTAAAATAGACCATAACGCAGAGTATGCTTTAGGGCGGGCTTACTGTGATTGACAGGTCGTTGCCTCTACCAGAGCCATATTCAGTGTCTCTACATCACTCCTCCACATTCCACATATGGTAACTTTTGTTCCTTAGTTGTGAAAAAAACAACAACATGGCAACGGCCGTAATTCAAGATGGCGAAATCGCTTCAAAACGGCAGTCCACAAACCAATGGTGACGTCACGATGACTACGTCCACTTCTTATACACAGTCTATGGTTTACTTTAGAGTGACAGACAGGATGAGAAAAATAATATGTTTTTTAAACATTAAAGCATGTGAACATGTTCCAGTAGAAACCCAGAATACAAGTTTGAACCTGAAAATGAGCATGTTATGTCCCCTTTAATGTTTTCCAAAGCAGGAAGATGATTCTGACTTGCAATTCTCGAAGGTATAATCCCTCAACAACAATAGATGGTATCCTTTAGCGTCTGACACAAAGCAGCGGAGAATGGGTTGTTACATCGCTGTGAGGAAATATGGATGTGTATATTTTTGCCTTAGAACGTGACCACCTTCAGACAATCAAAAAATAACATTTTATTATTCTTTGTTCTCTCTAACACCAGTCCCTCTCTTCATTCACTCTCTCCCTCTCTTGTTGAGCCGGAGAACAGCAACCCTTTAAATGCTATAAGAACAGAAACAACGTGAAACCTGAGCTGATGAAGGCCAAGATTTGACTGAAAACAAAATTCAGCAAGTTGACATATTACTATGATTTTTTCACTGTTTATTTACACACAATCATTGAGGTGTTGTACTAAAATGTAATTAACTTCATTGACCTGATTTCACAATTAAGACCATTCAGTAAGATGCTCTACAGTCTCTCTCTCTCTCTCTCACACTCACACACACACACACACACACACACACACACACACACACACACACACACACACACACACACACACACACACACACACACACACACACACACACACACACACACACAGCCATCTGGCCACATACCTGCTGTAACCTACTGAACTGCTCTCTTCCCACCTGTCTGTCTGACTGAATGCCTGTCTCTCTCTCCAGATAGCATTTGATTTCCTCTCCATATGGCACTGTTATCTGTGTGTGTGACGGTCAGTGTGTCAGTGAGATCAAACCTGTAGCGCTCCTTAAAGCTATAACCAATGTTCATTATGGCCAGCAAGTAAAAAATATACTGGAGAGTATGATTTACAAAACAAAACAAAAAATCATACTTTTCTGTCTGTTGACTGATCTTAATTGAATACTTTATCCTGCTTTGGCTTCCTTTTTGGTTTACCCAATGAAGCGACTTCATGGAGTCTCCACTAGTTGTCGTGGCGACTGCTCACAACCAAAACATAGTCTGGCACATAACCAACTGTAAAAAGGTGAATTGTCATTTTAGAAATATGACATTTTGCGACATGTTAATTACTGCGCGTTAGAGGTGCTGGTAGGTGGATTACATTGCATTTGGAGAGATGACTGTTTCCAGTCTTTATGCTAAGCTATGCTAACTGGCTGCTGGCTGCAGCTTCATACGCACCATACAGACAGGAGAGACATGCTGCGATGTGCTGCCAGTTACAGCTCAGGTATGTTGTGCCGTGAACACACCTGAACTCACCTGTAGTCCCCTTCGTGTCTGTGGGAACAGCTTCCTGCCTGCACGTCAACTGTTTTCTATTGTTCAGGAGTTAGTCTCATTTGTGCCACTGAATACTCCCATCTGTCACACACACTCACAAAACCTAACGAGCCGCCAGTCATTCAAACACAGCAGCCTGTCGCGCTGCCAGCTGATTAGTCCGCAGGTTTACCTGAGAGGTGAAGGGGGCAGGGCTACAGTGAGCAGAGCAAACCTGTGATTTAGAGTTAAACTGATCTTTGCTGTTAGACATCTGTCTGTGTGCCGCCTCCAGAGTCCAGTCACACAGTCTGTACGTCTGTTTGTTCTCAAACAATCTGAGTGACCATCAGCCAATCACGGCTGAAGTAATGTAAATCGTAACCATGATGGGGAGGTGACTTTTGACCTAGAACAGGTAGACTCACACCAGGATAATATGAGTATAGATCTATAACAGGTAGAAACTACAAAGGACGATAGATCTGGAAAGGTAGAACCCACCCAGAACAATGTGACTGTCTAGAGAACGCAAAACCCATCAGGGATTATTAGTAGATAATTCTAGAACAGGTAGACCCCACTGAGTAACAACACTATAGATCTAAACTAAAATAGACCTGACATGGAATGGTGTGACAATAGATATAGAACAAGTTGAACCCAGTCAATGCAATGTGTCTACAGATCTAGAACAGGTATAACCCACAAAGGATGATGTGATGGTAGATTTAGAAAAGGTAGAAGCCACCCAGTACAACTCGACTTTAGAACTAGAAGATGTAGAATCCACTATTTACATAGTGACTGTAGGTCTGGGACAGGTGGAGTCCACCCAGGACAATACAAACAGACTCACAACAGACAGAACCGACCCAGAATGTGTCTGTAAATCTATTACAGGTAGAACCCACCAACCTGACTAAGCTAGAAGAGGTATATGCCACCCAGGAGAACACAACTTTTGATGTAGAAAAGGTACAATCCACCTAGGAATAACCAAGAGAGCCAGCAGGCAGAGTCCAACCAAGACGACAAAAGTCTAAACATAGAACAGGTAGAACCTACCCTGGAACCCATGGCTATAGATGTAGAACAGGTAAACCCAACTATACCCAACAGGTAAACGTAACATTAGACACACAACAGGTAGAACTTACCAAAACCAATGTGATTATAGATCTAGAACAAGTAGAACCCACGTAGCCAATGTGACCATAGACCTAGGATGTTGTACCTACAGAAGTAGAACAGGTAGAACCTACCCAGGACGATGTGCAGGGCTGCAGTGACTGGATCTCTGATTCCATGAACAGAACAGGAAACCACGTCTGTAGAACCTGTAACGATGGACAGACAGTTGATAAAACACCCCGTCTGGCAGTTTCTGATGTGGATAGATGTGTTTCTGCCCAATGTTGGTCTACAGTGTTTGGTTCTATATGAGGATGTGTCCTCTCTCTCACCAGCAGGAATGATTCCAAGTGGCAGCAATGGTTTCACTGGTTTCTCTGGAGAATCAGCATCCAGCTGAGCTCTGAGGACCAAAGCGTGACACAGCTCCGCCACCGACCCGTCCCCACCAACACACACCACCCTGACAGACAGGTGGACAGACAGGTAGAGTCAAACAAATGATTTGTGTCTCTGTAGAGCTGTCTCACTTATCGATTAGGTCCAAATAAAACGATGGAATATTATTGTGAAGTTGAAGACATTTTTGACTGATCTTAACTTTGGATGGCGGACAGTTAATCCATCGACAGTGAGCGCTTTGTGTTTGGCATCTTTAACAGGTATCCTCAAGCTCATGTTCATCCAGAAGGGGGCATGGCTTCTCCATAGGACCATTCAACCGGAATTGAAAGAATTGCACTCGCAGTGAAAGAAAACTAGATTGAAATATATCAAAACAAACTGAAATATTTACAGGTCTGGTCAAAGTGAACACAATGCGTTTCAATTTGAAAGGCATCAATAACTGTTGGGGCTGTAGCTACACTTTATGTCATGTCCTCTGATATTTCTCAGAATTTACCTTTATTTATATATATATATATATATATATATATATATATATAGTGCTGAGCAAGTTAACACGTTATGAATGAATGAATGAATTTTATTTCTATAGCGCTTTTCACAGACAATAATATCACAAAGTGCTTAACAGAGCAGACATTTAAAAGCATAAAAAACACAATGTGACCCTAGGGTCAATAAATTATATACACAGAGAAAAGTAAAAAATAAAAAATAAAAATGTCAAACATATTTTAAGAGCAGGTCTATGACATGGGTTTACTTTTACACAAACGCCAGCCTAAACAGGTGGGTTTTGAGCTGGTTTTTAAAAGTATCCACAGTATCTGCGAGGCGTAGAGTTGCAGGCAGAGCATTCCAGAGCCTCGGGGCCACTGCCTCAAAGGCTCGGTCACCTCGGGTCTTAAATCGTGTGCGTGGGACTGACAGAAGACCTAGAGCATTTGACCTGAGAGTGCGGGCGGGTGAATAGGGGCGAAGTAGATCAGCTACATAAGCCGGAGCCTGACCGTGAAGTGCTCTGTAAGTGATGGTGAGAATTTTAAAGTGTATCCTAGATGCTACAGGAAGCCAGTGGAGAGATCGGAGTACGGGGGTGATGTGAGACTGTCGATTTGTCCTGGTGAGTAATCTGGCGGCAGCATTTTGGATGACCTGCAGACGGTTAAGAGCAGATGCACTGAGTGATGTAAAAAGTGATTATCGCGTTATTTTATAGCGCGTTAACGCATTTTACATTTTTTTTATGTTGAAAGTCTGTTGCTCACTGGCAGCGGTGGAGGAATGGAGACTACTGGACATCGCTGCGGTAAAGTCAGCAGACACTCAGATCTCCGTGGTCAACTCAGCAGACACTTACATGTTAGTGCACCTATATGCTGACATTCACGGTAAATGCATTTAAACGGCACAGATCGGGAGCGAGCGAAGGACTTTGTTAGCAGAAAGATTAACGTGAGACAACATCCGGTTTCTTCAGACAAACATCCAGTTTTCAGAATGCCAACAAAGTATGAATTATATTCACATTAAGTATAAAACATACTACCTGCATCTCGTGACTTAAAGGGAAAATACACCTAACTTGTGCGTAAAGTGTCTTTATTCTTTGATTGCTGGGTAACCATCATCACCTCGGAGTTACAGTAGAGCTGCATTCACATGCTCTGACTGAATGAAGACACAAGACAGATATTTAGATGAAACGTGCTGAAACATTTTATTCCTGTTGCACAGCAGTGGAACATTTCACATACAGTCACACACTGAACACAGATAGTGAAGAGATAGAACTGCTACTGTGTAAAGGGAATACTGCTGTTAACAAGAACCTGATGTGTTTAAAGTGTTTACAAACCAAATGTTATTGACCTTTTGTTCATATAGCAGTACTTTTAAAATAAAAGTGCGCAATACACTACATTTGAATTCATTGTTGAACTTTGCCATAACAATGCGCTTAATCGCGATGAATCGCAAAGAATCCATGCGATTAATCGCGATTAAACATTTGAATCGTTGCCCAGCACTAATATATATATATATAGATATATCTCATATTATTCCATAAAATATTGAATACATTTTTTTAAACACTCACAAAAATGAACAGGTAGGTCAAAAGTAAAGTCAAAAGTTTCTTTTGAGATTTGGACAGGTGAGGGAGTTTTTGTATTAATGTAACAATAATAATTATTATTATTACCATTAGTAGTAGTAGTGGTAGAGAGACAATAATAATAATAATTTCTTCAGTGTTTTGACAGATTCGTCCATGTTTTCAGGAGCTCATTAAAAAGCGAGAAGGCTCATCTTCGGAGTTCGTGTTTCCAGTAAACGTGAAGTAAACAGACTCCGCCTCCGCCCCCTCCTGTGTGTGGGATTACCTGAAACTCCGGTCGCCAAGGTGACAGCCAGCCTAATTGGCCAAATCCTCACCAGAGCAGCCACACACACACACACACACACACACACACACACACACGCAGCAGCAAGTTTAGCAACGCCGAGCTAATCTGCTCTAAGCACATTAAGCTGTATGAGGGCTGAGCACAAAAGCTGCTTACACACACTCTCACACACACACATAGAAGGACCATCAAAGATAGTGATGATGAGAGTTTGATCAGTGTTTTTGTGCTTTTAGTTATTGTCTTGCGTTATTTGTCTCAGTAACATAAAATATTATTTTGATTTCATTAGTGAGGTTAGCTGAGTTAGCAGTTGCAGTTTGACCTCACCTGTGTGTGTGTGTGTGTGTGTGTGTGTGTGTGTGTGTGTGTGTGTGTGTGTGTGTGTGTGTGTGTGTGTGTGTGTCAGTGTGTGAGCATCACGATCTAACTTTCGTGGAAGAATAACATCAGAATGTCAGAATAAATACCCATTCATGCAAACTTCACCACAACAAATTGAATTAATAAAAACTGGCATATTCACAGCCAAGTAATCAATTTAAAATCACAGGAGAGAGACAGACAAGGGACAACTAACCCATCATATTCATCCAGCTTGCATTCCTTCATCACTGACAGAGCATGACCTTTCCGTTCTGTCACTGGAGAGAGAGAGAGAGAGAGAGAGACAGACAGACAGACAGACAGACAGACAGACAGACAGACAGACAGACAGACAGACAGACAGACAGACAGACAGATAGACAGACAGAGACAGGAGGAGAGAGGGGGAAACAGATGGAGAGACATTGAGATGGACAGAGCTAGAGTGTTCATGCATGTGTGTGGTCACAAGGACACACGCATGTGTTCGATGGCTGCCAAAAAAAGTGGGACAACGGATATCACACCATCTGCTTAGAGGAGTGGAGAAGATATGAGGAGGAGAGGAGAGGGGAGGAAACAAGGAGAAATTGGGAGGAGTGAAGATATGAGAAGGAGGGGAGAGCGGCAGAGAGGAAACCAGGATGAAAAGAGGAGAGGAGAAGAAGGTGGAGGAGGAAAAAAAGAGAAAAGATGAGATAAAGGGAGGAAACAACAAGAGGAGAGGAATAGAGGAAAAGAGGAGAAAAGAAGCAGAGATGAAACAAGAAAAGAAGAGGATAAGGAAAGGAGACAAGGAGAGGGAACAAGAGAGGAGATAAGGAAAGGAGACAAGGAGAGGGAACAAGAGAGGAGATAAGAAAAAACAAAGAGAAGAGGAGACAAGGATGGAAACAAGATAGGAGAGGAGACAAGGAAAGGAGAGAAAGTAAGAGAGGAGAGTATAGAGAGAAGGAGAGGAGAGAAGAGGAGACAAGGAGAGGAGAGGAGCAGGTTGTCTCCCTGTCACAACAGATGGGCTAGGCTCCACCCCCTGTATCAGGTTACCCAGCGACCAGAGACTGCCATTAACTCTGACCTTTGGACCTCCTCCACACACACACACACACACACACACACACACACACACACACACACACACACACACACACACAGATTTCACATTGCCTTCTCTAATGTCAATAAAGAAGGAGGGATTGTTACAAGTATTAAAACCACTGCGACAGCTCTGCTGCACGTACACATTATTTTATGACAAATCCAAAAATCTGGTAATAATAACAACAATATTCAATATTCTTCATGAAGATGACAGATAAATAAAGTGGGTGGACTGACCAGTGATGTCAGTGCGGACGTCGGCCATCTTGAAGAGCGGAGCCACATGTTCTCTGTAGATGTGAACGGCCTCCTTCTTGTGGCTGCTGGGGTTGATGAACACCTTGAGATACCTGGGACGACTGCTGGACTCTGCATGCACACACACACACGCACACGTGACGTTGTACAGTGAAAATGGTCTGTTTTCAGCCTTGCCAGTGGTCCGGCCACCACTTGGGTCGAGAATGAAAAATCTCAACAATTGCACTGGGAGTCACCAGAGGCCCCACAATATGATGTTATCACGATATTTAAGTAACGATACAATATTATTGCTATTTTTAACATTTTGCAATATGCTTAATATTGCGATATCAAATTTTGCAATTTATTACTTTTTTGCAAATTAGGCAGTTCATCAACATGTTTTATCTAATAATTCAAATGATTAGGAAATAAATGATTGTATTTGTATTGATAGAAAAATCTTGGTATTCTTGGTCATTTAAATAATGTATTATAAGCTGCTGAGAGCTATTGTTAGAAAGTTAAACCTCTCCAATATCTATTCATTTTGCTTTGAAAACATCTCCTGAAAAACACTGGATTTATTCATTTCTCACCAAAACTACATTTTACATGATTATATATGAACACATCATGATAACCTTACAATGCTCGTTTTTACAGAATCGAGCTTGAACGCACCACAATTTAACCAATGTTTATGCCAAGTTATGGTGAAATCGGTCAATCCCCACATTCCTAATTGCAATATTAATAGCTTGTATAATAAAAGATCGATACTTGCTGATCTAAGATGGTGAATGTTGTATTCCTGCTAAACATCACATTATCAGTGTTAGCATGCTGACGTTAGCATTTAGCTCAAAGCACAGGAGTATCTAAATACAGCCTCATAGCGCCATTAGCACGGCTATAGCCTCCCCGGATGTGTCTGGGAAATTTAAAAAAGAAGTGAAAGATGTTCCTTCTCAATTTGCTAGAATTTCTAGCTTCTCAATTGTGAAGATGTGTTGCTTTTCATTATTTTATATCAATGTAAACTTAATATCTTGAGGTTTTGGACGGTTGCTTTGTCCCTCTAGTCATGTAAATCCAAAAGCTAAACTAGCAAAAGTCTGGATGATGAGTTGTAGATTGTGCTACTGTGATAACGTTGCAGAGGTCTGTTTGATGCAAAAATATTCAGCATATCTTTTCCATCCCCAACACTGGTAGACAGTGTGAGCGTGTGTGTGCGTGCGGTTACATGGTATCGTCTCCAAACTACAGTCACAAACACACACCCCTGACCCCCTGTACAGCTCATCATTAGGCAGATTTAGAGGCCGCATTATAAATCCCCATAGACCCGCACAGATCAATACACACACACACACAGGCTCCATTATCCAGATCATTACTATAATCTGTTCCCAGAAGGCTGTGACCTCGCCCTGTTAATGACCCACACTCACATGCGCACAGTGCACACCTCCTGCCATCACTCATACCCCACGGCTCTGACCAGGTTTCTCAGGAGTTACTCAATACCCCCCCCACCTCTCGCTCTCTCTTCTCTCTACTGGACCCCCACCATTACCAGAAGTTCCACCCCTTTGGTGCCCCTCCCCCCAAAAATGTAGACACGACCCCACCATTAACCAACACGATTCCACTACAGCATTTATAGAACTTCCATTCCTACCTGTGGAAACTTGAGTCTGTTCCACAGCGAGGAGGCCAGAGCACGTGTCCGGCTGCTTTGTACAGTCGACACGCTGCAACAATAAATCTACCAAAACTGGTTTACAATTAAAAGGAATTTAATCCCACTGATGCAAGTACGATTACAGTTACACAATGGAGTAAATTACTCCTAAGAAATATTACAATATTAACCCACTTTGGAAAAAACTACCTCTGGTCCCAGGACACAGCCGTCCCAGGCAACCACACGCTAAAAAGAGGCAGAAAAACACTTTCTATCTCCCTCCTTCATATCCGTTCGCAACTCCTCCCCTTCCGTTTATCCCAATTCCTATTAGCTAACTTCCCTGTGCACTTCTGTAAATGCCTGTCTTCATGACTCTCTGTCCCTGAGCTCCTAACACATTCAAAGACTGTCAGTTATTGCTTAATCCCTTCTATAATAATCCTTCAGTATAAATGTTAAACTTCTGCAACTTTGCAACTTTGGCAAAAGCTTCATGTCTCAAATTCTACTTCTAGCTGCTTATCCTAAAACACTTTATGCTTATCTTAATTATGCATTTCCAAAACACTTATGATTATGACTAATTATGAATTCTTAATTATGAATTATTAAACACTTTTATTATATCTACTGATCACACAGTTCTTTGCTCAAATTTCTTACATACCCTGGTTTATAAGTGTCACCTCGTTGAGAATGATGATACTAGGAGTCAGGGTGACAATGGCACTTGGGACTCTAACTACCCAACTTGGACGGGGCCCCGAGGCAGCACTAGGAGCCAGGGTGGCACGAGGACCCAATTAGCCCTACATGACCAAACTGTTCCATGCACTTTGGAACCAGAGTCTCTTATCTCCTCAACTAAAAGTCCCTTTTGTACATTGCTGTTTGCATTTCCTCCGCATCTGAAGAACCATGACGATTATGCAAATAGAGCCGAGGACTGATATAGTGTTGATCTTTGTATTTACTGTTTACTGTGACCCTGTTGTTTAAGCGGATGTGATTAATGAATGTAAACTAGAGTAGCAGAGATGGAAAGGAGACTGAAAGCAGCTGTCTCCATGGTGGACGATCTGGTAAGCTCTATCGACCACAACCCTCCCTCTTTGTCTCTCCACATAACTCAACAACATATCTTTGTTTCTAAAATGAATTAGTCCCGAAATCCTCTCATAATATGACGAAAAAAAATATGCTTCTTTTATTTCCAGAAGTTGCCTTTTAAGGTTTTCTTCAGTATCAAAGTAATCTAGTGATCCTTGTCTGAACCTCCATGAGTAATTTGCACAAACACGAATAGTGATTCGGCATACTTTTAATGGTGCCAATTTGGCCAAATGTGAACCAATATAGACTTTTTACAGGAAGTATAATGTTTGTATAAGCAGATTAATAACCATGGTGTCAATGACAAAAATATAAAAATGATGTCACTAAAGAAAATAAGGATTCTGACGCCTGAACTGGGTCTCTCTCTCTCTTTCTCTAAGTGATTGTTGCATGATTGATGCACTCTCTCTCTCACTCACTCACACACACAAACACACACAGTCTCATAGGAAATGAGGTCATTCCATTTGTTGATATGTTTCTAAGAAGAAAGGCAGACAGACCGGTACATGTGAAGAGATCAAGTATCCATCAGATCATCTCCTAACCTCGGCCAGCGGCAGGTTGCTATGGCGCTGCTAAATCGTTACCATGGTAAACAATCCAGTGTTGAGGACTGAAGAGTGAAGCTGCTGCTTGTTGTTGACAAAAACAGATTATATCTTGGTGCAGACTACACCGAAGGTCAGCGGACAGAAGTAATCAAATACATGTAAACACCGTTTACTCAGAGGATTACAGTCAAAAGATGTTTCATAGACACAAGACTTAAATCTAGGGTGAGTAATGTATTTGTTGTGTTTTTTGAAAATTCTCATTACGTCCCGACAGCAATCAAAAAATTGAAGGCTGTGACAAAATGAATGAAAAGAATCTGGTATCCGTGGCTGTCGCAGAACTGTAATAAGCCGGGCCAAACATCAACGTTACTCAGAACCTCTCTGATGGTTCTGAGTAACAAAGCATCCGACGGGTCAGATTAGTTTCACGTGCAAATTACAAAAAAGGAGAATAAAACTGAGACAAACAGGTGGATGGAACAGGTATTTGATTGTAATCCAAAGTATTGGACAAATTCTGACCTGATGGTGCTAGATAAGAGGTTCAGGGATCACCAACGTTATTATTACAATTCACCAATAGTCCAAGACATTTCACCGCAAATTATAAACATTAACCTGCTACTGGCTCTAGAGGAAAAGACAGGGGATCCCCAAAGATGGTTGGATTCATCCTCTGGGTACCATGAAGGTTTGAAAAAAATGTCAAGCCTATTAGGGGTTGAGATATTTCTGTCTGGACCAAAGCCGTAGACTGACTAACTGTTTGAGTTGCCAGGTTGCATCAAAAGCAGTGTGCAAATGAAAGGGGGTATCAAAGGGTTGGACATCGGATACCCTCTGTATATTGATTGGTTACTGAGTGAGTGTGTGCTGCTGTGCAATAAAGTTTGTGTCCTGTCAAACTAATAAAGCCTTCAACCTGAATATGAAGGAGGGATTAAAGAGAGAGACAGGTTTCTCTCCTCGTGTCGCTATGGAGACACTCGCTGACTTCACGGAGGCACCAGTTAATATTTAACACAGAGACACACAAGGCCATGAAGCAGTTCATACAGTCCTCCTCTTCATGTTAAAAGAGACAAACGAGAAGAAGAGAGCAATCATTGCATGTGCTCGCTGTGTCTTCGGTAGTAAAACCCTCAGTAAAACCAATTACTGTGATTCTGTGGTTTTTACAAGGAGAAGTCTAAATTAGAACTGAAATGATTCGTCAATCGGCAGCTGTTTCAATCATCAAACAGTCGTTTGTCATTGTTCGAGAAAAATTATTGTGTTGTTCCAGCTTCTCCATTGAGAGCAATTGTTGCTTTTCTCAGTTTTGTATCATTGTAAACTGAGTAACTTTGGGTTTCGGACTGTTGGTCAGACAAAGCAAGACATTTGAAGAAGGCTTTCGGGAAATTGTGATGGAAAACAAACGCAATAATATCATGATGTCAAACCAAAAAGGAAAAACTCTTATTATAAAGTTGCATTTTTTCTTTGCGTCTGTTGGGTGTTGATGTTTACTGGCCACTAGGAAGTAGTTCAAATCGGCGAGTTCCCCTTTGGATCTGGTTCATTATGGAGTTCTTCTATCAACGGAACAGGCTTCTCATTTTTAGCCCACTGTGCCTGTTGCTCGTCAAGTTGCATTGTGGGTAATGTATGACAGCAGCAGCAGTCTCAACCGCAATTACACCAAAAACTGTGTTTCTGCCTTCTAAGCCAATAAGGTGATTAGAACTCTTAGAGTTGGAGATATTTTAGCATTTAGTTGACATTATTAAAATATATACTGTATATAGAGATACTGATATAAGAGAAACGAAGAGATTTGGATTTGATGAAATGCTACTGACCCACATCCCTACTGGCCACACAGTGTGTTGATGGCGCCACTTTGACCTTAAGACACCTTACACTTACAGTACCCCCAGATCGACCAGCGCCACCTCCCACTGATTTCACTTTGTCATGCTGAACTCAAACTAACAGCTCTGTAAGCGAGCGGAAAACTGACGGATTGACAAGACAATTGATCTGGGAGGAGTCGCTACGGCCGCTGGTGGCCCGGGCCAGCTCCGTCTGGCCGTCCCGTGAGCTCCGCCGCCGGCCTGTCAGTCTGTTGTGCTGTAAAACTGCAGTCAATCCATCCCGCCATCCTGTATGGAGGCAGACTCTATACAGCAACGCTGCCGGCCGGCCTTTTGTCACTCTGACTGCCATTCACTCTCTGCGCGGCGTTCTGCAGCTGCTTCACACAGCAAACGACGCTCTGGAAACAGAGAAGTGTCTCGTTCTCCGCTCACCATTGTGCTGCTGAATGTTTTCGGACCTGAGGGTTAAGAAGTGGCGGAGGTGGCGGTGTCAGTGGAGGGACTGCCCGCTCCGCGACGCCACGATTTCGCACAACAATGCGCTTTTCACACTGACCCCTGGCTGGAAAATAGGCTTAATGTCCGCACCGCAGCAGAGCGGCCGACTGTTTACATTCCACACACACACACACACACACACACACACACACACACACACACAGACACACACACAGAGTCCTCCGCCACGTTGTGTAAAGTCACAAAAGCCGTCACAGCTTGATGTGCGGTGTGACCACGCGGGCTGACACGCGGGCTGACACGCGACCCGTGAGCCATTCACGTGTGTGTGTGTGTGTGCGCGTGCGTGCGTGTGTGTGTGTGAGAGAGTGAGTGAGCGTGCGAGTGTGAGGCCAAAGACGACACACTTAAAAAGAAGTTGCGACTTGGCTGCAGGGCCTCATGGGTAATCCGGTTTGACGAACGGGCAGACGGGGCAGACAGACAGGTGACCAGCGATAACGTGTCACACCGATGCCATGGTGACGAGACGACGGTCGCGTGCGTGCGTGACCGTGTGACCTCGCCAAATTGATGGATGGCTTGTAACGTCTCTGTTGCAGTGGACATAGAAAAAAACCCGGAATGTAAAGCGTGTTTTGTGTGAGTTAAATCCATACACACAGCACTCTAACATTTCTATTGTGTGTTCAGTGTCAGCCGGGCGACGCCCACTATGGTGCACCTGGGAAACTGCCGTCTGGGAACTTTGGTAGCAGCGACGTCCAGAACTTGATCTAACTGTCAGGAGGTGGTTGACGCACAAGTTGCCTGAATTCATGCAACCCATGTTGCTTAGTTTAGCTTACTTTCAGCTGAGAGAACAATCATATTTTTAAAAGGCACAAGCTGTAAAAACAACACTGACATATTATCACCTTCAATTGTAAGCAAGAAGCAGCCTATTTGCACCTATTTCTAGAACTATTTCTTCCAGAAGAGACACGGAGCCACATTAGCATTCAATTGAAGTCATGTTTGTATCCACCTGATGAGGTAAAGTCCAATATTCACGTTCTTTTTAAAAACTATCTAGCTCTTCAGCTGGTGAACGCTCCACTTTCTTCGCTTTGTCTGTCTGACATGTGGTGCTGAGCAGGTAGTGTGGTGTGGTTGTTGTTTTTTGTTACAGAAAAAGAGAGTGATGAGAGTGAAACAAAAGAGGAACGTTTCAGGCCGAAAAACAAAAACACAGAAAGATCCTTGAATGCTCAGAAGGGGAACTGTATGGTGGTGATAATTCTCTGTGGGTTTGTTTCTATGAGTGGAGTGATGTCTTTTACATGACATAAGGCACAAGAATATGTCATTGTGTGATAGTTTACTAAATGTCAATCTATAATGTTACCTTTAGTGAGCAAACAAAGATGCTTTTGGATTGATAGAAGCTCCTCCAGTTGGTCAAAATATATCATTTTACAGTTTTTTGTTTTTTTATGCTATAACTCAGTAGATGTCATGTCTGTAATTTTTCCCACTTTGATGTAGAAAAACCTGGATTTAAGGTTCTGACCTTCGGATGAACTAGAACACCTACTGTGGTCCAGACCTCATCAGAGTAGGACCTCATTGAAGCTCTTGTGGTTGACTGGGAGCAAATCCCTGCTGGTGGAAAGTCTGACACCAGTAGCTTAAAAGCAGATTAATGGCCACGTTTTTGGAATGACACGTTCAGCTCATCACACACAGGTGCCATGTTTGAACGTCCACATATGTTTGGCCTTCTGATGTACGCGTATTCGTATTGAACCGGTCAGTACGAGGCTCACGGTTCGGTACGCATGACGAACCGAATACGTTTGAATAAAAAAAAAAAAAAAATCTCTTTTGCAAGATGTAAGTAACAATACAAGATGTAAGTAACAATACTACATAACATTAAGGAGCAGTTTTTGTTTTGTATGCTTATGTATTGCTAAGAAGACACCCCAGAAGATGGGTCACTCAGGTATAGTTCCATCATTGTTCAAAGTGAAAGAATAACTTCATGATGTTAGTTGTAATGAATAATTATATTTTAAAATCAAGTACATTTCTCTGGCATTTATAGTTTTCTACTGTACCGAAACGTACCGAACCGTGGCTCCACTGTATCGTACCGAACCCAACCGTGAATTTTGTGAACCGTTACACCCCTACTGCTGAGTATATGTGTGTGTGTGTAATCAGAGTCTCTTTGTTCCGGTGGATTCGCAGATTGGCTCAACTGTCTGATGGAACTGTGACTCGCCTCATTAAACTGAGTGACGAACAGGCTGATAGAAAACAGTGAAATTATAATCCAAGCAGCTCGTACCACGACTACTGTAAACCTGGTTTATACAGTTTGAAATTTTGTCTTTCCTTTCATGCCACTGGAGGCCGTCTGTAGAGATAAAGGTGACTTTGATTTATATCGCCGGGCATCACGAGTGCCTCTTTTCCACTGCTGTCCATTGGAAAAGAAAACAGGTCCGGACTAGCCGGATGCCAACCAGAGTTGATGTGAATCACATGCACTTACGTCCAAGCTGAGCTGCACAATACGATGTCAGCTCCACTTCACTTGAACAGGACGGTCTACAGTCCTCTGAGGGGGACATGAAGGACCGTACCACATTTCATGGCAATCCGTCCAACAGAGATATTTGATTGAAAACCCAAAATATCAACGTCACGGCGCTGCTCGCGTTGAAATTCATCATCTGGGAATAAAGACTGCACAAAGTTTGATTGCAATCGATCCATCCAGAGTTGTTGCAAATCTGATATGATTCAATATTAAATCCCAGCAGGAATACATTTAACCACAGTGCATTGATTGTCACGAATATATCGGTATCATTTCAATATCACATCATTAGACTGTGTGTATGTGAATACTTAACTCTGTCTGTCTGTCTACAGTGACAAAGACAGTTAGTGTTTATTATAACAGTCTTATTCCTCAGCAGTGTGTGTAATCATCTTACAGTATGACGCTCATAGAAGTGCTGAGTCATGTTTCCAGTGTATCTCAGCTCTTATGTAACACAGAAAAGCAGACGATCTCACAGTCGGCCTGGATTTGGTTTTCTCAATGAGTCCATCACATTGACAGAGACTCTGTGTGGGGCCAAGGAGGTTCTGTTAAACGGATGTAGACCACATCCCCGGCTTAAAGAGGGTTCACTGCTCTCATCTGTTGAAAATGAATACGCTTGTGACCATCTGAACGTGTGTGTGTGTTACCTGTGAGCAGCTCCTTCAGGGTGTTGTACCAGGTTTGTGTGTGTTCTGCGGAGGCGTTGTGGAGGTGCAGCATCTCCTCCTCCAGCCTCCTCCCCCTCCTCCGGCAGCAGAAGAGGGTCACGCCAAGCACCGGGCCCCCCGACTGCTGGCCCGCCGCTCGCCGCCGCTTCACCTTCACCGCGAACACGTCGCGCAGCAGCAGCACGCCTGGCTGCAGCACGCACACCTCGGCTGCAGGGAGAGAGGTGGGGTCAACACGCAGCACCCGAACACAACATGCGAATAACTTCACGAATAATACCAAAAATAAACAGTGCCGACTTAATGTGATGTCTGTGAACAACCATATCATTAGTAATAATACAAAATAAATCATTACTTAAGAATTGTGTGAATAACATCTGTTTACTGCAAAGAGGAGGTCTTCACATTATTTCGTCCACCCCTCTTGTCAGTCAGTGAACTATGAAAGCATACTGCTACTGGTTCCTCTGTGTTCACATTACATAATATTATTAACCTTATTAATCACTAATCCATTGATCAGCAGAACATACAGTCGGCCTACAGCAGCACCTGTCAATCAGTCACCGTGATCAGGGAGAAATGCTGAAATCTGATTGGTCCGTGTCCGATTAATCATCCGATGCAGCGAGGATAATGTCAGAGGAGCTCAGACAGTACACTCAGTTACATAACACACACACACACACACACACACAAAGCTTTTATCCATGAGACAGTGTAGCGGAGTCAGCCTGTTGCCAGTTTGCCCCAGTGGTCGACGGCGGTACTGCAACTAAAAGAAACCCCTGAAGCCGATGAAGCAACCACCCTTATCCAGAATAGCTTCTGTAACTGAATGAAATCTCTCATTCAACATTTCTGTCATTTGTCCTTTTGAAAAGAGTCAAACGTGTTCCCAGTTACAGTTCCCGTCATCAAAGACAGCTCTACTCCTGCAGCAGTTAGAAACTGAAACATTTGGGATTCTAACAAAGTTAAACGACGATTGTTTTGTGACTGAAGGAAAAACTACAAGCGGTGCTGGTACTCATGTCATCGTAATTTGGTTTCATGAATCCATAAAACTCCAGTCATTTCTTCCACTTTTCTGTCGTAATCTCTGCTGTCTAAAAACGTCTTCTGTTCCTTAATATTTGAACATCTGAAGCAAGCCACACAACATACTGCTGAGGCTCTGGTAAGAGAATGTAATCTTGTTTCAAAACATTTACTTTTCTGTTCTTCTTTTCTCTTTTTTAACATTGTAAACTAAATACATTTGAGTTTTCGATTGTTGGTCAGACAAAGTGAGACATAATCACATCAGTTTGGATTCTGGAACTTATAATGGACACTTTTCACTATTTTCTGATATTTTATGAGTGAACAATTAGTCAAGAAAGTACCGGTAAGCACCAGATTGCTTGATGATGGCAATAATCATAAATTAGTTGCAACACTGTTTATACGCTTGACATGAAAATGGCTTCACAGCAGGTGGACAAACATCTGTACATGAAAAAGCAAACTGAGATATTAATCCACATTAATCATCAGAAATATTCAAATCCATCCAGATTTTTTGGGGAATTAATTATTATCTGTCCAGATTTAAACCTCTTATATTTTACCGCCTTGCTATAGAGCAGGTACTTTATATTTTAAATTACTGCTATCGTTCAAATTAATTCAACTGATTGGAGGCATTTTGTTTGTTCTTAGATTGAATGATTTTTAAATCTATCTAAACTATTGTTCAAACACCTTTATTTCGATTTTGCTGTAATTATGGGTCAAGGCAGTAGTTTAAAAACGACCTCATTAAGCATTTTCTTGTGTCAAAAATTAACAATTGATTGTTAACACGTACAACAATACAAAATGTGCAACCCTACTACAAACATTTGGTCAAAAAACACACATCACCTTTATATATACACAACAGAGCTGAGTACAAACAAGTTGCTCTTAAGACGGTGACAAATCCTTCAGTTCCTCTCCAGAATATATGATGAACTGAGACAATGATAATAATAAAACCAAACAAACAATCAAACACCTGCAACAGTATGAAATACACTTATACGCACTCAGAGAGGACAGATCCATCAGAAACAAATTATATATGATGATAGCTGATTAACTCCCCCTCTCTGTGAAATACCCTCCTGCTGTTATCAAATACCAAAAACCCCAAACCACCCGCAGAGGCCAGCGTCCATATGTCAGGGTCACAGTGTGTGTGGCCGTGGTCTGTCTGCTGTTGTTGCTCCACTCTCTGCTCACATGTGTTCATTTCATATTGTAAATAATACAAGTGATTTGTCTGTCTGCAGTTTGCTGCTGAGCAGGTAGTCCACAATGGGTTTATCAGAGCTTGTTTAGTGTTGTATAATATTGGGTATCTGCCCACTCCGAGTCCTGTCTGATACTACATACACTTAAATTATTGAATATGAATCTGACACATTTAAATAACAGCTGTATACTACTTAAAGAGCTGCTTGAGCCAAATGCTGAAGGTCCTGGTGGGAGAATGGGATCCCAGAAAACTGCCGTGAGGCAATCCGCTCGAGAGAAGAAGTATCACACTGTGGCAGGAACGCTTGGCCACTCGGATTGTGCCGTGGTGTTACGGAGTGGAGCGCCTTCCCTCACAAAAGATCTTCAGCTGAGTACAGACATACAAGTTTCATTCTGGCCTGCTGTAAAGTTTATTTTATTTTCAATTTATTTGTAAAGCCCAAAATCAAAAATTGGCCTCAAAGAGCTTTACAATTTGTACAGAATATGACATCCTATGTCCTTAGACCCTCGCATTGGAAAAGGAAAAATGAAATGTACGTCGAAATGTACATCTCAATGAATAAAATGGAAATAAAAGAAAATAAATTGAAAAAGAGAGAGTGACAGATTTTCCATCCACCCCAATAGAGATGACACTGATCTGGGTTGACGGAACCCACTGAGTTTGTGCTCTCACACACACACACACACACACACACACACGCACACACACACACACACACACAGTCTATTGCCCATCACAGGTAGCGTGTTGGTTGGTACCAGATGGAGATGAGTTTCCCTCAACGACCGACCCACTGTGCAAACACAATGACATTCAAACACACACACTCATATATATATATATATATATATATATATATATATATGTATATGTATAAATAACTGGATAAACATGTACAATAGGGATGTCCCCACAACACACACACACACGCACACACAGTGGCAGTCCAGTCTCATGGTGACCAGGCCATGTGGCTCACTGTGGGGAGTTATAGATCATACATAGTTCACACACACACAAACACACGCACACACACACACACACACACACACACACACACACACACACACACACACACACACACACACAGAGACTGAAGCTGCAGCACTCCTCCAGTGTTGCTGTAACATTGATCATGTAAACTGCTCTAGCGCTCTGATATTGTAAGTTGATTGTAAAGTGATCAGTTTGTTCACACTTCTTAGTAACCCTCCAGAGATACTTTACTGTCTGTAGGAATTCTCAGTTTTCAACCCAGAGAAAGGGAAACTGAGTCTCCTAATTCCAAACTAATGCTTAATCTGGGTGTTTCTTAATGTGTAGTGGAATTGTGACATGGTTAAGTTTAATAAATACATAAAAAATGCAGCTGTGTTTTTAATGTGCTGTTGATGGACATGAATGCACTGCACAAAGGAGATGGGGTGCTTAAAACAAATTGCAGATGATGGTTTGAAAAATACTGTTGGCTCTTTTTGGCATTACTTTTTTGAGAACCATGTTTGTGATTTAAGTACATTTTAATTGACAATGGCAAGTGTGGCATTCCCCTTTAAGTAACATCCTCAATCTGCAATATCCTCAACATAGAAATACAGGACTGTCCTGGGTAACGGAACGATCACAGGTTTATGTTCTGACCACCAGTTCAAATTATTTCATTAACCCAAATGTCTCCTCCCACTTCAAAACTCTGTTGAAATCCGTCTGCATGTATATTCCATTTATTCATGATAATACAAAACAGTAACTTTGATTTATTGTCTACTAATTGCAAGTTGGCTGGGTGTCGGGAATGCTTTCATACAGCGGAGTCTGTCTGTCTGACTGTCTGCTCAAGTCGCCCTGACAGACAGACAGACAGACAGACAGACAGACAGATAGACAGACACAGACAGACACAGACAGACAGGCTGCTGGGTGAAACGGGATGAATTCATGTGTACAAATAAACAACAGCAGATGATCCATTTATATAGAAATATCTAATCAACACACACACAGCATGCTGACTGTGTGCGCGTGTATGTGAGAGTGTGTGTGTTAATCTCCTCACACTGAGAGACACTAATAACCCCCCATGGGCCGAACCAACTGCTCTATACTACTGCCAACCCACACACACACACACACATGCAGTGTTGGCTTAATGACATTAGCTTGGATAAAATACAGCAAAACAGATTGGCTTCAACCAAACACACACACACCTACACACACACACACTGTCCTCCACTAACGAGTTCTGTCTGAATGGATTTAAACTACAAACAATCACACAATATATTGCCAAAATTATCAAAACAATACCACAATATGCCACCAAAATATTACCGAAATATCACCACAACATGACTACACCAGAGACTGTGTTGGGGATGGGCAATTTATCAATATCATATTGATATTCTGAAGTGAGACTAGGTATCATCTTACATGTTGGGTATCGTAATATGACATACGTGTTGTCTTTTCCTGCATTTCAGTAACATGATGTCAATTTCTGAACACACCAGACTGCTCTAGCTGTTGCTTTCACCCACTTAGTCACTGTAGACACTTTACTGAAGATTATCTCATGTATATATTTCGTGAAAGCACCAATAGTCTGCCCTACAATATCGTGACATTTCAATTTTCTCCATATGGTCCAGCCCTGGACTGTGTCATCCTAAAAAGGATCAGTCCTAGTCTTAGTTGTGTTTAGTTTGAGCAAGTTGAAGATGTAGCTAGCTTGCTATCGAGCTTCTGCCACTTCCTGTAATCACAGGAGAAGGGATCTTCTGATGCTGCGATCAGAGCTGTGTGAGACCAGCATGGCTGAGGTGAGTGTATGGGGGGGTGGTAGTCCGGCTAGGAGGCCTGTACCTGCAGTCAGTCCAGGTAGAAGGAGCTGAGATAGACTAAATAAAGAAAAGACTCATGTAACAATGCATTCTTCTCTGAGCTGATTCTGAATCGATTCACAGATTCCTAAAAATCATTTTTTTGTAGCTTGATAATGACATGTTAGCAGAACTCATTCACTGCTCCTCATAGTGACTTTTGTGTTTCAGCAGGTAGAAAGTGCTTTGACTCCATTCCTTTTGTCTTTTAACGTCACTGTCTGAACTGGAAGATGTGCAGATTAATTGTTATTTAGAGAATGTGATATTTGATTCGTGGTACATCAGTTCTACCACTCAGCTCTGGGATCAGCTGGTCATGTTACTGTTACAATAATCGTGGTTTAGAATGTGTTTGTGTTTTATTACAATAAGTGCTTTCCATTCAAAACATGTCTTCACGCAAAATGTCGCGTTCCAAAACAGTGGAGTCTCATTTGGTCTCATTACACCGTTACTCACAGCCCAGTGTTCCATGACACGGGCTCATTCATGTGTAACTGATCATTACAAACTACATAATTAACACAATCAATTATTCATTAAATAGTTGAATGCATTGTGGATTGTATGGATTGTAATTCATGTTGAGCTTCTAGATCAGGGGTATTCAACTAAAATTCCAAAAGGTCCAGATCGAGAAAATCTCCTCGGGCAAAGGTCCGAAACATTACAATAATATCTAACTTGCACTATTTAGTGCCATATATATATATAAATATATTCAAGAAGCCTAGCCTACAACGTCTCTGTGTAGTCAACAACTGTCAAATCAAATAAAGAAAGTACACATCAATTATATTTCAACAATTATTATTCTCAATTTTCAAATTTAACTGGATGGATTATAAACAATACATAGAAATACATGAATAAATGTTCGTCTAATTTCAAGTACAATAAGGGCTGGATTAAAGAATAACTGACATAACAGAAAGCTTTTCAAAAATGTGCATCTTAAAATAAAGTAATTCATTTTAGAAAAAAATAATTTCACTGAATTGTCCTGCAGCTTTAAATTCAGTTCATTCAGGTGTGAAGTGATGTCAAAAAAGCCACAATATTATATTTGTCTCATCTTCTAAAAAGAGGAATTAGTGAGCATGATCTTTATCTGTGGTTATTAATCCACTTGTTTCAGCTCTATTCTCTCTGTTAACATCCTTGTTGTGAAGTGAATTAACGTGTTAGGATTCTGATCATGTTTATGTTTATTTTCTGTGTCTTCATTTAGATGTGAGTGGGTACATTTGTTCAAAAGAGTTGTGCTTTGTCTCGTAGTGGCGCTTCATTTACCGCTTTTAATTATCGTCATGGTCTCTAAACATGTGAGACACACTGGTTTTAAACTGTCCGTGTGAAGAATGAACCTATAAGTGTCTGTTCATTCCTGGTTAAAGACTCTGGTCTCTTTGACCACTTTTCTCTTTTTGGAGAACGTCATGTGAAATAACTTCTCTGACTCATGTAATATTCTCCTGCTCTTCCTTCTCTTTCCTGGTCTCTCCCCCAGTGTGTGTACATCTCTGAATACCCATATTTGATTCGGTGAGCTGCATCACGTGTTGTGATTTACAACGCATTGGTCGGTGCGTTTCCTGCATCGCTGAACGAGTTCCGTAAAGGCTGAAAAAGCTGCGCAGCGCCGGTTAAAATAGAAGCGCTCTGTCAAAATAAAAACGATTTTAGGTCCTGGGTCCGGATACAACGGCGTCTGGGTCCAGATCCGGACCGCGGTCCGCCAATTGGCGACCCCTGTTCTAGACCAACAAAACAAAAATCAGCTGGTAAAGTGAAGAAAATAATGTCCATAACTAAATAACCTGCATCATCGTACTGATTTGTTTCACATTTTTTTAATGTAGAATATTGGATTTTGTAAAGGGGGCAGTGCACAATAACAGAACAAATATTGTCATTTTTCTTCATCTGTAGTTCCAGGACAGTTGGTACAAAGCCACCCTAAAATCAATTAGCATCAGAGCTCTTGAATGTTGTGCTTTGTGTTGCTGTTACATGCAACACAACCTGAGCTCCTTGTAATAGTTAACACTGTGGGTAACTTTATGGCAAAGACGGTATTTTTATTCTAATGTCAGTGGTGGTGCCAGGTCATAGATGTGGAGGTGTGTTTCCAACTTCAAATAAATAAATAAAAGTATGGTATGCTGTTTTAAGCAATCAGGACTGGCACTTTTCCCTTTGAATAGTTAACTCTATAGTGAGTAAAGAAAGTGAAAGTTCAGACTCAAATCGGTCAGGATTTTGCACCATCACTGACGGGTGTAGTGTTGCACGACTGTAATTTTCGCATCTATAAGAGGCAAGACATTGCATTGTGGGATCATGGCATATATTTAACACTCAGAAGTCAACTAAAATAACTCAGATCAAATGGTGGACGGTAAATATTGTGCACTATACAGCAGATATGGATTGATTTCTGACAAAGCCCGAGACGTCATCTTTAAAGAGGACGGATTGGATATAAAAAAAGAAATAGCTTGTGTAGAAATATGCTAACGGTATTTACAGGCATTAAACGTATAAGTATTATGTGTGTGCTCATTTGCAATAGTGTTGCGTGTGTCATAGAGCAACGGTTTGAATCTCCGGGTGAGGCACTCACGCGCTTCCCGTACAAAGAAGACGCTCGGACACACAGGTGGTTTAGCTTAAACTCGTAACTAGATGTGTTGTGAAGCGGGCTAGTCCATGAGATATTGTGGAGCAACCTGCAGGAGCAGCATCTTCTCTGGAGGACTCCCACACACACAGTGGCCCCAACCCTGGCATGTGTGTGTGTGAAGATAACTCGTCCCTGTGCAGGACAAGGTCAACACCTCATGAGAATGAATAAAGAAACAGGGAAAGGATTAGGCGGGGCCTACAAAACACTGAGAGGAGAGATGCGTGGACCGAGCCCTGACTTTGTGTCTGTTGCTAGGGATACTTAATCAATTCTTGTGTTTTGTGAAACCATAGATCTATGTTTTTTATGCTTTGATGCTTGACTTATTAAATTGTTCTGCTCTGTTCTAAAACGATCTGTGCGGGGTCCTTCTGAAGGTGTAGTCTTTTGGAGTCAGATTATATGTTGGGCTTTTTGTCCGAGGGTAAATCCCCAACACTTAATAAAAAACTAAAAAAGGTTAAGTCTATTGTGAATCACCCAGACACTCATTTCAGCCGGTGAAGCACAGAACTCCAGAACACCAGTGGTGGGCAGTCAGGGCCAGCTAAGCCTTCTCTGCTGGCCTAAACAGAATTACAAAGTTATATATAGCTACAATACAATTGAATAATTTTTCATAAATACACTACATGAATTATAATTTTTTTTCCCATTAGCTTACTTTCTCATTGCACAGCTGTCTGGCTGACAGCGGCGCACATTTTATGGCTGGAAATGTGTTTCATTTCAACTGACCATCTTGGTGTTTGGAGCTATGCTACGCTAACCTGAGGACGCCATAGCACGGCAGGACACTACGGTGCTTTTGAAAACTTTTGGAGAAACCCGAGTGGATCCACAGATCAACGAACACGTTCGCAGGGAAATGGAGCTCCACAACGCCATACCGACGGCCGCACCGGCCGGCGTTCGGGCCGGCAGTTGTCTGTCGCGCCGGCTGGCGGAGATGGGATCCCGGCCCCGCTGCGAACCGGCCAACGTAGACCGGCAAAATACAACTGGGTGGCTCGACTGTCACTGGCGTCCATGAATCGAGAAGGACTTCTTACTGGAACTGAAACGATGTACTGGGATTAAACTCTTTGTCAACAAAGAATTCGGTAAGTGACAAACTGCGTTTGTTTTTTTACATCTGCAGTAACGTTATACTGTTCATTTGCCTATCATGTCGTTTCTATGAATAATATTTGAATGGCTCGTGCTCTTGTGTGGTGGAATGCTTCGATCCGCTGCAGGTGGATTGATATGTCATGCTTTGTTGTCATATGAATATATGTGACTGGTTCTTATGACTTTGTGGTTGTCATTAATTAAGTTGATTTTACTATGCATTGTCCATTAATGACGCAGCGTCCCGTCATGCACGGATTCATGTATCTGCACCGTAGCTGTTCAACTGTAGTAGGACAGCACAGAAGGCCCAGGCATAAAATGCACGGCCCGCCACTGCAGAACACAGAGCCCAACGTAAGGAAAGTGCATGACAGTTGTAGATATGTTCAGACGTAGCTGTTTGAGGAATTTGACGTCATGCAGCTGAGTTTAAAACCGCCAGAAAGTCACCAAACCTGAACTACCTGAAACTACCTCATAACCCAAGTAATACTGTGTGTGTGTGTGTTAGTATGTCCAGATGTCCTGTTTCAGGTGGTCTCAACATGACAGAACTTCTCCATTACAGCACCAGCTGCCTCGACACCCACACCCACACACAGTCTGCCTGTCTGTCTGACATCAACAGGACTACTGTGATCACCAAGACAGCTCTGTCACCGTGGTAACTGACCTGTGGGGGTCTCCGGGGTGATGGGGATCCACGTCAGCCTGGTTCGGGTGAGCAGGACGTCATGACTCTTCTTCCCCAGTTTGAAGATCCCCCGCAGCATGACACACTCACTGACGCACACACAAAACACATGTACAAGTACAGTGTATGTCAAACAATCAGAGTCTAGATATTTTGTCGTTTACACATATTTATCAATGAGTCAATTTAATATTCTGAAAGGATCCATTGTTTTAGATTTACTTTGGTAAAGTTTTGACTGGGGCTTTTACTTTGAAAGAGTTGTGTGATGGTTGATACAAACTGAAACTAGAAAAAGCATTTCCTGCTGAAAATGCGTTGGAATGCTGAAAACTGAAATTAATCGCAAAAACATTGCTGAAAATAGATATCCAATTCAAAAACAAATTGCAAAAAGCTTAATAATTCAAAAAGTTTAAAGATTACAAATATGAAAAGTCATATCACACCTCTCCTGAAAGAGCTGAACATTTTGATATTTGAACAGTTTCTGTGGCTTAAAAAAATTCATCAGTGGTGATATTTGTAGTAGTATAAGTTGTAGTATAAGTATTATTCGTAGAAGTATTAGTAGCATTAGAATAAGTACTAGTAGTAGTAGTAGTGATATTTGTAGTAGTAGTAGAAGTTGTAGTAGAAGTATTAGTAATTAGAAGAAGTAGTCGAAGACGTAGTATCAGTCGTCATAGTACCGGTAATAGCTGTAGTATTGGTCGTAGTATTTAATATCACAGTAGTAGTAGTAGTACTAATAGTAATGGCAGTAGAAGATGTAGCAGTAGTAGCAGTACTAGTAGCAGTCGTACTAATAGCTGTAGTAGTATTACTACTTTTAGGAGCATGAATAGCAGTAGTAGCAGTTGTAGTATAAGTAATAGTAGTAGTGGTAGTAATAGCAGTAGTGGTAGTAATAATATTGATGGTAGCAGTAATAGCACTAGTAATAGTAGCAACAGCAAAAGTTGTCGTAGAAGTAGTAGCAGCAGTAGTAGTAGTAATACTAGAAATATTGGCAGCAGTAGTAGTTGTCGCAGTATTTGTAAGAGCATTCATTATTTCAACAAAAAAGTCGAATGTTTACATACAGTTAATCCATGGGGCTTTTATTTAGAAAGGGTGGGGCTGGGTGGGGGAGAGGAGACATAATCATAATGTTGGACACACATAAACAGAGGTTATTAAATGACAGGCTTCATCACAAGCAGTTCAGTTAGGATTCATTCTGTGGGGCTTTTATTTTAAAATGGCGTGTGTATGTGTGTGGGGGGGGGTGGAGGAGGGGGGAAAGACCTCTAAAGATCCCTAAGACTAAGATTGTGGACACAGTGGCAAAACACAAATGTTTTTTTCACAAGAATCTCAAGCTGCTCTTCACTCTAGCGGTGACATCACGCACTCTAAGCTGCCCAATACACACCCATTATAAAGTCAGAAAAGGGCTGAAAAATCATAAAAGTTAAATTGCTGCACTTCCAAAAGTTTAGAAGATATCGGAAAGCTGAAGTATGCCGCAATAGTGCAGGGTTTTCTCAACATTTGAAAGTTGAAATGGTGTCTTTAGCTGAAAGTATGAGGAAGTTGAAGGATTTGAAAGTTGAAGAAGTTTAAGAGGATTTGAAAATCTTCTCCATAGACATCCCATTCAAAAATAAAGTTGCTAAAAGCTTAATAATTCAAAAAGTTTAAAGGTTAGAAATAGCCATAGCAGAGATGAGCTGAAGGAGCTAAACATTTTGATAGTTGAACGGTTTCTGTAGCTTAAAAAATTAAGGAAAAGAAGAGTTGCAACGAAAAATGGGGGGGGGGGCGGAAGAAATAGTGGAATAAAGAAACAGGATAACAATAGTTGGAATGCTTAACAGCATTCCAACAATAAAGAATTAAGGATTTATTTCGTCTGACTCATCAGTTTGTTGTGTGAACCAATCAGAGAGCTCTCTGCTCTATGTGGAACCTGAATCTGAAGGAACCCTCAGAACAAACACTCACCTGTTCTCATCTTCCTCCTCCTCTTCCTCCTCCACCTGCTCTTCCTCCCGCTTCTCCTCCTCCTCCTTCTTCTTCTCCTTCTTCGCGCTTCGTTTCTCTTTCTTCTTCTTCTTCTTCTTCTTCTTCTTCTTCTTCGTGCTGTCTCTCTGCTCTCCCTGGAGCTCCTCCTCAGGCTCCGACATGTTTACCGGTTTAACCGACGAACAAACAAACAAACTCACTTATGATTTAGTTCCTCTTTGAGAAACAGAGCGGCAGGTAAACACGCGGTGAGGTTATCGCCACTGACGGGTTGTGTTGTATTTCCGGGGTGTCGTCGCTATGGAGACACGGGGAGCGGCTTTACCGGACCATCTCGGGCACGCGGGAGATCCACCGGTGTCGAAAAGGCACGCGCACGCTCCCGCGTTCATCCAAGCGGGAGTGCGCACACTGTAAGGAGTCACTATATCACTTTATGATCGAGGCAGTTCTTACTGATTATGTACAGGTGTTTACTGTTGTGGGCTCAGCAAGAACATTTAATAGGTTTACTTGTAGGTTTACTTTACTTTAGCATTTTCAATGTATGCTACTTTAAAGACTACATTTACTACACTTAAGTTAATAGATAGGCACATTTTTAGACATGCATTTATTACCAGTGGAAGGGGTACTCTTTTACTATTTTACTTAAGTAAAAGTACCAATACCACAGTGTAAAAATAGGCTGCTCTGGTACAAGTACACTCGTGCAAAAAGTAAAAGTAGTCTACTCATGATGCAAAACTATAATTGTTGATAGATAAATGTAGGCTACATATCATATTAAAGGTGCAGCTGGTAAAGGTTGGGCTACTGGTAGTTTGACAGCTTCTGGTCTTTCAATCAGCAAGTTGGATTGAGGGTTGCCAGTTTGATCAACAGGCCTGTGTGTGGCTTTCTGTCTGACATCACGGTCAGTCCGTTTTATTTCACAAAAGACAAAACCTTTCTGGTCAACTTCTTTTAAAGTTTTTATACGTTCTAAAAACGTATTTCCTCAATCGGCTCTGTACTCTGTGAGACTGAGAGATTTCTGTATTTTAGTTCTTCTGCGCTCTTCAACCAGGAGGCTGAAAAACTTTTTTTGGCACATGCTCAACAATCAACTTGCATTCAAGTAGGCGCCATGTTTGAGTCCAGTGTTCAGCTCTTATAATACATCCATGATATGGTGCCAAAAATGCAGAAGCTTGAGGAGGCTGCGGAACCCTTTTTTTTGCGTATGTGCCCGGTGAGCAACTCTGAATGAATGGACCGCCATATGTCTGGTTAACTTCTTTAGCTCCAATAAAGAGCAGCGCATAGCGGCTTCTCAAATGGGGCGCAATATGGAACTGGAGCTTGGAGGTGATTAGCTTAGCTTAGCATAATTACTGGAAGAAGAGGGAAATACATGGATGTATAGAGAGAACGGGATATAGCGTTGGAGGCTTCGCCCCGTTCATGCCTAATGAAAGTTGCTGCATGAAGCCAAAATAACTTGACTGCTGTGTATAACATTACACAGATCTTCCTCACTTCTTCCACATCCGTGGGCCCATGGAGCAAGAGCACTAGTGTTTCCTTTAACTAGCTGCTCGGTTTCGGGCTCGTTCCTATAAACCTCAGCACAAATAATAACTGGATTCGGCTGTTAGTGCATTTTACAACTTTTAGGCCCTAATGATTGAAATAAGGGTTATTCAAGTGTTTGTACTCGGAAGTTGATTTTACAGACGCCTCTTTCATAATGTAAGTCTATAGGGAAAAACATTTTCGGTCCCAATGGCATCGCGGAACCAGAAGTTGTAATTACGCGCTTTGGCCACTGCGAAGATTGGCTTCAAAGCTCGGAGCTGTTCCTGGGGGCTTGGGGAAATAGCAAAAGTTCAAAAACACACATACCAACACCCCAATTTACTAACACCCCTGCTATAAAGTCTACTACACTGAATATAATCCTCCCACTATATGATTTTAAAAGACACATGGCAACCAATCAGAGCGCATGGTGTTCCCTCGCTGTGGTATAAACACCATCTTGTGTGTGTGTGTGTGTGTGTGTGTGTGTGTGTGTGTGTGTGTGTGTGTGTTTGTGTGTGTGTTGATGGCAGATGGCTGGATTTAAGCTGCATTAATCAGTGTTATGATCAGCCAACAGACTGAAACACAAAACCTCTATCACAAAGACTACTGCTAAGACTATGGATGCTAGTACAGTGGCTGTATTCTGAGTGTAATTAAAAATGTACACATGTTTTTATTAATATCTTTCTCCAAAAAATAATAGAAACAGTGTAGCTTTTTAAAATAATTTGTCCTTTGTGTTTTCTCCAGATCACTATCTTTACAATGTACCAGATAATTTAGTATTTTATTTTTGTTCCAGATACCTCACAGGATTTGATAGAATAGTTTCTGTTCTATTTGAACAGGATGAATCTTTATGCTGCAGTCTGACTTTCTCTCATTATTATTCCACTTTAACAGGGAGGCTAAATGGTGGGATATGGCCACCATATTGTCCCTGTTGACTTACACACTAACACACACATGCACACACACACAGCAGGACATAGTGTGTATGGGGGGAGCTCTCATGCATAAACAAGATCATTTTCACAAATTAAAATCTTGCCTGCAGAACGAACATCTGTGCCCTTCATACATACACACACACACACACACACACACACACACACACTTACAGTGATCCTGGTTTTGTCTTTCAGTCTGTGAGATAATGTTGTTAACGTGTTAACAGGGTTTTCTCTGTAAGGAGATATGTGTTTTCTCCTCATGTGTTTATCAATACTCGGAACTTAAAATCCACTTTAAAAAACACTGTCGTCACGTGGAAAACCTGTACCTCCAAGTCTTCGACATTTATTCCCATTTACGAGTTTCTGAGCTGGTTCTCCAAAAATATTACAATAAGCTCCACTACCGAGTGGATCTTTTGACAGCAGCTGTGTGGAAAGTTGGATGTTGTAATCATAATTATAATTTTATCTGCTGATCATTTTCTGGATTAATTGTTCCAAAGAAATTTGAAAAATGCCCTTTGCAATTTCACAGAACCAAAGGTAATGTCTTCAAATGTCTTGCTTTGTCAGACCAACAGTCTAAAACCCAAACAGTCAGTTTACTATCAGAACACGAAGAAGACAAATATTCACATTTGAACCAGGAACATTTTCAAATTATAAAAAAACTGGTCATTACATTTGTCAACAATTATGACTCCTCCAATGAAGATATAGTTTATTATTAAAACTGTTTGTAATATTGACATTCATTGTCAGTGGACCAATGGATTAATCGTTCATCTACTGTATATACCAGAAATCCATCTGGAAATAAAAGGTCTTTACATCACGTCACTGCTTGGATTTTTCTGTGTTGTTCGTGCATAAATGCGCCGTTCAAACATTTTGAACGGAGTTGAATTAGATATTAGATTGAAGGGAGCTCGACCAAACTGGCCTGAAGGGGACTGAACTAACCTGGAAGAAACTGTTCACAAGCACAGTGAAGCGGACCGAAGGAAGGTGATCTGTTGTGTTGTTGCTGATGAACAGAGTCTCAGTTGAATCACATGGAATTCATTTTAATGAAAGGCCTTTATAAACATCTATCTTATAAAATATGAACAAGAGTCACATGAAAAGTTAACAGAACGCTACAGGAACGTTATAAAAAGCAAAAAGTAAAAACCACATGAACAACATGAACATTTCGGCTCGACACCGGCCCAAACCCCGGCTCAGAGCCGCCTTACACACCCAAAAATAGAGAAATCTTTATTCTTTCAACATTTGGAATTGTCAACTGAGCGTCGCTCAGGCTTGAACAAAATTGCATAGTTTCCTTCAGATTATTGCTCATTGATTATTGATTATTTTTAGGTGATAATATGGATAATAACGAGACATTCAGAGGGCGTCTCCTGCAGGATGAAGCGCTACAGAGAAGGTTACATCATCAGCGTGACTTTGTCATCGCCATCGTAGAGCAGAAAGACAGAAAGAAAGGAAAGACGGAAAGAAAGACAGCTATGGAACGATAGACATACATAGAACTGTCTGTCTCTCTAGATAACTGTCTCTGTTCGTCTCTCTGTCTTCGTCGGTCTCTCAGTCCTTCGTCCTCCTCAGGAGTCGTGGAAGATGGCGTTCAGCTGGGCGTTCATCATCCGCTCGTGGTGCGTCTGTCCATCAAAGCCCATCAGCCCGTCCACCTGGAGTTCGCTGCACCGCGGGTTGGACCCCCCGCCACCGTAGATGGCAGGGTGCCCGCCGGCTCCTCCTGCTCCTCCGTAGTGCACGCTGAAGGAGAAGCTCTTGTCGTAGTCGGCAGCCGCTGCGGCCTCGTGCTTGTAGGACGAGAAGTTCCCGTTGATGCTGAGCGGCGGGCTGAGGGGCGGGTCAAACGCCGGGACGTCCGACACCAGGACGCCATCAAAGAAGGGCTCCAGTGGGCCGTAGGGCTGACCTTTGACCTGGTGGAAGATGTGGGAAGGCTCCATGGTGCCGTAGGGCGGGCTGGGCAGGCCGGCCGTCAGCCCGGGGCTCTGGTAGTAGTGTCCGGGATAGGTGGCAGCGCCGGCGGCGGGGAGGTGGACCGGCAGGTCTGGCATCTGCTCAGGCAGGAAAGTTCGAGGGTTCAGCTGCAGGCAGCCTGCCACCAAGTTAGTGGTCGGCTGAGACAGACCTGAGAGCAGAGAGACAATAATCAGTCAATACTGATAAATAATACCAATAAATAAGATAATCGTTTCTCGCTTCACTTTTGGTTGGTTTTACCGACATTTCAAAATAAAAAAGTCTCCCCAGTTGAGGGCAAATGGTCATATTGTTTCCCTTCATCTTAATTTCATATAACCAGAGATTAGACCCCAGACTTGCTCGGGGGTTTTGGTCGACCCGGTCCGGTCTGGTGCTGCTGTAAGGTGACACTGACCTTTGCAGAGGGCCTGGACGAAGCTCATGACGTCGGGCGCCTTGCCGGAGCGCAGGACCTCGCTGAGGGCCCAGATGTAGTTCTTGGCGAGGCGGAGCGTCTCGATCTTGGACAGTTTCTGGGTTTTGGAGTAGCAAGGGACGATTTTCCGCAGACACTCCAGAGCGTCGTTCAGCCCGTGCATGCGGTTCCTCTCGCGGGCATTAGCTTTCATCCGACGGACCTTAAACCTGCAGAAACACAAAGCGAGTTCAACGTTAGCCGCCGTGTCAGTTGTCATATCTGTATCTGCCGTGATAATCAGCATCTAAGTACTTCATGCAGTAATTTGCAACAAAACAAATGTCTGCAAGCCACTTTAACATATTCTCTGATCCATAGTTGTTTTTTTAAATCATATCCTTCTAAGTTTGATGGTTCTTTTTTTATTTTCATCAAATAATGATTTTGCCGCCTGCTCAGTCCAGATGTTTTGTCCCTTTAGAGGGATGATGATATTCGTCTGTCCAGGAGTGTCTGAACAAGTATACGGGTCAGATTTCCATCAGATCTACTGTTAGTCCTGCTCCTCAGAGGATGAACCCTGCACATTTTCATGGCCGCGTGATGTTTCCTCGAGTGAGACCCTCCGGACAAACTTTACACTTTTGTATTTTAGCTGAAAATACTAGTTTTTAAGAGCCGTCAATCTCCTTCACCTCTGAACGCGAGCCTTAGTCATCTTCTTCTTCTTCGGCCCTCGCCTCTTGGGTTTGTTTTCGCCGTCATCGTCCTCCTCTTCCTCCTCATCGTCCTCCTCCTCCTCTTCCTCCTCAAGATGGTGGGGGCTGTCCTCCTGTTCTTCCTCGCCTCCTTCTTCTCCTCCTCCTCCTTCCATGGGGCTGTGAAGCTCCTCCTGCTGCTCCGACTCCACTGACTCCTGCTCCTCCTGTACAGACCTGGTCATGATGCTGATATTCTGTTTGAGAGCAAAGGAAACAGAATATGTTCATTAGAAAACCATAAAAACTCATCACCACACTTAATGTCTGTAGAAAAAAACGTTATTTAAAGGAAATAATTAAACTGAGGCCTGCTTACAGTATACAGCATGTTCTCACCGCTGTTATTAAGGTTTTAATAAATGTTGTAATACAATTATAAATGTCCTCCTCATTTGCTAGTTTTTTATATTTTCATGAAAAAATGGCATTTATGAAAATAATTTTACACACATCCTATGAGACGGTTTTATGTGACATTATTACATTATTTATTTTGCAAAACAATAACAATAAAAATGTTTTATGCTCTAAACTCATTTTTGCTTCTTTGGATTAAAGTTCTGTTGGATTTCACTTCACAATATCATGACTTATCAGATCAACCATACATTTATGTTGTTATTTAATGATGAAAAGATGTATTCCCATGGGGATCTGCCTCAGAATATTTGTTTCATTTCTATGTGTTGAACAGAATACGCAGGTATAGGAGGAATGATGTTCTATTTATATTTGCGTTAGAATAAAATGGACAGAAACACAATTTAATATATATATATATATATATACTTTGAATCAATACTTGAAAAACAGAGGTTTTTGTAACATTTTTTTTAAATGCAGCAAGTTCTCAATCTAATTCAGAACGGAATCTAAAATCAAAGAAATGTAGACTAGTTTAAATCTTAATGTAGCGGCTTTGTGTTGTGGAAAATAAAATCAGTTCAAGTGTGATTCTTTTTGTGTGACTGTACAGGAATAATGCAATGCGTAACATCACGGTTACTGATAAATAAACTTCGGTCTTGAGGCTAAAATAAAAATATGGGGAAAGTTGGTCAACATTTAGCGAATAAAAGTAATTCCCCGCAGAGTTAAGTCAACTGTATTTCATTTAGACCAAAAATCCTACATTTGACGCACACGGCCTAACAGTATTTAGCCCAAAACTTACGACCTTCAGTTTTAGATTTGCCCTAATTAAATATAAAGTAAAACAGCCTTAAGGTGGTAGATACAATGCTCAAATCTGCAGCTTTGGTCAGTGAAATGAATAGATTGTATTTGCGTAACAGACGTCAAAATTAAGTCCGTTAAAACAAAAATCTTGCGGATGATTTACGGACGTCTTAAAAAGCAACGACTCATCGTTCATTAAAGGTAGTTGGCTGGAAGTAAGCTTTTGAATATTAATTGTTATTATTATGATAATGAGTAGGCCTATACCCTTCCCGCTTTCTGCTTACTGGTCCCGTTTATTCAACAGACCGGCAGACAGTGCGAGGTGAGACAGGTGTGAGCAGACATAAGGGACGAACACAAATAACAACAAATAATAAAAGACCAAGGGGAACAAAAATATATTCATAGGAGTTTTAAAAATCGGCTATTAACATTAAAATTTAAAAAAATGAAATAAAAACAATCAAAAAGTAATCAGACTTTAAAAATAAGGAATCTTCGTTTATTTCGGCTATGCGCGTGACAAATTATTTGTATACAGCTGAAAGTAATTATTGAATTTCTGAATCAGTAATGATTCTCTGATTTCAATTAGCATTTATGGGTCATTCATTTGGTAGCCTACACATAATTAATCAGAATTATCATCCTGAAAGTTAGATTACACCGATCACAATCACAGGAGGACTGTATCTATCAGTTTCTCCTCTTTAAAAGAAGAATAACCCTACCTGTTGTGGCAAGCCGCTGTTCTTCAGATTGCACGCATCCCGCGCGCTCTAGTGCGTGTCCGGGCGTGACTGTGCGTAATCTGCTTTGAGCTTTCTGAGGTGTGTGTGTGGGAGGATGCTGCATTTATACTCGGCACCACACACACGTACATACGTACACACACTCTCTCAGGAGGGGGTAATTAGCATATCGAGGCCACACCCTCCTGGCACGCGCCATATGGTACGAACGTCATTAAAACGGCCCCGGGGATCACGTGACAAATCCATTTGTATGAGCCAAGAATCTCTCTCTCTCTCTCTCTCTCTCTCTCTCTCTCTCTCTCTCTCTCTCTCTCTCTTTGTGAGGAAAAGTTGACCATCTGTCGCCACATATAGCCACACATGCGCAAACACCAACGTTATGCACATCATGGAACTATAAAATTATAGTTTTTAAAGGTTTATCCTTATTGTTGTTGGAGAAGAAGAAGAGAGTGGAAATATAGAATATCACCCTGGACCCCGCAGATGGGCTCTGACCAATCCAGTAGCATTCTGATTGCAATGCATTTTGGGTGTATTTACACCTGCATTAATGTGAGTTCTTCGTGATCCAGATTAAATATCCAGATTACAGATTACCAGGGGGAGATGTGGTCCAGATGATCGTCTGTCTGGTGCAGGTTCAGGTGATGTGTCAAAGTCAGTCTCCCTGTCAATATGATTCCTCTCACCTTCACCTGCACTCAACCTTACCGCTAACCCCAGTTATTCCTCTGCCTGAGACGGAGCCACACCTGTGAAGCTCGTTGGTTTGATATAAGGTTTTAGAACAGTGGAGAGGCTGTAGAGGTGGATGTTGGCCATCACTAATTCGGTCCAGACTGAAATATCTCAACACCTAGGATGGATTTTCATGAGATGTACTACAGATATTCATGTTCCCCAGAGGATAAATCCTTATGATGTTGGTGATCCCCTGATATTTCCTTCATCAGCACCATCATCAGCAGGTTGGTATTTTAGTTTTTTTGTGAAATATATTGATTACTATTGGATGAACTGACAAAGAGTTTGTTTCAGACATCTGTACTCCCCTCAGGATGAATAATGATATTTGTGATGATCTTTCGATGAGTTAAGGTCCAAATTTGAATCCATTCCAGTGCAACCGTAACAACTTTGGTGTTCTCTCAACTTTTCACAGAGGGACGTTTCATAATTTGGTGTATGACAAATTAATACTTGAACATAATGACAACTAATTACATTCTTATCAGCCTCAGCTGTACTGTTAAGTGCTGAATCGCACATTTTAGCATGATACACACACACACACACGTGACTTCTCTGGTTGCAAAAAGAAGTCTGGTTGTATCGAAGTCTATGGGAAAATGACTTTACTTCTCTCTTGATTTATTACCTCAGAAAAGATTGTAAACATGAGTTTATGGTCTCTATCTCTAGTTTCAAGTCTTCTTCAATACAGCATGCAGTTCATTAAGTAAATGATGGTCCATTTAGTGTCAAATAGACCATAAAGCAGGGTATGCTTTAGGGCGGGATTACTGTGATTGACAGGTCGCTGCCACTACCAGAGACGTATCCAGCGTCTCCAAGTCACTCCTCCACATTTTAAATATGGTAATTTACATTCATCGGTTGCAAATAAACAACATGGCGACGGAGAAATCGCAGAACTCAAGGCTTCATAACGTCAGTCCAATGAGTAACGTCACGATGACTACGTCCACTTCTTAGACACAGTCTGTGATTTAAAAGTTAGCTTGTAGCGTGTTGGCTACATCGACTGAATGTTAAAAGAAAAGTCAGCAGAAAATGGAGAAACCCAGTAGGCGTGGCTTAACCAGGCAGAAGGAGGGGCTTATCCCATGGTTGTGTTTAGTCCCTCTGACCAATCGGAAAGAAGCAGCGGACTTTTGACCAGGCTGTTCTCCAGTGAAGAGGTTGCTATGGTGACCCTAAACTGGTTGCTAGGAAGTTACCAAGCAACTTCAGAGGACCGGTGTGTCTGTCCCATCAGCGTGATCCTCTGACAGCTAATGGTTAACTCAAAATCAATCCACCGGTCTCTCTGCCGTTCCCTTCAGGATGAATGAATATACAACTCTGTGCTGCTCATGAATGTAGTACAACATGGAAGCATAATAACTTCTTTATACAACAGTCTTTATAATGTCAAGAATTAACTTACTGATACGGGACACACAGAAGTCACAGTTTGATTTGATGGTTTTCAGTCAAAACAAAGCTGTAAGTGGCTTTGAATTTATTTACATGTACAGTTTCAATGGATTAAGACATCCAGAGAAAAATACATTATTTTAGAGACGTTCATCAGGAGAGAGAAACAAGAATAAAGAAGAGTTTGAACTTTCGATTAAACAGCAGTGAGGTCACAATAATTCAAGGGAGAGAAATATTTAGTTACTCAAAACAAAGTGAGGAAAAAAGAGCAACTCGCTGTTGAATAACAACTATTATTCCATACTGCAGGTGGTGTGTGTGTGTGTGTGTGTGTGTGTGTGTGTGTGCGTGTGTGTGCGTGTGTGGTTGGAGAAGGTCAGATTAACCTATTCATAAATAGAACGAAGCAGCCAAGGAAAACTCAACACACACTCACACACTTACACAGTAGTACATCGTGGACAGCAAACAGTGCTATATAATACGATTCACTTTTAAACTTTAAATCATTGTTGGAACGCTGTTAAGCATTCCAACTATTGTTCTTCGAATCTTTATTCAACTTCTTCTATTTCTTCCGTCGCACCTCTTCTTCTCCTTCATTTTTTAAGTGACAGAAACCATTCAACTATCAAAATGTTCAGCTCTTTCACCAGAGGGGTGCTATGACTTTTCATATTTCTAACCTTTAAACTTTTTGATTTATTAAGCTTTTTATTTTCAATGGGATCTCTATTGAGAATATTTTCAAATGGCTTCAGGCACACAGGTGTTTGCGATTGAGCCAATTAGTGATGTTGATAAACACACAGACTCACAGACACATGCGCACATACACTCCTCTCCCTCTCTCTCTCTGTGTCTCTCTCTCTCATCCCTCCACCCCCCCCCCACACACACACACGCCATTTTTCAGCCCTTTTCTGACTTTATAATGGGTGTGTATTGTGCAGCTTAAAGTGCGTGATGTCACCGCTAGAGTGAAGAGCAGCTTGAGATTCTTGTGAAAAAAACATTTGTGTTCTGCCACTGTGTCCACAATCTTCACTCTTCATGGATAATTTCTGGATGTAAAAGTAGCTAATCTTGTCTTTGTAGCTAATCTTGTCTCTGTGTGTCTCTCTCTCATACAGTCATTCAGGTCTTAGGAATCTTTAGAGGTCTCCCCCCCCCCCCCCCACACACACACACCATTTTAAAATAAAAGCCCCACAGAATGAATCCTAACTGAAATGCTTGTGATGAGCCTGTCATTTAATAACCGGTTTGTGTTTATCTAACATTATGATTCTGTCTCCTCTCCCCTTCTCCCCCACACCCCACACCCCATTTCAAAATAAAAGCCCCAGAGAGTGAATTCTAACTGAACTGCTTGTGATGAAGCCTGTCATTTAATAACCTCTGTTTATGTGTGTCAAACATTATGATTATGTCTCCTCTCCCCCTCCCTCCCCCACCCAGTCCCACCCTTTCAAAATAAAAGCCTCATGGATCAACTGTATTTAAACAAGCTCAAAATGAGGCTTTTTTGTTAAAAAAATGAATGCTCGAACTACTACTGCTGCTGCTAATATAGTATTACTACTGCTGCTACTACTACTTCTACTATAACTTTTGCTGTTGCTACTATTACTACTACTGCTACTGCTATTACTGCTACCATCAATATTATTACTACCACTACTGCTATTACTACCACTACTACTATTACTTATACGACAACTGCTACTACTACTGCTATTCATGCTACTAAAAGTAGTAATACTACTACACCTATTAGTACGACTGCTACTAGTACTACTACTACTGCTACATCTTCTACTGCCATTACTATTACTATTACTACTACTACTACTACTACTACTGCTACTGTGATATTAAATACTACGACCAATACTACAGCTATTACTATGACTACTGATACTACGTCTTCTACTACTTCTTCTAATTACTAATACTTCTACTGCTAATAATACTTCTACTACAACTTCTACTACTACTACAAATATCACTACTACTACTACTAGTACTTATTCTAATGCTACTAATACTTCTACTGATAATACTTCTACTCCAACTTATACCACTACAAATATCACCACTGATACATTTTTTTAAGCCACAGAAACTGTTCAAATATCAAAATGTTCAGCTCTTTCAGGAGAGGTGTGATATGACTTTTCATATTTGTAATCTTTAAACCTTTTGAATTATTAAGCTTTTTGCAATTTGTTTTTGAATTGGATATCTATTTTCAGCAATGTTTTTGCGATTAATTTCAGTTTTCAGCATTCCAACGCATTTTCAGCAGGAAATGCTTTTTCTAGTTTAATTTGTCATTTTTTAAACAACACTTTACTTTAACCTCCTACATCTAGCATCTATAAGCAATAGATACACATTCAATAAAGGCTTTATAACACACAATAATGTAGTTATACGCAGATATAAGGGTTTTTTAATGTTTAGTAAATTGTCCTATAAAGACATATTTTATATTATAACAACTGTATTTTACTGTATTGTTTTTCATCATGTGTTCATACAGCAGCCTGGGGGCCCACAGGTGGAGTTATATTTCTCGGCAAATTCATAAACATCTATATGTGCTTACAATGACATTATAGTGTGTTATAAACCATTTATTGAATGTTTATGTACTAAGGTTTAGTGGGCGGTTTAGTGGGAGGGCGACCCACAACAAACACTCACATGAACAAGCTGAAAACAACACAAAAGACAAAACAACAATGCTGCACCAGAACAAATAAAACAATGAACTTTTAACAAAAACGAACGAGACACCCTCACTAGAAAGAGAATACAATTAAGAAGCAAGCAGTGATAGAATCACTGAAAACACAAGAAAGTTGTTTTAATGTAAGAGAATATAATCTTTTTATTTGTAAGAAGATAACAATTAAGTGCAGGTAGACGGAGCTAATAACAAAAAGGGACAAATAATTGTTAGTGAGGATAGTTAAAATGCATTCGATAATAACATGAAGAAAAGATCCACTTCACATGAATCTGCAGAGCAAGTTCTATATGACCCCGAGAGGAAGAGAAATGGCATTTTAATAAACACAGTCAGTGTAATCAGTATCAGTAAAATAAATTGTGTGATACGATAAAGAACATTGATACATTAATTAATTTTCTTTCTGTTTGATTTGTGTGTGGTTTAAAAGTAAGTTTGGTATCAATATATTTCATTAATTTCAGTAATAGTAATTTCATATTTCATATTTCATTGAATTTTCTGGAATTATCTTTTACAGTAAAAGTACATTTTTTATCCTGGTGATTCTGTTTTTCTGTTTACAAAATGACTAATCTGAGAAAACCTTTTAATAATATCAGAAAAGTGATTCGTGTGGTTTACATTTTGATAACTAAACTTACGTTTGTGATCAAAGGATTTGGCAGCTGTTGGATTATCGCGGATGTATTAGCAGCAGCGTCTTATTAAAATATATTCATCTATATAATGGTGTTTGGTTCTATCTGGTGGTTAAAGGAAAGTACTGCGGGTAAAAGCTCAGGTCATCACACCATTTTTGTTCTTTCTTTCTTTTGGATCATACATTTATCGATCTGTCAATCTATCTCCATCCAAATATAGTTTAGTAAATGTACTAATTATTACCTTTTTTATTATGATGTGTTACTATTTCCCATCACTGTATAACGTCACTGTTTCTGCTGCAGCAACTCAGTGTTTCCGCACACATCATACAACAGCTTGTTCATAAATACAGCAGCAACAGTTTGCAACAATAACAGTAGTATTTATTTTTTCAACTTCTAATTGTCTTTAAAATGCGATAAAGTATTTTTAATATTGTAAGTAAAAGATGTGTGAGCACTTCCTCCATCCCTGTGTATTATGACCGTCCTGTGTGTACCGAGTCAGTCCACCAGGTGTCGCTGTTTGTCGGCTGCAGCTGGTCGAGGACACGCCCCCTCTCCTCCTGCAGGTTTCAGGAAGCGGAAGCAGGAATGTTGGTGTGTTTTCAGAAAAAGTTTGGACAAGTTTGACAGTTTGGGAGCGGATACATAAACCGCGGAGAAACATGACGGTGAGTAACTATATCCGTTCATAGTACAGCTAGTAAATACTGCTTGTTGTACTAAACGTGGTAGTACTGCCGGTGTTTTTAGTTAGTGACGATACGGAGAGTTTAGCTGCTGTCAGTCTGTCCTCCGTGTCTACAGTAGGAACCACCGAACAGGACGAACAAGTCTGAGCTGAGACACAGGGACACTTTAATGGCACGTGGGGGTTTAATAATGTGCCTTACTTTATAATGAATTTAAGAGTACGCAGGTATTTAAAGTTAGAGTGATACAGATCAGCATATGTCTTGAAGCTTGACAGTGATGGAAGTACATTCAATCCACGAACGTCACTGTAACTTGTACACGTCAGGATACTTGAGTCTTTTCTTTTTATTTCTACACTACTACATTTCAGAGGGCAATGCTGTACTTTTTAATTCATTATAATTATCTCGCAGCTTAAGTTACCTAACAATTTTTAGAGATTTGCACTCAAAACGTACAGACAACCTATGAAATATGATATTTTGTTATTAACAACTGTATACTACAGCTCAAACGGTTAATCAATTAGTCGATGGACTGAAAGTTAATCGGCAGCTGTTTTGGTAATCCTTAAATCATTCTTCATTCAAAAACATTTCATGGTTCAGGCCTATTTGCTGCTTTTTATTGAAATGATTTAATTTGATTTCATTTGTTCTGCTGATTTCAGTCTGAAGATACCTTTTGGCAATTGTGACGAGATTTTTCACTATTTTCAATCCATCAATGAATGGTGAAAATATTCAGCAGATTAATACATTATGAAAATAGTCATTAGTTGATATTTCAAAATGAGCTCCACCTCAACCAACCTTTGTCACTAATGCACGGGTAATAATAATCTAGAGATATAATATGAAAGTGTATTACAGTTGCAAGGGACATCTTTTCTACTTTTAATATTTTTACATTACATTTTCCTGATTATACTTACGTTAAACATACTTTTGAGGTAACATTTTCAATGCAGTATTGCAGTATGCAGTACACAGTATTTTTTACAGTGTGGTATTAGTACTTTTACTGAAGTAGATGATCTGAATACTTCCTCCACTACTGCATTTCAGAGAGAAAAATCGCTCTGTAGTTACTTTTCAAGATTTTACAGAAAATACATGTGCCCATCTTCTAGAAGATGATGCATTATTAGAATAAGCTTCCCAACAGTATATTAAGTAAGTAAATACTACAGCTACAACATTAAAGTACTGCTGACATAGTAATACATTAGCAATAATTATCTAAAAATATATTTAGTTCCCTAACAATGTCAGTGGATTTAGCATAATAAGCTCTTTTGATACTTTAAGTTCATTGTGTTCCTAATAGTTCTTTATTTTATTACTTTTTAAAAACAGGACTTTTACTTGCATAATAACGTTATGGTATTACTACTTTTACGTCAACAGTAGTTGTTTTGAATACTTCCTCCACCACAAAGGATATTTCTAGATTATCTGTGTAGTACACACGCACACACACACACACAGTATTAATTTAATAATCTACAGATTATTGTGGCAATCACTTACCAGTGGCGGAAGAAGTCCTGGGATCCTTTACCTAAGTCAAAATTATGGCACCACATGGTAAAAATTGTAAAATGATTGAATTAATTCACCATTCTACTTAATTATAAAAAACAGAAATAATATTAGCAGAATTTCCTCAAGCATGAAAAGTACTTGTGTTATGCTGCAGAATGGCTCCTATCGGTGTTATAAATTACATTATTAGATCATTATCACAGATACACACTCCTGTAGGCAGAGTTTTAGTGTTGAAGCTGCTTAAAAATGAGTTAATTCTAGCTACTTTATTCACTGCGGGGCAGTTTACTGCATCATATTGTTATGGCGGAGGCCTTTGTGTTTGTAATGTAAAACCCTTGAAGAGAACACTGTAGTGGAGTAAAACAAGCGGCCCGTATAAGCGCTTTGTCAAAGGACAGGGTCACAATATTAAAGTCTTTAAATGATATTCAGTTGCTGATGAACACTGAAACTGTTTTTGGTCCCATAATAACAACTGGCTGCAATGGATGATTATTGTAACTAGAAAATGCATTTCCTGCTGAAAATGCGTTGGAATGCTGAAAGCTGAAATGAATCTCAAAAACATTGCTGAAAATAGATATCCAATTAAAAAAAAAAAAGAAATTGCAAAAAGCTGAATAATTCAAAAAGTTGAAAGATTACAAATATGAAGTTATATCACCCCTCTCCTGAAAGAGCTGAACATTTTGATATTCGAACAGTTTCTGTAGCTTAAAAGAATTCCAGCAGTAGTGATATTTGTTGTAGTAGTAGTAGAAGTATTATTTGCAGTATAAGTATGAGTAGCATTTGAATAAGTACTAGTTGTAGCAGTAGTGATATTTGTAGTAGCAGTAGTAGTAGAAGTTGTTGTCGAAGTATTTGTAATTAGAAGAAGTAGTAGAAGTCATAGTATCAGCAGTCGTACTAATAGCTGTAGTAGTATTAGTACTGGTTATTAGTACTGGTAGTAGCAGGAATAGCAGTATTAGCAGTTGTGGTATCAGTAATAATAGTAGTGGTAGTGGTAGTAATAGCAGTAGTGGTAGTAATAATATTTATGGTAGCAGTAATAGCAGTAGCAGTAGTAGTAATAGTAGCAACAGCAAAAGTTGTAGTGGTAATACTAGAAATATTAGCAGTAGTAGTAGTTGTCGCAGTATTAGTAAGAGCATTCATTATTTCAACAAAAAGCCAAATTTTGAGCTAAACGTTTAAATACAGTTAATCCATGGGGCTTTTATTTGGAAAGGGTGGGGCTGGGTGGGGGAGGGAGGGGGAGAGGAGACATAATCATCATGTTTGACACAAACAGAGGTTATTAAATGACAGGCTTCATCACAAGCAGTTCAGTTAGAATTCACTCTCTGGGGCTTTTATTTTGAAATGGGGTGTGGGGGGTGGGGGAGAAGGGGAGAGGAGACAGAATCATGATGTTCGATAAACACAAACCGGTTATTAAATGACAGGCTCATCACAAGCATTTCAGTTAGGATTCATTTTGTGGGGCTTTTATTTAAAAATGGTGTGTGTGGGGAGGGGGGGTGGAGGAGGGGGGAAAGATATAGAAATGGGGTACAGTGTTCTGTGAAAGATGTTTTTGAAAAAAAGTGAAGGTTGTGAAGGTTGTCTCGGGTAAGCAAAGATCTCCTTGGAGAAATGCTACGTTGGTCAAAATGGAGAAACGAGAGTGTCGGAAAGCTGAGCACAGGTGGCGAAAAACTAATCTCCAGGTTCACTGTGACATCTATAAAGAGACACTTCGCAATTATAATTTGGAACTTAGAAATACAAGGCAGTCATTCTTCTCTGACATCATAACCAAAAACAAGAACAATACACGCGCCTTATTTGCTACCGTCGACAGGCTAACAAACCCTCCAGTGTCGGTAGCTGCTGAGCTCCAATCCACCTGGGCATGCAATCAATTTGCCTCCTTTTTTACTGACAAAATTCAGAAAATTAGACAAGCAGTCAGTGCCTCCACACAAACCACAGGATATGTGTTGTCCCGATCTCTGAATAACATCCATTCAAATATCATGACACAATTTCATTCAATCGACCGTAGAAGTCTAGAAGACATTATACAACATCTGAAGTCATCCTCCTGCTGCTTGGATATTCTACCAACACACTTTTTCAAAAATATTTCAAACTGCATGAGCACTGATCTCTTACAAATTGTAAACACATCCCTTCTCTCAGGTGTCTTCCCACGAGCCCTAAAAACTGCAGTCATCAAACCACTCTTAAAGAAGGCTAGTTTAGACTCCGCAACGATGAAAAATTATAGGCCAATATCAAACCTCCCATTATTAAGTAAAATAATTGAGAAAGCGGTTTTCCAACAGCTGACCAACTTCTTGGCCGTAAATAACTGCTTTGATGTTTTCCAGTCAGGCTTTTGACAGCACCACAGTACTGAAACTGCTCTTGTTAAGGTTTTCAACGTGTTCACACCGGTCGCGTTGATTTTTTGACGCGCGTCGAGATTACATACAAAGTCTATGCACAGACGCGATGAGACTGGCGCGCCGCGATTTTGCGATGGCGCGTTGGACGCGTTATTGCAGTGCGGTGGACGCGTTGGACGCCGCAAAATCGCCAACGCGCGAGTTGAAATTTTTCAACTTCAGCGACATAATCGCGTGACGCTGTGGCGCGATAGCCTATCAGCGTTGAGTTGCTCCCCCTGTCATCACTGGCTTCCTGCCGTTGTTGAATCAGGAAATAAATCCTGTAGCCGTCTGTGTTCACCCAGAGCTCTACGATACCTCATATCAACAGAGACCGGACCAAACTATGTGTATGCATGTGTGTGTGTAAACCATACGGTACAAACAATGAATAGACGCTGCCGTATTTACGTCTACGTGACGTTATTGAGTGCTGGTGGAGCTGCTACGATGTTAGCATAGCCTAGCACCGATCCATCAGAGCTCCATTGAGAAGACAAGTAACCTACAAATCAGCGGCATCATTACGTAGTTATTTCGGAGTCCCTTTTTGTCGGAGAAGACAAGTACAAATCGGCATCATTACGTAGTTATTTCGGAGTCCCTTTTTGTTGGAGAAGACAAGTGCAAATCGGCATCATTATGTAGTTATTTCGGAGTCCCTTTTTGTCGGTTTATTGCCGTTGAATCACAGCCAAATCACTTTATGTTGTGTTCCTACAGCTGTAGTAAACAGCGACCGGTGGCTTGCTAGACAGTGAATACAGCTCGATACAATCCACGGAGCTCCTCTGAACAATATTATGAACCAGACATGACGGCGTTTGGCATTCCGATGTTTGAGGGACTTCCACAACACGTACGAAACACGTACAAACACGTCCTTATTCCTTTCACGGTTGACAGCGGAAATAAATGGCGGCCATGTGAACGGCTTCCAGGACGATAAACCACGCCCCCTCTCCGGCGCTACGAGATTTTGCGGCGTCTGGTGTGAACACGACCGGCGGCGCGTTGGACGCGATTGTGCAGTGCGTTGGACGCTTTTTTGCAGTGCGTCAAAAAATCAACGCGACCGGTGTGAACGCAGCATTAGTGTTACTGGATCTCAGTGCTGTATTCGACACGGTCAACCATGCCATACTCCTAGAAAGACTAAAAATCTGGGTGGGACTCCTAAAGAAGGCTAGTTTAGACTCCGCAACAATGAAAAATTATAGGCCAATATCAAACCTCCCATTTTTAAGTAAAATAATTGAAAAAGCGGTTTTCCAACAGCTGACCAACTTCTTGGCCATAAATAACTGCTTTGATGTTTTCCAGTCAGGCTTTCGACAGCACCACAGTACTGAAACTGCTCTTGTTAAGGTTTTCAACGACATCCACTGAAACATAGACAATGGCAGAAGTTCAGTCTTAGTGTTACTGGATCTCAGTGCTGCATTCGACACAGTCGACCATGCCATACTCCTAGAAAGGCTAGAAATCTGGGTGGGACTCTCTGGCACAACACTTAACTGGTTTGAATCCTACTTGAAGAGCCGAGAATACTTTGTGTCTGTAGCTGATTACACATCAGAGCTGACTAAAATGACATGTGGTGTTCCCCAAGGTTCAATACTGGGGCCTCTTCTGTTCAACATCTACATGCTTCCACGAGCTCAGATTATGGAAAGCAACAAAGTGTGTTATCATAATTATGCAGACGACACACAAATCTACATAACTATGTCACCAGGGGACTATAATCCCATACAAGGGCTGGGTAACTGCATTGAACAAATCAACAACTGGATGTGGCAGAATTTTCTTCAATTAAACAAAGATAAAACAGAAGTAATTGTTTTTAGCACCAAGGACGAACAATTGAAAATCACCGCTCAGCTTCAGTCACTGATGTTAAAACCCACAAACCAAGCCAGAAATCTAGGTGTAGTTATGGATTCAGACCTCAACCTGAACAGCCATATCAAGACAATTACAAAATCAGCCTACTATCACCTGAAGAATATATCAAGGATTAGAGGATTTATGTCTCAACAGGATTTGGAAAAACTTGTCCACGCTTTTATCTTCAGCAGACTGGACTACTGTAACGGTGTGTTTACAGGTCTCTGTAAAAAGTCTGTCAGAAAGCTGCAGCTGATTCAGAATGCTGCAGCTCGAGTCCTCACTAAGACCAGGAGGGTGGATCATATCACCCCAGTTCTGATGTCTTTGCACTGGCTTCCTGTCCAACAAAGAATTGACTTTAAAGTCCTACTGTTGGTTTACAAAGCACTGAATGGTTTAGGGCCAAAATACATCTCTGATCTGCTGCTACCTTATGAACCATCCCGACCCCTTAGGTCGTCTGGGACCGGTCTACTTTCTGTTCCCAGAGTCAGAACTAAACATGGAGAAGCAGCGTTCAGTTTTTCTGCTCCACATATCTGGAACAAAGTCCCAGAAAGCTGCAGGTCTGCTGAGACCCTCAGCTCATTTAAAGCAAGATTGAAGACTTTTCTGTTTGCTGCTGCCTTTAATTGAACCACATTCAATTAATATATTAATCAATTTCCTGCATTTCTGCATTTTACTACTGTATTTTATTTCTTACACTGTTCATAATTGCTGTTAAATCTCCTTTTCTTTTGCCTTATGTTTTGATGCTTTTAATGGTTTTAAAAGGACTGCACAATATATCGCCATTTCCTCCGGGACCGAGTTTGTGCAAGGCGTACACTATAAAACGCAGATCGGCAGAGATCTTTTCCAGACGTGGTTTGTGTGCGAGTAATTGCAGAATTGCGGCAGTGTATGGTTGATTGCGTGCAGCTAATGTCTCAGGGAGACATCAATTATTGTTTCAATGTATGTTTTAAATCTCCTTTACTTTTTACTACTGAATTTTATTTCTTACACTGTTTCTTTAATTGTTTTTAAATTTCTCTTTTCATTTGTCTTATGTTTTGATGCTATTAATGGTTTTATGTAAAGCACTTTAAATTACCTTGTTGTTGAAATGTGCTATACAAATAAACTTGCCTTGCCTTACTGATACTACTACTACTTCTTCTAATTACTAATAGTTCGACAACCACTTCTACTGCTACTACAAATATCACTACTGCTACAACTAGTACTTATTCAAATGCTACTAATACTTATACTGCTAATAATACTTCTACTACAACTTCTACTACTACTACAACAAATATCACTACCGCTGGAATTCTTTTAAGCGACAGAAACCGTTCGAATATCAAAATGTTCAGATCTTTCAGGAGAGGTGTGATATAACTTCATATTTGTAATCTTTCAACTTTTTGAATTATTAAGCTTTTTGCAATTTTTTAAAAATTGGATATCTATTTTCAGCAATGTTTTTGAGATTCATTTCAGCTTTCAGCATTCCAAAGCATTTTCAGCAGGAAATGCATTTTCTAGTTCTAAATAGTCTAGACCTTTTGGTTATTACATGATGTGTAAGCAGGTCAGAACAAAAGCGTTTGCTATTGATATCCAGTCTGACTCAATCCTCCGATAATCTTCAACCTGAAAACGAGATAATAAAGAACTTAAGAATACATTGTTAAGTATATCAACATATCAGCAGCATGTTTAATAAACAATATGGCACACCTCGATCCAAATACCAAAGGCTCTGATTGGAAACTCTCAAAACGATAATTTAAAGTTTAACCGGCCAAATGCTGCCACTCCCCAAAAGTTGACATGATGGGATCAGCTGATCGTCTTAAGAGAGAAGAGGTGTCACTCTGTTGGAGTTGTTGGAACAACAAAAACAGAAACTCAGTTCACTCGCGGTTGTACAGTAATGTTACACAGATCCTTTACTGCAGTAGAAGTAGAATTACACAGTCTAAAAATACACCATTACAAGTACACGTCATGAATACAAAATGTTACCTCAGTGGAAGTACAGAAGTATGATCAGCTACATATACTCAGAAGGGCTCCTTTCACAGTGTCATGTTAACAGTCTTTTGTTGTGTTTTTATCACCAAAGAGCATTTTGATGTTGTAGTTCATCAATGGGGAATTGTACGTACTTTGTATAGTATTGGGTAGATTAGTAGTATAGTGCTATTCTATCATGGTTCTTTATGGAAAGAATAACTAGTATGTATAAAAGTCAGATGAATGTATTGGAGTAAAAAGTACAGCGATCTGTGGATTATTTCCTTCATAAGTTGTCTAGTCTAAAAGAAATGTCAGAAAATTGTCAAATATCAGAAATGTCAATTATTGTTCCAAGCTGATCAAGTTTAAATTCCTTAAAGAATTGAATTAACTCAATTTACGATCATAGAGGAGTGGTCACAAAGAAAAGCTTCAAATCGTCCCATATGAGGATGCTGGAACCAAATCAAAACTGAATTTTTATTTTTGCTTTTCCAACATGATTCCAACAATTTATCCATTAGCGAAATATTTTTTCTGTCCTCCTGGTGAACAGGTGGCGTTAATCATTCTGAAACAAGCCTTTAACCGCGAGTTGAATCATCTGAGTTGAAGCATTCGTACGAGCAAACCTCACACTAAGAAGTAGATATGAAGGATACAAAAATGTTGCTGCAGTGTTTCCCTCTGAAATGTAGTGGAGAAGAGGTATAACGAAGCATGGAACAGTGCTGGAGTGAATGTAATTGTCGACTGCATGACTGCACGCTGCACATGAGGATATAAGTAGAGCCTTTTTTCCGCTTCTCTTTGAACTTCCAGGGTGACATCCTGCAGTTTACTGTAGCAGAAATATAAGCCGACTCCGTGTCCCCACTTCCACTCTGCTGCAGTCCGTTTGATCAGCGTCACTGAGATGAAGTCTGACGAGTGTCTGCTGTGTTCAGCTCACAGGAGTCGTGACCTCTCTGAGTCTGGTTTGTGTCAGTGGGTCATCTTCTCTCAGACGTTTGATTTACCGTCATGTCAAACAGAGAGAGGCTGAACATCCTCACCGTTTGATATTCTTCTCTTTGCAAGAGTGCTCGTGGTGGAGGAAGTGATCCAGGTCCTCAGTAAATGTACTAATACCATAACGATAACATTCTTAAAAAACACTGTTGTAAAAGGCCTGCATTGAAAATGTTACTGAAGTAAAAGTATGTGTAATGAGAACAGTATTAATGGTCTGACACTTGTACTATTATGTAACATTTATACTGCTCAAGCTTCAATATAAAAGACAGATTTTACAGTTATAGTTGGTTATGGTGGAGCAAATTTTTAAAACTATTTTATATAGAACTACAACTAATGATTATTATCTTCATGGATTAATCTGCTGATTATATTCTCGGTTAATCGATGGATTGAAAACAGAGAAGAAACCAGGAGCATAAATTCACACCGTCACAATGTTTGTTTTATCCAACCAACAACCAAACCTCCAAGTCAGACTATTAGAATATAAATTACATTGATTCAAATTAATAAAAACAAAAGCAGCAAATCTTCACATTTGAGAGGCTTGAACCATGAAATGTTCGGTGTTTTCGCTTGACGCGTGACTATAACAATAAATCAATCATAACAGTTGATTAGATGATTTTAGGTCAAAGGTCGTTGCGGTTAGAAAAAAGATCACGCTTTGTGTTACCACAACAACGTGACTGTGTAAAGTCACAGCTGTAACTACGTAACTAGTGTACATAAATAACAATCGCCTGCAGCGGGGTCTCTTATGTAACGTTACCATAAAGTCAACGAAATGTACAATGCCAAAAAAAAACATTCCCAGAGACGCAACAAATAAATCTGTAACTGTTTCAATAATTGATAGATTATAATTATAGGCAGTAATAGGTTTTTCAGCAAACATGACGGTTTCTAAATAGTGAGGATGAGCTGATTTTTCTGACGGACTAGCCCCAAAGCTGGCAATGGGCAGACCTTAAGGTGGAAAAAAGGGTTTTAACTGATCGCATCAATCTGTCTAAATTCTTGCTGTTGGTTAATGGTTAACATCCATAGTGATAGTAAATTAAATATACCAATCAAGCTAACCAACCTGAAGCTTTCTCCACTAAACCTGAATCCTTTACTAACCCTCAGAATCCAAACCAAACACAGCCGCTGTTCTCTTAGAGAAGGACACGACGGACCCTTGGTAGCCTCCTTAAGCCTCCAGGAGTGTTCCTGTGAAGACAGATGTGAGGGTGAAGGATGACTGCAGAGGCCTGAGAGGTGAGACAGAGGGTGAGACGGAGGGTCGTGAGGATGAGACAGAGGGTCGTGAGGATGAGACAGAGGGTCGTGAGGGTGAGACAGAGGGTGAGACGGAGGGTCGTGAGGGTGAGACGGGGGGTCGTGAGGGTGAGACGGAGGTTCGTGAGGGTGAGACAGAGGGTCGTGGTGGCTGCAGAGGACTCGCTCTCTGCACACTGTCCCTGTGTTTGTTGTTGTTTGTTTTCTGACATTCCAGTTTGTTTTGCATTTATGAGAGGAATCTAAAAATAGATAGATCCCTCCCATCCCTCTCCCTTTCTGTATCTCGGACAGGAAGTCGTTCTGTTAGTCACCCTAAACACTTGTTTCCTGTTTCACACGTTGTCTTTCAAAGTTGGCTGCATGTTCCTCTTTTTTCCCCCTCATCCTTCTACTCCAGTCAAATGGACACTCTGTGTTCTAGTCCTCTCAGCCTAATTATGTAATCTTGAGTTTTGTTTTTTAAATAATTAACTTTGTGACTGTATCCCCGTGTTGGCTATTATCAGCAACCACACAGCCAAAGTCCCTCTTATTACGTTTCTGTTTCATACTTCCTCAGTAGTAAGCTGTGGTCTGGTGGTTCCCGTTTGTATCAACGGTCGGCTGACACCTCTCACCTGTCAGACTGAGCTGAGGGAGTTGTTGCCAATAGATTTAAACAGCTGCTACTAACAGATTGGCTTTTGATTGATTTGATTATGTTTAAAGTTATGCAGCAGATTTTCATAAGCACCTCAACTAAAACAGCTCGTGCTGAAAGGTTTAAAAATGAAATTGTCAATTAGTAGAATATTAACAATCAGACATAGAACCAGACAACACATTTGAAAATGTCCCCTCGAAAGCTTAGAGCTTCTTTTTGGCATTCTCTGCTTTTTTATAGAATAAATTGTTAATACATTAATCTTAAAGCACTCTAGATAATGAAAATAATCATTATTTACAGGGCTAAAAATCATATTTTTTCTTCTTAGAGATAAATCCTGCTGCTTTAATGGAACGTGTATTTGTCAGGCACCCCGGGTTACTGCTGACTGTGGTCGTGTTTACATTGACCTCTGCTAAACCAACTTGCAGAGACTTGAAGCTTGTTTCAGACAGATGACGCATCAAAGTCAACATATACTCTCCTTTATTTTTTTGTCAAGTTATAGTTGTCATTGCGTGGTAACTGTTCGGAAAACTCCCTATTAGTGCGTTGATAGACACTTCGACAGCTGAACATGTGAGAGATGAGTAACTGAAAAAAACCTTTCACCACCTAAAAGAGTCCTCACTTTAGGAACCACAATGTACAAGATCTCTAAATGTTACTTACGTGTGAGGAACTTTTAACAGGTTATGAAACAGTTTAATACTGATGACTCTATATGACCTACATCAGTAAACAAGACCAAGATAAGCTACTTCTATGGAGTTATTCTTGATGCTTGTCATCGCCACCACCGGGTCAGATTCTGCCCGAAATCAGATAAAACCATGTAGGTTCACCAGAAACTCCTTCAGCTCAGACTGCAGCTGGACCTCCAGTCCCAAATACCATCCACAACTCTGACACATGTGCTTTGGCTAGGACCACAACATCTGTGTCCACAGTGCACAGGTTGATTTAAAGCCTTTTTGCAGCAGCATCAGCATCCAAATTATGGAGTTGTATCTTTGCATCTGCCTCTTCATGCACATAAGGGGCAATCTGATCTGTTTGTTGGGGGTGAGATGATAGAACAAGAACAAGAGTGGATTGAACAATGTGTCCTGAGAGTGGATGAAAACAAAAAAGGAGCTCTTTCCCTTTCTGGCCCGGAACCTTGTGTTAATGTCAACTACCGAACAAGTTGTTTCCACTGGCAGACCCAATGTTCTTTCAACAAACCTGTTTCTTTTCTTTCTTTGTTTGTTTGGGTTTAACACATTCTCAAAACAAGTGTTAATGCTTTTATGAAAAAGTGAACATATCACCAACAATTTGGCAAGTAGCTCTAAACTTAAGTAATTGCATCGCTTTCTACCAGTGATTGTCTTCTAGGTTTGATTCATCATTTTTTTCCCAAAGGGTTAGGATTATTTTTACGTGTGTGTGTGTGTGTGCGTGTGTGTGTGTGTGTGTAATCTCAGCTGTCATCATTAATATTATACTCGACTATTTATTTCAAGCTCATTTTAAGAAATTCATTAATCAGTGTTTAGCTTTGTCAGCTGATGTTTTATTGTGCCAGAGTGATTTATGTATTTGAGGTACTATATGTGTAGCTTTTAATGTCTCTGCATGTTGTAATTAGTACTTAATAATGCTGCACAATGTCCTATTTTTATGTTTCTATTAGTTGTAATATTGCCCATTTTATTGCTTGCATGCCATGTATTATGTGCTTCTGTGTTGTATATGCTCATTGGTATGTAGCAATGTAGTATAATTATGTGATTTCTTTTTAAATATATATTATAAACATCGAACAAAAAGTTCGGAAATTAGTGTTTGGTAGATTATTTCTCTGTTGTAACATAGGCTTCTTGGCAATGGATTTTATACCGTTGGAAAGCCTGTTTAGTTACCTTTTAAACGGTGCCCCATTTGTAAGGAACATGCATTTCTGGGATGAGCAGCACAGCTGAGTATGTGGGTTGTGCCCATGAAAAATTTGCCAAATCTTCTCTGCCAATGCTGTTGCTATTGACCGTCAGGCCCGTTTGCGCTGGTGTCGGCAACACCTGCACTGGAACCTGAACATGTGGAGGAACGTTATGTTCAGCAATGAGTCCAGATTCTGTCAAAGGAAGTTGGATCGTAGGGTTGTGGCTGTGTATGGTTCTTCCACACGCTACCGAGGCTCCTGTTTGTCAAATGAATAAATTGTAAAATTGCCAATATGTCTTGTTTCTTCCTTGTTACTGATATACTTCAATCATCCAATCCACCAAACAAGACCAAACAAGAGTCAATAGCAACAGCAGAATAAGCTGGTTGGCATTGGCAGAGAAGATTTGGCACATTTTTCATGGGCGCAACCCACATACTCTGCTGTGCTGCTCATCCTACAAATGCATGTTCCTTACAAATAGGGCACCGTTTGAAAGGTGACTAAACAGGCTTTCCAACGGTATAACGTTTATTGCCAAGAATCATTGTTAGAACAGAGAAATAATCTACCAAACACTAATTTCCGAACTTTTTGTTCGATGTTTATTTTTTTACGAAAATAAATATTTTCTCTTTTTATTATTGTTCGGCATTCTTATAAACTATTTCAGTAACTTAAATGTTATGATTTATAATTTTTTTGTGTGACTTTGTAACATCTGTCCAGGGTCTACAGACGGAAATAGCCTTTTGACTTACTCTGCCACATTTACAGCAATGTATATTTGTGTACTGTTTTTGTTAGATGAACTAATAAATTAGATGAATTCTCTCTCTGTATTTGTCTGTCTCTCTGTCTCTCTGCCTCTGTCTCTCTCTCTCCAGGTGTTTTACCTGCTGCTAATGTTGCTGTAGAGTCCTCAGTCTCCTCTGACTGACTGACCTCGACCAGGCACACACAGACACAGGTAGAGATGGAGAGTGGACCTCTGGGAATGGACACCAACATTGCTCCAGGTGAGTCATCTTACATCAAAGCAAACTTTGACGTTGTATCATTGCAGCGTGGGAAGCCGATGATTGTTTTTCGTGCTAGCTTAAAGTAACTGATAAACAGTGGGAATAAATAACGCTAGCGTAAGTAACGGATAAATAGTGGGAATAAATAATGCTTGCTTAAAGTAACTGATAAACAGTGGGAATAAATAACGCTAGCGTAAGTAACGGATAAACAGTGGGAATAAATAACGCTAGCGTAAGTAACGGATAAACAGTGGGAATAAATAGCTAAAAGTAACAGACAATTGAGGCTGTTTTTCACTGGATTTGATGGATGGGTATTGCTTGATGTGTCAAAGTTTATCAAAACTGAACCTCAGATGGCAGATTTACATTACCACAGTGAGTCTTTGAATATATTGGATTCAATGTAATATTACATTGTTATTTACATTTAAAATTATTAGCTGAAAAGAAAGTGATAAATGGTTAGAATGGTTAGCTAAAAGTAACGGATAAACAGGATAATAGCTCTCTCGGTGGCCTACTGTATATATGCAGGGCATGGTTGCATGTGATCGCTCCGCTTGACTCAGCTGCTGTGTTTGTATTGAATCAGTTGTTGTTTCTGTTTGTCAGGTTGAGTCTGCCAAACCTGATTGATGACTTAATAGTAGTTATGCTGACTGACAAATTGTGTGCTTGATTGCTCCTCAGATCCCAGAGTGCAGTCAAACTGCAGCTTAGCCTTTCTGCGGCGTCGGGCCTGGGCCCAGAGCAAAGACTCCACCTGGCAAGAATCAGGAGCTGGGAGCTGTGGCCCCCAGGAGCCCCAACAGAACCAGACGGACGGGGTAGAACAAAGACCCTCCGAAGAACCAGGTTGGACTGAGCTCAACTGTCACAATCTTGTTATTGGGGATATGTTAACTTAAATGTTAACTGTATTCTTATAAAGCAAAAGCTATATTTGCTGAGAAGATTTCATTTTTTGCAACCACCACGGCTGAGTGCTAAAGTCAGTGCTAAATAGAGCAAATTATCAAACAATTTGAAATCATCTAAGCTATGTCAGTATCGCCGTATATTTCATCTGATAAGCAACAAGAAATTACAGAACAGAAAGCCAGAATGCATTTAAGGTAAATTAAAGACAATATTCTTATTTCCATTCATGTGTGTAACGTTGTGGTACGACTCTTTACAACAATTTTAATAAAGTAGAAACCACACAAGATTTTCTACAGACTGAAAAGGCTGACGCTGTAGTTTATCATGCCTATCCTTTTTGCAATAAACGACCGACGTGAATCATGCTCACTATATTCAGTTCCTCATTCCAACTTTTCCATAAATTCATCCCTTGAACTGAAATACATGAATTCTCACCCTTTGCTTTTAGCCATGCTAGAGTTTGGTTGATTGGTCCAGACTAAGATATCTCAAAAACTATTGGATGGAGCGTCGTGAATTTTCGTACAGGTTTGAAGATTTTGTCGCCACAAATATTCGATGGATGAAATTTGTAAGAGCTTCTTGCCCCCTCAAGTAAAATGACTTCCACAACTTTCCATTTAACGATACTTTGTACCTGTAAACCTAATGAGCTTTTTCAACAGCCTCAGCTGTACTTTGTGTCCTGTGCTAATTATGTGATCACGGTAACACGGTAAACGGTACACCTGCTAACATCAGCATGTGTGCATTGTCATTGTGAGCATGTTGACGTTAGCATTTAACTCAAAGTACAGCGAAGGACATCCTCACAGAACTACTGGCCTAAGATGATTTATTTCTTTAATTATGAAATACTTTTGGATACTTGGACTTTGACAATCAATTGTTTGTCAGTCACCGTGCAAAAATGCCAAACATTCACTTGTTCCAGCTTTACAAAAACAAGCGCGGTGTCCGTTCAAAATGGGCCTGTTCAGAACGGGCCGAATTCTTGGCCTGTGGTGAATGCAGCTTTCTCATGAGCCACTCATACAAACACCTTCACACTCGACACTGCGCTTTCTTCTCAGCAATACGCCTGCCATGACATACAGTAGTTGCATTACACACCCAAGAAGCAGCTACTCACGGTCTGAAACACCGGCAAAATGCACTCCGGTTCAGGAAAAACCACCAGGGCTAGACTTAACCGTTAGGTAAGGTAGGTACCCTGGGTCTGGGGCCCTCAACCAAACAGTTATAGATGTAATAGGATGTTTACATAATAAGATATTGGTTGATTGGTGATAGATTGAATGATAATGAATAGCTGCAGCCACACAGATAATATTCAGCTGAGATGTTGAGTTATATCCCAAAGTCTGGCACCGCTTTAATGCTTTTATAGCATGTTGTAATCACTGTGTCACACAGCATCTGCTACCTTTAACATGCTCTTCTGTCTCTATGGCAGGGCGAGTTCCCAACAACATCACCAGCTGGCTGATTGAATGCAGGTATAGTATCCATTCACCGCCTGATTAAAGGACCATACCAAAGTTGTTTATGTCCTGTTTGCCACATGTCATGTGTGACTTGTCAGATCAATCTGCACTTGATAACTTAAATAAAGCTGAGAAATGTTGAATGCCGTCAGTTACTGCCAGTTGATTTTCTTAGAAATGAACTGAAACCAGTGACTGATTGGGAAGATCAATCACAAAAGCGATGGATGATTTGAAAATGATCAGTAGGAATGTGCAGTAAACAGACTTAGTATTTAATTTACTAAACTATGAAACATATGGTATATGGCTGACTGGTTGAGTGGCAAACTGGTTTTCTTGCTGAAATAGATATGACATAGATATGTTTTCCTGGTGTGTGTGTTTAGTAGCAGTCTTATCTATCGGCTGCTGACGTCAAACCACACTGCCAACAACTTAGTCATACAGCACACACACGCACACACACATACACACACAAAGGGAGCAGACCAACGCCCAGAGATAGGGCACATAGAGCGGTTCAGGCGAAGAAAGAGGGCCAGAAGCAGGAAGAAGCTGACAGAGGATAGAAAGAGGCAGAAAAAAGACAGCAGAGTAAACAGAGGAGGGTTTCTCCTGCTGTGTCAATACTGTTATCACAAACACACACTGTGCTCGCTGCTGTCACTCACGACCCTGTGACTCTACAGCGCTCTGACGTGTCCTCTGTAACGTCACCGTGGTAACATGAACAGCAGAAGCAAAATCACAGGTTACTATAGCAACAGCTGCAGGGCAGGGGCTTGATGCCAACATGGCTGCCGGAGGAAAGTAGGCGGAGTAACAAACACTGCGGCTGCGCACTGTTGCACAACCGTGTGTGTGTGTTTGTGTGCGTTAAATGGTGGCAGTTTTGTCCCATTGATAAGAGTGGCAGGTTGTGTAACCGCTCAGTGTTCCCAGCGCTCGGCTGCAGACAGAAGCTCAGACCTGACAGCTTACTGCCACTGTCAACTCGCCTGAGCTGTCAGCTAGTTAACCTGGGACAACTAGTCTGGTCAGTAGGATACCTGGAATGGGTACCAAAAAACAGCCTGGGATAATTAGTCTTGCCTGGTCAATAGTGGACTACAATAGGTAGCCTGGTCTGACCAGGAGTTAGCCTGGGATAGTGAGCCTTAGCCCGAAAGGCAGCAAGCCTGTGTTCCTTAGCCTTGACTGGACAGGTAGATAGCCGGTGTTACTTAGACTTAGCCTGACATGCAGTTGTGTTCAATTTCACCTGACAGGCAGCTAATGTTGGGATGGTTTACCTTTGCCTGACAGGCGGTCAGCTTGGGGGTCCCTTTTCCTTCGCCTGACCTGCAGTTAGGGCTGGGATACTTGGCCGTCACCTGACTGGGAGATAGTTTTCGTATTGGCAAAGTTCATCTTAGTCTGACTGGTAGTGTGGGGCCGTTATCCCTCAGCACACTTAACATTGTGATAGTTAGCATAGGTCAGTACTTCACGTGGACTCACAGGTTTTGATTTGTTGTTCGCGGGTCTAGCCTGTTTGGACTGCGCCTACAGGTATTTTAAAGTAGCCAAATGTATCAGTAAAATAGTGAGCATTGAAACACACCGGCATCAAATATTTTCTATATAAGCATAACACTCACAGTCTGTTCATGCTTTTCATGGTCAATTTATGTTTTGGGTTGATATATAACTCTCTGTGTCTTTGTGTCTTGTCCAGGACTCCCCTAGCAGCCTCTCTAGATGATCAGAGTGCTTCTCCCAGCAGAGGTAATCCACATTTTATGTGTGTTGTTTATATATTATGTTGTGAGGACCCAAACCTGTTAGGACACTTAAGGGGAACTAAATACTTGAAACCAGCCATCACTTAGCTGGAATTTGGTTTTGGTTCATGTTTCATGTCAGAATTGATAATGAAATGTCTCTCACCCTATGTTACTATGTAGGTGTTACTTAAGGTATTTCACAACTTTACGACTTTGTGTGTACATTGTGTGTGTGTGTGTGTGTGTGTGTGAGAGTAGGAGCGCTGAAGAACGGCTGCAGCTTTGAAGATGACCTTTCACTCGGAGCTGAAGGTCAGTACAGAGAAAAACTCACAATACAACCAAGATTACAGATTAGTGCTCATTGTTCACAGTTTCCCCCCATGTTCTAATTCTGTATTTGAACTAACACCACCAACTTAAGAAAGGCTTTGACATTTTGAAAAATGTCAATTATTGGAGTCCTTAAATGAGAAAGCCCTGATTCGATCATTAACTGCATAAACTAACCAAAACTGTAATGAAAATACAAAAGTGTGACTGAAACAGAGGGCAACAGATTTGATCATTTATTACTACCCCAACAACCCCTTTATCTCCATAGATAAATAATAAAACACTACATGGTGTTAAGATACATTGACGGTGGATTTTATCCGACAGGAAGAGTGAGTTCACATGTTGAGTGTGATTCAGGACAAGTTGGTTGTCACTATCCGTTGTTAATGCGGTCCAACCATGGCCTCAACAGAGTCCAGTTTCAAAAAGATAGACTTAGATGTTACAAAACATCAACAATTCACCTGTTTAGTTGTTGATTTTCTTAAGTAGGGCTAATGTGCTATGGTACAATGAAATTTTAATGTGAAAAGTGAGTAAGGTTCCGTTTTATTGTCATTATACAATACAGGATATGCAAGTTAAAGTAAAAAAAAAAACTTACGCTAATAGTGGAAATGAGTGTAGTGCAAAGATAATGGTATTGTTTTATGCAAAAGAAGATATCAATGGTTCCGTGAAACATTCACAGATTCAGTGCAGTGTATAGAAAAGTGTGCAATATACAAAAGAATAGCAATAGCGTATGGCTTCTCAACGTGGCTCAGTACGTCTGCTAACTCATGAGTTAGGGCAGGATAGCTTCCTCAGTGATGGAGTTGCACCACTGGTCGGAGTGAGTGATGAAGTAACAACATTGAAGAAGTAGCAGAGTATTTGGAGAGTGTAGACACTTTGCATATGTTATAAAAGTAGAATGGTGTGGGTTGATCAAGTGTGTGGTTAGTCGTCGGTTGAACATGGAAGAAATTAACAGTAAAGTTGCTTCGCTTATAGATGTACAGTGTAGGCTTCAATGTGACCATGAATAAATGCTGTAGGTCTCCAAAGTGAGGATCATCTTCGGCCCTGGAGGCAAAACAAAGTCCCCCTGTGCTTCCCCACCACTTTTGTCTTGTTAGTAGGGGTGTAACGGTACGCGTATTCATATTGAACCGTTTGGTACGAGGCTCACGGTTCGGTATGCATGACGACCCGAATACGTTTGAAAAAAAAAATAAAAAAATCTCTTTTGCAAGATGTAAGTAACAATACAAGATGTAAGCAAGATGTAAGTAACAATACTACATAACATTAAGGAGCAGTTTTTGTTTTTGATGCTTATGTGTTGCTAAGAAGACACCCCAGAAGATGGGTCACTCAGGTATAGTTCCATCATTGTTCAAAGTCAAAGAATAACTTTATGATGTCAGTTGTAATGAATAAATATATTTTAAAATCAAGTACATTTCTCTGGCATTTATAGTTTTCTACTGTACCGAAACGTACCGAACCGTGGCTCCACTGTATCGTACCGAACCCAACCGTGAATTTTGTGAACCATTACACCCCTACTTGTTAGGCTTAAAATCAAATCTGCATTATAATTATGAGTTGTCTGAGCTAACAATTAACTAATTATAGGCTTTGTTAGTATTATGACCATTTGTGTGTTGTGCAAAAATCCTGTGTATAATGATAATGCTGCTTGATCACATGTGTATAAATGAAGATGTCTGACAAACATAGTAGTGTCAACAGAACACAGTGTGAGACCTGTTTTTTTACGAAAGGAAAACTTAACAATCACAAAGGTGTGGAAGTGCTGCATGCATGATTGCCTGTCTTCTCAGTGTGTGTGTGTCATAATTTCTCTGAACTGCTGTGAATACATCAGTAATGGTTCTGACAGCGAGACAGTGTTTGTGTTATTGAGTTTGTGAATTGAATAGACTTTAATGACTTTGTGTTGAACCACCCAGCACTGGCGTGTGTGTGTGTGTGTGTGTGTGTGTGTGTGTGTGTGTGTGTGTGTGTGTGTGTGTGTGTGTGTGTGTGTGTGTGTGTGTGTGTGTGTGTGTGTGTGTGTGTGTGTGTGTGTGTGTGTGTGTGTGTGTGAGAGAGAGTGAAGGGACAGCTGGTGGAATCTGGGGCTGAATAGGTGCTAATGAGTTGATGCTGAGAGGCCAGTTTGTATAGACTTGATCGGAGACACCTTGTTCAGCCTCTGGGTTTCCCAAACCTGGCTGAGTTTTTTGCGAGTTCATTTCCTGCTAGCATTAGAACACCCCTCCCAAGTTCTTCTCATGAAAGGTTTGTTTGGTATTGCACAACATTTTTTCTATCGTGTAGGCAAAGTGCAATCACTGTTAGAAAGCTTTGTCTTCTGCATTTGGTTGACTTTTCGTCACGTTTATTGAATTGGTTTACTCTTCAATTTAGTGAGTAGCTGGAGACTAAAATAACTACAGTACAATTGTTCAATCACCCATTGTTGGCTCAATTAACAGCTGTGGCCTACTGTAATCCACTCTACTTACATGTACTGAAGATCCTGATTTTCAACTCTGAAGTTGATCAGATAAAATGTTATATGAATCAAAGTTTAACCGGGAGATTCTTGAATTGACATAAGGTGATCAGTTGACTGTAACACCACTGTAACCAACAGACGAGTGACTGTTGACTAAGTGTCTTTGCACTCAGATCTGGGAGCTCATTAGCCAGAGAACTGACAAACTTTTAATTTTCAATCACTTTTATGGTTTCTACAAACTCCTGCAGGAAATATCTCTCTAAAGCTGCTAAATGCTCCAGTGCAGGGGTCTCAAACTCATTTTCACTCCGGGCCAGATCAGCATCATGGTCGCCCACAAAGGGCCGGTTGTAAATGTAAAACTGTGTAAATGTAACTACTCCTAACATATTGATAAATAACTGTCTTTGCATTTGATTGTTTATTCAAGTGTAAAAATATTGTACATGCAGTTATATAAATGTAAACATATATTTAAGCACATTTCTGTTATTATAACTTAAATCCTTTTAATTTAGGGTTAAGAAACCCACATTACTCTATCAAAGATCAAACTATTAATGAAAATATCAAAGACAAATATCAAACAAGTTATTACAATAACTTTGTTCAATGCTTAAAATCCTTTCAAGGGTGCGTTTGCACAATCCCACATGAAGTATTTCATGTGTTTTAAAGCCACGTTTAAAGTAGTCTTCAATGTACTCACAATATATTTCCACGTCAAATGTACAGTAACCAGCCAAAGAGCTGCTTCTATGTTTAAGTATCTCATCATTATGACTTTCTATCTCATAACTTCGACTTTCTATCTCATAATTTCGACTATGGGGATATTTTTATTATCAAGTCTAACTTTAAAAACTAATTTTTCTTCTTTCTTTTTAAACTTTTTTTTTTTTGTTGTTGTTGTTGGATTCGCGGGCCACATAAAATGACGTGGCGGGCCGGATTCGGCCCGCGGGCCGGGAGTTTGAGACCCCTGCTCCAGTGTATTTAACAGCTACTTGCTAACTTTGTTTGTCTGCAGTTTGTACAATGTAGTAGTGTACAGTTGGTTTCTACAGTTTCACGAGAGAGGTGAGAGGGATCCAAAGTAGTTAAGTTTCGGGCCGTGAAACCAAAGCAATGAGCTGACATGCTATGAAGTGTTCTTGAGCTGTGGGGAAGTGAAGAGTTGGTGTAAATGTTCTGCGGGTTCAGCTCTACCCATAGACTGTCTAAGAAGTGGACGTAGTCGTCATCCATTGGTTTGTGGACTGCAGTTTTGAAGCCTCAAGTTCTGCATTTTGTCCGTCGCCATTGCAACCACTGAACGGAAGTGTCCATATTTGGACTGCTGAGGAGTGAATGCCGTCATAGAGACGCCGTATTTGGCTCAGATAGCGATCTGTCAATCACAAGGTAGCCATGCGCTAAAGCATACTCTGCTGTATGGTGTATTTGACTCTAAATAGACCATAATTTACTAAATGAACATCATGATGTATTGAAGAAGGCTTGAAACTAGAGATTGAGAACATTAACTCATGTTTACAATGTTTACTGAGGTAATAAATCAAGTGAGAAGTCGTCATTTTCTCATAGACTTCTATATAATCAGAGTTATTTTTGCAACTAGAGGAGTCGACCCCTGATGGTCAGTAGAGAGAATGCAAGTTTAAGGCACTTCTGCGTTGGTGTGGAGGTTGTCGCCTGGCTCTACCTTATCATACAAGTAGTCATGTGATCCATCGATATAATAAAAACATGAATTATCCCCCTTTTTGTACATTTTTACACATCAATGTAGAATGTTGTGTGTCATATAGCAACATTTACCAAATAGAAAAACGTTTTATTGCGTAAAATATATTCAAACAGACAAAAAGGTACAATAACTAATATTAATTCATCAAATCTATTATTTCATATCATACTAATGTTGAGGCATTTGGAGTAGGGTGTGACTTAAAATGTCTCCTTGGTTAATGCCACCAAGACAGAGTTTGAGTTTCTCTCCATTCCTGCGGCCTCTAAATTTTGCATCATGTCTTATCTTCACACACCACAACCTTCCTCCATTTGAGCTTTGTGTTTATGTGGATGTTACATTAGGATGAAAAGGTAATGGTACCATTTTTCGATGATGGTTTAGTATTTGTTGAAAACCTATTTAGTTGAGTGGGTCCGGCTACTTCTTGTCATCAGCCTAAATCTCAGCTCATGTTGTCATTAAGTACCCTAATCATGTTGAGAATGACATACATCAGAAGTAGCTTTAGTGGTGCAGAATACTTTGGATTGTCATGTATGAACCCATCCTAATGGGCTCTAATGATGTCAAACATTATCGTGACAGGCTGGGAGAAGATTAAAGGGTTACCGTGTGAATAGCATGGAAGTGAATTAGTTCATTAAAGGATTCCGGGTGGATTGGATGGAAGTGAGTCGGTGAATTACACTAGGAAGGCTAGTTTTTGTTGCGTTGTGCTCCTTTAAACCAGAGGAAAATACTGTGGATTCAAAGGAAGAAGAGGAAATTCAGCTGAAACTAAGTGGAAAGAAAAAGAGGGAGCCATTCAGATAAAGACATTGACAGGACGACATGTCCCAACATGTTCTTTTGAAATGAAAGAGAAAGCAGTCACACCTGCAGTTGGTGATGACATTCACTGACAGTATGAAAGGGAATCTGCTTCAACATTATTTCGTCAGAACTGAAGCAGATTTAACATTTTTTAAAACAATGGGTCCTTGATTTCAGACCGACGTGGACCAACACAGCTTGTCACAACACAACTGTTGATTATGCTCACTGAAATGAGAACTGTCGCTGGCAAGTTTTTACATGTTAAAGTGAGCTAGCTAATGAAGCTAACTTTCGCTCCCTGAGTGAGTTGAAAACGCAGTCTCTGCATTTTTTATTGTTATTTCAGCAGACAAAAGTGTCTTAAATGTGCACTTGCATACATGATATGCTAAAAGACTGAAGCTACAGTGGCATGTCCCAGGCAAAAAGTCAGCATACTCAATGTATAACCAATGTAATGCTATTTCTGGTCACGGTTGCTTGGCTAGCTGGAGTGTAAACTTTCAAAAATCTGTGCTACAGAGCTGCTCTGCCACATATGCCAAGAAATGTTTCGCTACACAGTAAATTAGTCCTTAAGCTAATCAAAAACTACACAGGTGAATTTATCTAAGTCCTAGAAACAGCTAAGTCTATCTTTGTGGGACTGGACCATGCTCTTGAAAACGCGTAACCCATTGTTGGACCGCATTAATAACTGATGCTGACAACAAACTTGTCCTGTATCAGGTTTGCTTCCGAGGCTATGCGGCCCACTGAATTTGTGTTTGTCCCATCATGCCTCTGTCCCATTTGGGCCAATGAACCAATGAAAACATGGGAACTGTTCAGCAGTGAAGTAATTCAGAAAATTAAAAGACTTTTCTGGGCTTTGGTCAAATTTGACAAAGATTAAACCCCCATGGCTTGAAAATATATAACACCAAGAGTAATAATTGGCCATTTTTACAGCTAGAGATCCTGTCAACTGTTTTCCAGACGTCTCTTTTACAATGGTGGGAATCAGTCGTCGCAGACTGATATATGGTATGTTGTTTTTGTTGATATATGAGTAATCTTCTCTGCAGCCAACCATCTTCAGTCCAGGAACAGTAAAACCGAATCCTGGTGAGTTCACTTTATTTTTATTCTTAACATTCAGTAAATGAAGTAGATAACTCAGTGTATGTGTGCTAATGCTCCTGTGTGTATGTTGATGTGTAGTTTTGGTCTTGCGGCGGATCAGAAGAGGAGTCAGTATAAAGAGAGGGCACGAAGTATGAACTCCACAGGATCAGGGAAGAGCAGCACTGTGTCCAGGTCAGTTCACCGTCCTCAGTCTTCAGTCAGACTCACGGAGGTTTCTGCGGGAAGTTATGCAAGTAGAGAGGGGTCGAGACACAGAGGGCTGTTGTTAGACTTTGAGCCAAATAAATGGTACTACAGAGAACTCAACCAAAAGAGGCACAGGCATGTAGACCCAGGATGAAACCTAATAGGACACAACGTGATTAAAGACAGTAAAAATAATGACGATGATTTTTTTAAATTATATTATTTTGTTCAGCTTCTTTTTTTTTCAGTAGTATCCACGAAGTGTATTTACAACCCAACTACAATCCTACTGTTCGTTCACATTAAAAGCATTCAACTGGCAAAACATGCAGTGGCTTTTATTGTGAAGGAGTCACGGGAAACACCTTGTATTTGAAGTTGAAAAATATTTATTTGTGTTATGCGTCCTTGAAAAAATCTCTCGATGTGTCATTGGATTTTTTTGAACTCTCAAATATTGGTATGGGCAGGACGGCTACATTGGAATTGGATTCCCGCGGGTACACAACTCTCCAGGAAGCGGGAGGTTAAAAAAATAAACCACGGGATCCGGGATTTAGCACTAACCAGAAGGCTGTATCTGCAGAATTCCATAAAAATAAAAAAAGGAAAATAACAATGTGGCTCTAATTACTGACCAAATGTACCAATAAAGTTATTTTCTGAATCTGTCAAATCATCTCTTATGATTCGGCAAACGCATAATCCACCAAAGAGCACGTGTTTAAGTATTATTCTAATTCTATCCGGATATTCACCCCTGGTGTCACCAGACAC